>NC_136980.1:24577299-24619799 GCF_032717465.1 Coenobita brevimanus
CAGTAACATGGAGAGTAGACCAGCATACTCTCCCAAACATTTCCTCTAACTATCTATGCACTACACCACATGCACTTTACATTTCACACAACGTATCCCACTATGTTACAGGGGTTGGCGCCAGCAAGGGCATGTGGCCAGAAAACTTTGCCCCCGCTACCTAGTGGCGGACTTCTGGGGGGAGGCATGGCGGGGGTTCCGCTGGCATAGATCATGGGTCCAGGGCGAGATGGGGCTCGGGCCTGTGCTAGAGGGTACAGGGCATTGCGGTTCCCAGGCTGCCGCTTCTGCCCAATGGAGAGGAGCCCGAACCTGGGAGTAGCACCCCAGGAGGCTGCCCTATCAGTGGGTGCATAATGGCGGGATAGTTGCAGTGCCAAGGCGCGCTTGGAGGGTGTCCCTGCAGCTGTCCTGGAAGGGTGCCCCGATGCCACTACCACAGCCACTGGTAAGCTGGTGGGCTAGGGGTCCCAGATCCATTGTCTGGACCTGGGACTGTGCAGTGAGTGGGGCCTGAGTTATGTCTATCCCCCTTTATTAATACTGAAGATGACAAAACAAAATAAGTTTCAAAGTATGCCTGAGGACAGTGAATCACCCAGGGGGATGAGGGTGGGTTCATGGAATGTGGGAAGTTTGAGGGAAAGAGCGGGGGAAGTCGTTGAGGCATTCAGTAGGAGGTGGGTGGATGTGGCGTGTTTGCAGGAAGTCCGGTAAAGGGGTGGATCAGCCAGAAAGATTGTTGGGAAGGACTGTTGCTATAAGTTGTTTTGGCAGGGGGGTACAGACGGATATGGAGGTGTTGCTGTGATGGTTGTTGAGAAATGGGTGGAATATGTTATGAATGTTTTGAGAGTAAGCGATAGGATATTGGTAGTGAAAATTCTGTTGGGTAGAAAGATAACCGCGATTATATCGGCATATGCTCCACAGGCAGGATTGGATGAAGCAGAGAAAGATAGATTTTGGGACGATTTAATACGTGTAGTGGATGGTATGCGGGATGATGAGATAGTGATTTTGGGAGGGGACTTAAATGGTCATGTAGGTGAAGCAGCACAAGGTTATGAAGGAGTGCATGGGGGATGTGCATATGGTATAAGGAATGCAGAAGGGGAAAGGATACTCGAGTTTGGGGAGGCAACGGACATGATTGTGTGCAACACATATTTTAGGAAAAGAGACAGTAGGTTAATTACGTATGAGTCTGGGGGAAATAGCAGTCAGATAGATTATTTTCTGGTTAGAAGGGCCAATAGGAGGTTAGTGAGAGATGTTAAAGTTATAGGAAGTGAGGAGTGTGTGCAGCAGCACAAACTATTGATTTGTGATATGGTGCTTAAAGAACAAGTGATGAAAAAGAGGACTTCTGTACCTAGGAGGAAAATATGGAAGCTGAAAAACCAAGTAGTAAGGGATGCCTTCTATAGCGAGTTGAGGAGAGTGGTGGCTGAACAGGGAGCTGTAGACAGAGGCATTAATGAACAGTACAGAGAACCCTCAAGAACAATTTCTTGAGAGTTACTGATGTAACATGCGGTTGGACAAGAGGACCACCAAGACATAAAGTAACTTGGTAGTGGGATGAGGGCGTAGAAGCTGCAATTAAGGAGAAAAGAAGGCTTTTCCAGGAATGGACGAAGGGTGGTAGCAAAGAAGAATATTTGGCTGTCAAGCGGAGGGCTAGAAGAGAGGTATACAGGGCAAAGTCTGAGTCACAGAGACTATTACTTGATAACCTAAATCATGGGGAAAGGAAAAATATGATATTTAGGGTGGCAGGTCAGGTGAAGAGGGATAACTGGGATATCATAGGTGAGCAGTGTGTGAAGAATGATGAAGGAAGGGTAGTGGCGAACAGTGAGGATATTAAAGATGCATGGAGAGAGCATTATAACCGGTTGTTGAATGAAGAGTTTGACTGGGACAGGGAGGGTTTGGAGCCAGCAGATCCAGTGTCTGGCCCTTGGCCTTTGATTGATGCTGGTACTGTGAGTGAGGCAATAGGCAGGATGAAGGTGGGGAAGGTAGCAGGTGTGTCTGGGTTGACTGCCGAAATGTTGAAGGCCTCAAGCGATATAGGGGTGAGGTTAGTCACTGACCTGATAAATAGGATTATATATGAGTGTGTTGTCCCAGATGATTGGCTGAAGAGTGTAATTGTAAATGTGTATAAAGGGAAGGGTGATGCCCTAAAAAAAGGAAATTATTGAGGTATAAAACTTTTAGATCAGATAATGAAGGTAATGGAGAGAGTTTTAGAAGGTATGATTAGAGAAAGAGTGAATATTGACGAGATGCAGTTTGGGTTTATGCCAGGTAGGGGGACCACTGATGCTATATTCATTGTTTGACAGCTTCAGGAAAAACATATTGGTAGGAGAAGGGATCTTTATTTTGTTTTTGTTGATTTGAAAAAGGCCTTTGACAGAGTCCCTAGAGAGGTGGTGAAGTGGGCAATGAGAAAGCTTGGCTTGGAGGAGTGGCTGGTTAAGGTGGTTATTGCTATGTATGTGGGTGCTCACACCCAGGTAAGAGTGAATGGAGATTTGAGCGATGAGTTTTCCATGAATGTTGGTGTGCATCAGGGGTCAGTCTTGAGTCCCATGTTGTTTATTATGGTACTTGAAGCCCTTTCACGTGACTTTAGAAACGGACTCCCGTGGGAGGTGTTGTATGCTGATGATTTGGTGTTGATTGCAGAAAACGAAAGGGAGGTGGAGGAAAGGTTTAGGAAGTGGAGAGATAGTATGGGGCACAAGGGCTTAAGGGTAAATGCAAATAAAACAAAAGTGATGATATCTAGGGTTGGTGGCGGTACTGTCAAAGACGAGGGAAAGTAGCCATGTGCAGTTTGCCACAAGGGCGTGGGAAGTAATTCTATCTTGTGCGGTGTTTGTGATAAATGGGTGCATAAGAGATGTAGTGGTATCAGAGGTGGACTGCGAGATAATGCTGATTTTATGTGTACGGCTTGTCAGGGTGAGCAGGTGGAGATTGTCAGATGTGAAAGAATTGAACTTGCTGGTGAATCTCTTGAGTGTGTGGAAGAGTTTTGTTATTTGGGAGACATGTTGTGTGCTGGAGGTGGGGCTGGAGCTAGCTCTGTGACTAGGGTGAGAAGTGGTTGGAAGAAGTTCAGGGAGCTCTTGCCTCTCCTGACATTGAGAGGACTCTCCCTACGTGCTAAGGGGTCTTTGTATGCAGCATGTGTTAGGAGTGTAATGCTGTATGGTAGTGAGACCTGGACAGCGAAGGAGAAAGATATTCGCCGGCTCAGACGTACAGAAATGACAATGATTAGGTGGATGCGCAGTGCGTCCCTGCATCCAAGGCCTGGAGGGGCTGGGTTTACGATGGAAGAATTGAGAGGTAGGATGGGACTGGAGTGTATTGGTGTTGTGATGAGGAGAGGTAGATTGAGATGGTTTGGACATGTGGAGAGGATGGGGGATGATAATTGAATGAGGAAGGTGAAAAGTGTTAATATTGGGGGTGGGGTTATGAGGGGTAGACCGAGAAAGACATGGGACGAGGTCATTAACCCCTTAACCACGGGGCGTCACTTTCGTGACGCTCGGCCACAATGGATCATACCGTGGGGCGTCACTTTTGTGATTCTGTGTTATTTTGAATTATCCCGGGCTCTCAAGTGGTGGTTTGTATCATCTATCAGTACTGCCAATGTCCAACACTAGTCAGCACTCCAAATCTCATCTGTACTCCCATCCATTGTTGACATTTTAGCGAATTTACCCCCTTCATGACTCTCCTCCCTACCTGCCCTCCATTACCCTCTCCTCTCACCTCCTATGCCGCGCTACGCTACGGAAATTTCCCCCTGATTTTTCCACAGATTTCATCCATTGAAATAAGCCCTATGCCCTATATTTATACCAAATAATATATACCAAAAAAAAAAACAGGTAAGTGATAGTGTTATACTCCAGAAACTGGCTAATTATCACCTGACAAAACCTCACGTGCATTCATTCGCTACATTACCACGGCAATTTCACCTTTGATTTATGCCTTGTAATCGATGTCTGTAATAAAAATATATATTAGAAAGGAAGGGAGAATCCTAACTGACATTTACATTCACCTGGAACTACCTATTTCTTTATTTATTGCCAAGATTTTCTACCTATAAAAAAATAGCCTGTAAGTTAGCAGCAGTCAGCCTAAAGTGTCATTGTCAACCCTTCCCTTCTCAGATAAGCCGCGGCATTTAGTTCCTTGTCCTCCACTGTAGAGAAAACATGTCGCACTCATGCCCCGCCATTCCTGCCACTTCTGCGCCCATTGCAAAGGGCCCTGTGACCTCTACTCCAAAGAAAAGTGTTGAGGCAAGCAGGAAAGGCCTCAGTGACTCTGCAGTGGCACGAGAACTTGCAGAATTGTCCATGATAATGATGGACGGTGACTATGACGATTCGGGTGAATTGTGTGATGAGCCGGGTGAGGTTATTGCGCCAGAAACAGCGACAACAAGTGCTTCAACAAGTGAATCAGTGTCTAGCTCCAAGGGAAAGGAGCCTTTAGTGCAGGAAGGACACGAACTTGGGAAGGGAGTGAAAAGGCGGCGTGTTAGCCCCAGAACAATGCCCCCACTTGACCCAGCCCGCCATGAGTCACGAGTGCATTCACCTCCCCGTTCCCCAAGCCCCGCTTTACTCATCTCGTCATCATCGTCGGCTGAGTTATCTCCGGAGTCTTCGTCGTCGGAGTCACCACCAGCATCAACAGTGAAGGCAGGCCGTAGAGGTAGAGGTAGATCTAAGAGAGTGAAAAGTAGTGTAGCTAGTAGGGTAAGGGCTGCTAGTGCTGTACGGCAACCTAGGATCAGTGAGAGTGACCTTGACAGAGATAAGCCTCCCTCACAGCCAACCTCCACCACCACCACCACCACCTGCCCTACACCGCCACGACAGGGATTCCTGGACGCCTTCGCGTGGACGGAAGGGTCAGATTTTGTCCCCAAAAATCTTGTTTTCGATGAGAGCTCCTCAGTTCAGCCTGCCTTCACTATGGACGAAAATGCTGAGTGTGTCGACTACCTTTTGGCCTTCCTAGATGACGAAGTCATGCAGCACATATGTGATGAGACCAACAGGTACGAATCACAATGTGCTGCTAGTGGTACAGGTGCAGCCAAGATGCAACAGTGGTCCATGCTGGGAGTGCAGGAGCTGTATGTGTTCTTTGCCCTCATGCTTCTTATGCCACACTCCAAGAAGCATGAGTTGGAAGAATACTGGTCCATGGACCCCTTACTACCCTCACCCACCTTCAATAAGTACATGGCCAGAGATCGCTTCCGGAACATCATGGGAAACCTGCACTTTGCCGACAGTGATGTACCTTCCCAAACCGACCCACTCTGGAAGATCCGGGAGATTCTGAGCAGAATGAAGGATAAGTTCATGTCATTCTTCCACCCATTTCAGAAGGTTGTCATTGATGAATCCTTGGTTTTGTTCAGAGGACGTCTTCGGTTTGTTCAGTACATTCCAAGCAAACGCCATCGCTTTGGAATTAAGTTCTTTGTACTGTGCGACTGTAAGACGGGGTACATCCTTGACTTCGTCATATATTCAGTCAGCACTGTCGATCTCGATAAAACTCACCCCCTTGGCTTCTCAGGCTGTGTAGTGAAAGTGCTCCTAGAAAAGTATTTTGGTGGGAATCATGTGCTGTATACAGACAACTACTATACAGCACCGAAACTTGCCAAATACCTTTCTGAGCACGGCATTGGCTCCTGCGGCACTGTGAAAAGTAATCGTGCCAACTTCCCCAAATTCCCAGAGGCGGGAACCTCGCAGCGAGGAGATGTGCACCTACGCAAGTGTGAGAAGATGCTAGCAATACAGTGGCATGACAAGAGAGTCGTGCACATGCTCACCACCGTACATAAGGGGGAGATGAGAGACAGTGGGAAGGTCGACCGTAGAACAGGCGAACCTGTGATGAAACCTGATGCTGTGTTGGACTATAATATCAACATGTGGCTGGTGGACAAATCCGACATGATGATTGGTGAGATCGACTGCCTCAGGAAGAATACTAGGTGGTACAGGAAAGTTTTTCTGCATCTCATAGATATGACGATGCTGAACGCCTTCATCCTGTACAAGATGAAGGTAAAGCCACCCAAGTCCTTCTTTCTGAGGTTGTTCGCCAGGACTTCTGTCCAGCAGCTGCTGGAAAGATATGGTAGGGTGCAAGCAGCAACTCCAAGGCGCCATCCAGTAATACTTCCCGACCGACTTGAGCAGAAGGCGTATATGGATCGGCACAGACTTGAGCTAATGCCTGCCACAGGGAAAAGGAAGGCTGCGATTCGCAGGTGTCAGGTGTGTGCGCATACAACACGCCGCAGTGCGCTGAGTGCCAGGTTCCCCTCTGTGTTACCTGCTTCTTCGATTATCACAGCCAGAAGCAGTTCTAACAGTGCAAGTGTGGAAGCAGAATTATTTGGAAATAATGTGTAAATAATGTGTAAATAGCAGGTGAAAGCAATGGATGTTCAGTTCATATGATTGAACAGTGTATTATTGTTTTATCTTACTGAAAGTGACAGTGAATAACATAGTGTAAGTAAAATAGCAGGGTAAATATTGAAAATAGAATAGAAAATGTAAATAGTAATGTAAGTAATTAGTAATATAAGAATATGAGTACAAATAATTTATGTTATAACAGTGAGAGTGAATCCGTGGCTCTCTACGTATTTTACTGACTGAAAAATTGAATGACTTCAGTGACAATAAACTAATACGACTGAAGGAAACTTATGGAGAAAGACTCCAGATATATATAAGTGTGATATAGTAATAGAAATATAAAGTGTGAGGGGTTTTATGAATAATAAATGACAGAGTGCCTAGAGCGAACTAGCGCAAGTGCGACGATCAGACGCGCTCGTAATTTCCATTGCTTTCACAGTGTTTTTTTTTTTAGTATGGATCCCAAACTACTTGAAAATTGTAGAATAGTGTTTATAGTGTTTGTATCTGGCTGTGGTAATCATATTACGGGTTGTCGGGAAGTGTAAAGTGGAGACTTAGTTACCCTACTTCAGAGGTCTCCACAAGTCCTATGGTAAACGACGAAGGCTCAACAATCATTCCAGGAGAAAGCTGAAGGTATGTGCCATAAGCATATGTAATTTTATTATTCTAGGACTAATAACTGATTTTTGGCAAATATTTTTTGAGAATCTGTCGGAGCTCAAATAACCCCGCGGGACACGCAAGTCATTGGTAAACAAGCCCGCGGTGTAGGGGTTAAGTGTGACCTCAGGGTTAAGGGACTGAACAGGGAGGCTGCAATGGATCGTGCAGCGTGGAAAGCCGCCATTAGGTGACCAAGGCCGACACATGCAAGCATGTTGGTGCCTTTAAAAACGAAACGAAACGAAACGATATATATATATATATATATATATATATATATATATATATATATATATATATATATATATATATATATATATATATATATATATATATATATATATATACTTTTTTATATACATGCATGTATTTAAATAATCAGTTCATTTTAATGTTTTCTGAGCCCAACTCTCAGATTTACATGTGACGATTCAACACTGACGATGAACTTCCACTGCTGATACATTCGTAGCTTCAATAATCAAATTACTGCACAGAGGCCCTTCTTTGTACCACTGCTCCAACATAACAGCCATCATTAATTGGCGATTATCTACATGTGGGTATTGTACGGTGGTGCCAACTGATACATAATTGCCGAGTGTAAGCCACAATATTTCTTTTAATCAAATCCGATACATATATATATATATATATATATATATATATATATATATATATTGTAAGACGCAATAATCCCGTAAGGGCTGGCCACAAAGAAATCGCCTAACGTCGCCCTGTCCCTCGCCATTTAACTGCCCTGCTCTCAGCGCACACCCGGCTCTCTCATATTACCTCTCCACTCCATCCGTCTATCTCATCCTTAGCCTTCACCTCCCTCTCCCCCCCTTCACCTCACTCAAATACATTCTCCTCGTCAGTCTTTCACTCTCCATCCTCTCCACATGGCCAAACCACCTCACTGTGTTTCTCCTAACACTTCCTATCACATCCACATCCACACCACAATGCTCCTTCACATCTTTATTTGTCAGTCTATCTCTACATATGACTCCACAGGCTCCTGTTAAAAATAACTCATTTCCTCTGCTCTCACTCTTGACTTCTGTCCCTCCAACAAGGTCTAAGCTTCCCTTCCATATGTTAGATTTGGTATCACAATACTGTCATGTAGTAACTTTTTTCACTTCCATGCTCAATTCCCTGTTTCTTATCACTGCTTTCAAGGAACCAGCAACCTTTCTTCCCTGCTGTACCCATTCAGGCACTTCATCCTCCAAACTTCCGTCCTTACTCATCACACTACCCAAGTACTTAAACGCTCACACGTTTTCCATTTCCTCCTCATCCAATCTCACTGTACATTCTCTGACTTCACCTGTCTCGAAGACCATAACTTTACTCTTCCCTACATTCACCTTTAGATTCCGTTTCTTACACACTATCCCAAACTCAGCCACCAAGCCTTCCAGCTCCCCTTCGTCTTCACTTAACAACACAGTATCATCTGCAAACAACAGTACAGGAAGTTTCCAAACACTGCCCTCTCACATTAGGGCCACTCCAACATCCACTGCCCTACCTTGTATCTCTTTTATAACCCCATCCATATACAGATTGAACAACCATGGAGTCATGACACATCCTGTTTCAATGCAACCTTCAAGTAGGAAAATTCACTCAGGTCACTATCCACACGCACTGCAGCCTTAGCACCTCATAAATATTCGTCACAGCCTTCATCAACTTCCCATCTACTCCATATATTCTTAATACTTTCCACAATCCTTGTTTATCCACCCTGTCATATGCTTTCTCCAAATCCATGAAGGCAGCATACGACTTCTTTCCCTTCTCCAGAAACTTTTCCACTAAAGATCTAAAAATGCATATCTGATCTACACAACCTCTTTCCTTCCTAAAACCTCCCTGTTCTTCTCCAACTAATTCCTCTGTTATTTCCCTAACTCTGTCACTAAGTACCCTACCGTATACATTTCCTATTACACTAACAAGACAAATGTTCCTATGATTACCACACACTCCTTTTTCCCTTTTTCCTTTTTACAGGGGAATAATTATACCTGACTTCCAATCCCCCGGGACTATACCTTGCTCCAAGGCCAATCTGCAAATCTTCCACTTCCATTCTACTACTATCTCTCCCCCATGCTTTAGCATTTCACTACACACTCCATCAATTCCTGCGGCTTTCCCCATTCTGACTGTTCATTGCTTACACAACTTCCACTCTACTGATCTCTTCCTCTCTTCTCACATCTCTCCTTCTTCCAGCCATTCCCCAGCCACATATACTTGCACTAGTTTCATTCTCTGTGTTCAACAATTCCTTAAAGTATTCTCTCCATCTGCTCATTTTTTCTCCCTTCGCCACGAGTAATCTACGATTTCTATCTTTCACTCCGCGATTAACTTCTTTTACACCCTGTCTAACTCTCTTTACCTCTTTCCAGAAAATTTTCTTACATTCCTTCCACTTTACGCTCAAGTTCCTCCCAGTTTCCTCATCCACCCTCTTCTTACTTTCTTACTAATCTTTTCACTTCTTTCTTCCTCTCTACATATAACTCTCTCTTCCGTCTCTCAACTTCTTCCACACCCCTGTTTCTCATCCACTCGCTATATGTTTTCTTCTTTTGTGGCACAGCCTGTTTCACCTCTTCATTCCACCATGCTGTTCCCTGCACCCCATTTTGTCTTTTCACTCCACATACCACCTCACAAAAAAAGAACTGGGAAATGGCACGATGGTTAAAAATTTGTGTATGGTGGATATGACTAGTACATATAATAATACACATGAGAGCATCTACCTAACGTGTCGAAAAAACAAGCAAGGGGAAGCTTAAAAAAAAAAAAAAGGAAACTTCTCCCGTAAGACTGTTGACTTTTTAATTTTTTCAAACAATAAGGTAACCCATATAGATTTCTCAAAATGATGTGAACCTCTCAGTGTAATGAGGACTACACTAATGAACGTTTTGGCAATACAGATGAAAGATATGATATAAACATCACAGAAACGGTTATAATGACGAAATCGATGTGACCTAAGGGAACTCTAAGTTCAGAGTAATACTGAATATTTAAGAACATTAATGTGAAAGCAATGAGTGCCTTTCAGAGCTCTGCTCCGTTCAAGTATTTGAATCCGCACCTGCACCACAACCACAATGTTAGAGCCGCATGTGCACCGCAGCCTCATAATTTTAGCTGTCTAAGTTTCGCACCTGCACCGCACCTGCAAGACATTGTCTGCTCCCTCACCACACTCACAACACATGGAACCACACCCGCACCGCACCCCCAACAAATGGAACCACACCAGAACCGCACCCGGAACATGTGGAACAACACCCGCACCACACCCACGAAGCAGAATCTTACAATTTGCACTTTAGTCATATGACTGAAGTGCAGATTGTTGGATCCACATACTAGCAATCAAGATCAAGCATTTACAGTATACTTAATGCTATGTTACTGTATGATACAGAAAGGACAAACTTAAACAAGAAGAGAATTGCAATGATTTTCTTGCAGTATGGTTATGTAATATATATATATATTTTTTGGTTTTCATTTAACAGTTTTGACACGATTGTGGAAGTTCATGACTCATGCTGATATAGATTTTGTTGCTTTCATTCCTACTTCTCATTATCCTTCGCATTTAAACTTGAATTCATGAATATCATCGACACAGGATAGCTTGAGGCTTGTCTTATCTGACACTACGTGTCCGGGTAGACTTAAATTTCTTACATTTGGTGCACTGGTGGCCATGATACACAGAACATTCCGTGTAGTCCGAAAATTTGTCGGGAATTGGATCTCATGTTCTGGAGAATGGACATGGAACACATCTGAGCATAAATTTTCTGGTACACTTCTAATTCTATGATGTGTCCTCAACATCAATGGGAAAGTCATCGTATTCATAAGCAGCCATGCAGATGCATTTAGCAAGGGGGTGAGAAATATGGTGCGTATTGTTGCCCAATCTTCAGGGGGGCTCAGGCTGTTGGGAAAGGTAATGGATTTGCCATCTCACATAGTCAAGGACAAGCTGCCTGTCTGTTGATGAGAGGACTCTCATACCTTTCTGTTTGGGACGACATTGCAGACCCACAGATCTTATGTGATATTCCCCTTATCATGTTGTGGTTCCCTAACTTCTCATACACATAGAATGTTAAGGTACGATGACAAAACTCTTTTCCATTATATCTAAATGTGAAAATTATCTAGACCATTACTGACCTCGGCGTCCCACAAACGGTGCTCTGCTGATTCTAACTTGCAGGACAACATAAACAGTCAGTACAGGAACTGTAATTTCAGTATCACTGATGAGTTAAAACAAGCAGTATTGTAGAAGGCCCTGCTGTGAGATGGGAGGGTACCACTGAACATGTGAATGACTGACTGTGAAGTGAGCTGTCCCAATGAAGGCATCTGTGCTTATACTGAGCTTAATTACTCAGAGGTATGTCCGGTCACCAGAGTTAGCTAGTAAGTTTAATCCGATTTATTATTATCATTTTTTTAAGGATCTAATGTACGGCTAACCCCTCCTAGCTGGCGAGTTTAACCTTTTTTAACAAGAATCAAATGGGTAGTTAACCCGGCCTGCATCTGGGGAGGAAATCCCAGGAGCATTTACAGATGTGGCGAGGCCACATGGTGACTGCCAGTGAATAGAGGAATAGGTAAGGATTGAGTGAATACATGAAGTTGTATGCAACACTAGCACACGTTTGTTTATCGTTTTCATTGGTGTGACTAAACACTGATTTTCAAGCATACTATACAGATTTCGCACATGTACCGCATTGGTGAAAATACAACAACACCCACACTGCAGCACCCATAGAGAAAGAAACTGCATCCATAACGATTTCCCTGCGGTATCTCGCAACTGCTTCGTGGTGTGGGATATTGCAAGAGCGTACAGTGTGGTTGTTCCCCAGAGTGCTGTACTGTCTTTAGCATCTGTTTCGCAGAGAAGTATCAGCATTTACATTTAAAGAGTAACATTCATCAAATAGGTTACTGTGTTTAGCTAATAGTCCTACCAGTAAATATTATCCATACTACAGAAGGTGCTATCTCACGTGTGTGTGTGTGTGTGTGTGTGTGTGTGTGTGTGTGTGTGTGTTCACCTAATTGTTCTTATCTTATTGTATATTCACAGGAATGAGTCAAGCTTGTACTGTCCTGTGTATGAAACCATTTTTATGATACATATCCTGATATTTATGAATAGTTTTGGCACACACTGTTTCATTCGGTAGTGCATTCCACTGATCAATTGCCCTATTTGGGAAACTGGATTTCCTTACGTCTTTATTGCCTCTCTTTTTTTGTAATTTTATGCAGTGTCCTCTTGCTGATGGATCCCCATAGGTTATATATTCATTTATGTCTATTTCCTCTTTCCCTGAGATACATGTACATAGCATAATCATGTCTCTTTTTTTTCCTTCTCTCCTGTAGTGTGGTTAGATTCAGTTTTTCTAGTCTTTCTTCGTAGATTGGATTTCTTAAGCTTGGAACCCATCCTGCAGCTGCCCTTTGAACTTTTTCAATCTTACCTATGTGTTCTTTGAGATGAGGATTCCAGACTACTGATGCATATTCCAGAGTTGGTCTGATGAATGATATTATCTTTCTCAGCAGGTCTTCATTTATTACTGTGAATTCTGTTCCTATATTAGCAAGCAGTGTATACATGTTACATACATTCTCACTGATGTGGTCAGCCGGAGATAGTCTGTTAATGATAATCACTCCATGGTCCATCTTTTCTGATATGTGTCGGGTTGATCTTCCTAACTTATGATCCCAGTCTGGTCTTTTTTCACTTTTACCGAACTCGATTACATGACACTTGTCCACACTGAATTCCATTTCACATTTTTGAAGCTTTTATAGTTCTTGTAGTTCTTTGCAAGAATGTGTGTTACTAATTTTCCTTTGTATTTTTGCATCATCTGCGAATATAATTAGATAGCTTCGATTTCCAGTGTTACTGTGTCATTTATATATACGAAAAACATAATTGGTGCCAGCACTGAGCCCTGTGGACTTCGCTAGTCACTTCCCTCCATGATGAGTAACTTCCCCTTAGTACTGTTCTCATTTCCCTTTTTCTGAGAAAATCCTCCACCCAACAGTACAGGTTGCCTTGGATACCTCCTTGATGGTACAGTTTCCATGAAAGTCTTTGGTGTGGTACTTTGTCAAATGGTTTCTTGAAATCTCAGTAGATACTGTCCACCCATCCTTCTCTTTTCTGTTATGTTTCTGTAGCTCTGTCATAGTAACTTGATAGATTAGTAACACTTGGTTTTCCCTTTCTAAAACCGAACTGCCATTCTGTTATCATACTGTGTTCTAAATGAGTTACCTAAACTTTTTTTTGTCAGCTTTCCTAGTATCTTACAACACTGCTCAGTGATACTGGTCGGTAGTTGAGTCGATTCTGTCTATTCCTTTTCTTGAATAGGGGAGCAATGTTTGCTTTCTTCCAAATATCAGGTAGTTTACCTTGACCTAAGGATTCCTTGGATATTAAAAATAATGGTTTACTTGACTCTTTTGCACATTCATGCAGCACCCAACCTGAAATTTCATCAGGACCATATGCTTCACCTTTGTCTATATTTACTTGACTCTTCCTGTACTTCATATTCTGATATTTGTATATCTGGTAATATGTGTAGGCATGCATGTTCCATATCATCTTTTTAAATTATTTCCTTTTGTAAAAACTTATTGGAAATTTGTATTTAGTGCTTCACAAATATCTTTCTCTTGTGAATAGATAATCCCCTCATCCATAATGGACTGTATTTTAGCTTTAACTTTGGTTTTACTTCGGATGTAGCTGTAAAATAGCTTAGGCTGATCACTACTTTTATTTATAACGTTTTCCTCAAACTGTCTTTGAGCCTCCTTCCTTATCTTTATATAATCGTTTCTTGCCTGTTAATAGTTGTTATATGCCCTCTCACTATTGTGTCTTCTGTATCTATTCCACAGCAAGTCTTTTTTTCTTCTGATTTTTTACATTCTGTATTAATCCATTTCTTTATTTTCATTTCTGTTTCTTTGTGCTGAGGGATGTAATTCTGGACTTCTATTTCATAAAACTCAAGAATATTCTGTATACAATATTTAAATATTGTCCTCCATGGTCCTTTTCCCAATCTATTTCTAAGAAGTGCTTCTTCAAGTCATGATAGGGTCCCTTTTTGTAGTTTAGACTCTTTTTATGACTCTCATTACTGGTAACTACGTCATATGCAATCCTGAAGTTGCAATTTAATACTGCATGGTCGCTTTTGCCGAATGGAAGGTGATACATTATAATATCAATACCATTTTCTTGCCTATTAATATAAGATCTAATACTGATGGATCATCAAGTCCTCTTTTTCTGGTGTTTAAACTCCTGCACAAGATCCAGGAGCTCTTGATCCCAACAGCTTTCATGGCTTCTTACATGTAGAGTAGTCCAATTTATATTTGTTTTGAAATCTTCATTTAATATAATTCTTTCAGATATCTCTTCCATTCTATGCAGTAATGTTCTTAAACTCTGAATTGTACTTTCTGCCAGCTCTTCATATTCACCTCTTTCCCAAGTGTTTGTATTGGGTGGCATGAATAAATTTGCCACAGTTAATTTCCCGTCAGATGTGTTAATCTCGAATGCAATCAGTTCTACTTGTGAGGGTATATCTATTTTTATATCTTTGACTAGTAGATTTTTCTTCCTTAAGATTATAATTCCTCCTCCTTTTCGTAAATTTCTGTCTCTCCTCCATATAGCATACTCATCTAAGTTTAGGGTATCGTTTGATATCTTCCAGGTTAATTTTGTTTCAGTTAGGCAAATAATAAGTGCTTCCCATTCTTTGGTACAGTTTTCCATCTCTGATAATTTAGACGCCATTCCATTTATATTTGTGTACATCAACTTAATCATCTTATTTACCTACTTGCCATAACCTGAGTCTACTACCTTCCTTCTTTCTATTCCCTGTCGGGTATGTACCACTTTTGTACTTGCAGTCCAGTTACTTTGTAAAAAAAAAAATACTCTTCCTACCCCTGGGGGTAGGGGGGTTTCAAGAATACTCCCCCAGTATCCCTGCTTGTCGTACGAGGCGACTAAAAGGGTTGGTGGTGGGTTAGTGCCCCACCCCGTAAAAAGAACTAACTAAAAAAGCAAATAAAGCGCCTCGGACCCGGACGGACCATACGTTGACGACTAAGGAACGGACAAAGGACATTCTGAGGGTAGGAACGTGGAATGTGAGAGGAGTGAATGATGAAGTGAAAGAGAGAGAGATTGTCCAGGTGCTTGAGGATGCAAAAGTGGATATATGTGGATTGACTGAAACTAAATGGATTTAATGAAAGGATGAGAGAATGGGAATACGGTGTAGGTATATGTGCGGGAGTCAGTGAGAATGAGAGGGCAAGAGAGGGAGTATGTCTGATGATAAGCAAGAAGTGGAAGGAGAATATAAGAGAGTATGGAACAGTGGGTGCAAGGATTGTATGGGTGAGGATGAAAGTAGGTATACAAGCATGGGCGATTGTATGTGTGTATGCTCCAACAGAGGATCGAGTGGCAAGAGTGAAAGATGAGTTTTGGGCGAGAGTAGAAGCATGTATGGACAAGTTTGAGAGGAGCGAGAGAGTGCTGTTGATTGGAGACATGAATGGCAAAGTCGGGAATGTACGAGTGGATGGAGTGGTTGGTCAGTGGGGTGTGCCAGCGGAAGTAGATGGGAATGGTAGTGCTTTGGTGGACATCTGTGCTGGTAAGGGGTTGGCAATAGCCAACACCTACTTTCGTCATAAGATGATCCACCGGTATACATGGAGAGTAATAAGAAGGATGGATGGTGAACTTGTTGAACGAAGGGCAATGATAGACTACGTGTGTGTGGATGAGCGAATGAGAAGACAAGTGTTGGATGCAAGGGTGTGGAGAGGGTGGGGGAATGGAGTCTCGGACCATCACTTAGTGATGGCCAAGATAGAGCTGCAAAGAAAGTGGTTGAGGAGGCGAAGGGGAAGACAGGAGGAAGCAGCTCCTGTGAGAAGAGTGGAGAAATTGCAAGATAGTGAGAAGAGGACAGAGTATAAGAGCATAGTGGAAGAAAGATTGGGAAGGTATGAGCTAGAGCAGATGGAAGGGGTGGAAGACGTATGTAAGATATTCACGGAAGAGATAAGCGCAGCGTGTGAGGTGGTTTGTGGAGTGAGGAGGAGATGCAAGGGTGTGCAAGGGACAGCATGGTGGAATGATGAGGTGAAACGAGCTGTGGAACAAAAGAAGAAGGCATATGGTGAATGGTTGGCAAGTAGAGGTAGGGGAGAAGATGAGAGAGAGACGAGAGAGGTATATGTGAGCAGGAGAAGGGAGGTTAAGAGACTGGTGAAGGAGAGTAAGAAGAAAGTGGATGAAGAGTTTGGGAGGAATCTGAGTGTGAAATGGAGGGAGAGTAAGAAATTGTTTTGGAAGGAGGTAAAGAAAGTAAGGCAGTGTGAAAGGGGAAATAGTAGGGGGGTGAAAGATAGGAATAATAGATTGTTGGTGGAGAAGAGAGAGAAATTGAGGAGATGGAAGGAGCACTTTGAGGATTTGTTGAATGTAGAGAGTGAGAGCAGTGTGAGTATAAGTGGTTGGGGAATGGCTGGGAGAAGAAGAGATGAGAGGAGGGAGGAAGAGATCAGTAGGTCGGAAGTAGTGGAAGCGATGAAGAAGATTAAGCTGGGAAAGGCCCCAGGAATTGATGGAGTGTGTGGTGAAATGCTTAGGTATAGGGGTGAGATTGTTGTGGAGTGGATATGGAAGTTGTGTAGATTGGCTTGGGAAGAGGGAAGGGTTCCAGAGGACTGGAAATCAGGTATAATTGTTCCTCTGTACAAAGGAAAAGGGGAGAGAGAAGTATGTGGTAACCATAGGGGTATTTGCCTTCTTAGTGTGACTGGTAAAATATATGGTAGAATACTCATTGATAGGGTTAGGCATATGACAGAGGAGCTAGTTGGAGAAGAACAAGGGGGATTTAGGAAGGGAAAAGGGTGTGTAGATCAGATATTTGTTCTAAGATGTTTAGTGGAGAAGTATCTAGAGAAGGGAAGGAAAGTGTACGCTGCCTTCATGGACTTGGAGAAAGCTTATGACAGAATAGATAGGAAAGGTATGTGGAAGGTATTAAGAATATATGGAGTGGAGGGGAAATTGTTGAGTGCTGTGAAGAGTATGTACGAGGGAGCTAGGGCTACGGTGCGAGTGGATGGTGAGCTGAGTGAGTTCTTTGATCTCAATGTGGGACTGAAACAGGGGTGTGTGATGTCTCCATGGCTGTTTAATATATATATGGATGGGGTCGTAAAGGAGGTACAAGGTAGGGCAGTGGATGTGGGGGTGGCCCTAATGAATGAGGGTGAGATTTGGAAGTTTCCGGTGTTGCTGTTTGCTGATGATACAGTGCTGTTGAGTGAAGATGAATGGGAGTTGCAAGGTTTGGTGAATGAATTTGGGACAGTGTGTAGGAGGAGGAAGCTGAAAGTTAATGTAAACAAAAGTAAAGTTATGGTGTTTGAGAGGAATGAAGTCACAGAGTGTGCAGTGAGGTTGGATGGTGAGGATATGGAGAATGTGAGTGCATTCAAGTACTTGGGTAGTGTGATGAGTAAGGATGGAACTTTGGGGGATGAAGTACGTGAAAGGGTACAGCAGGGAAGGAAGGTTGTTGGCACACTGAAAGCAGTGATGAGAAATAGGGAGGTGAGTATGGAAGTTAAGAAGTCAGTGCATGATGGTATTGTGATCCCTACCCTGACGTATGGAAGCAAGGCGTGGACCTTGCAAGAGGGGAACAAGTCAAGAGTGAGAGCAGTGGAAATGAGTTACTTGAGAGGAGCATGTGGAGTGACATGGAGGGACAGGTTGACGAATGAAGAAGTGAAGGAACGTTGTGGGGTAGATGTGGATGTGGTTGAAAAGATTAGGAGAAATACACTGAGGTGGTTTGGACATGTGGAGAGGATGGAGAATGAAAGACTGACTAGGAGGGTGTATGTAGGTGAGGTGGAGGGAGGGAGAGGGAGGGGTAGACCGAGGATGAGGTGGAGGGATGGAGTTGAGAGATATATGAGGGAGGGGGGGATGAGTTGGGGGGAGGGGAGTCAAATGGTGGGTGACAGAGTGACTTGGAGGCGTTTTGTCTGTGGCCACCCTTTGCGGGATTAGGGCGTCGGGCTATAGATAGATAGATAGATAGATAGTGTGTGTGTGTGTTAACTTATAAGTTATCCTATTGGTGAACCTTGGATGAGCGAGTGTATTGGTTGGTGGATAGATAGGCGGGTTAGGTTTGTGGGTAGACAGGAGAGTGGCTGTTGTGGGCAAGGAGGGAGGATTGGGAGAATGGATGAGGTGGGTTGGTGGGTAGTAGGCAGGGTGGATGGTTCATTTTGTGGGTGGATGGCACATTTTGTGGGTGGATGGGAAAATGGATGGCTGGGGACCAGGTTTTGTTGTTGGCCATAATAATAATACGGAGGACTTACACAAAATCACTCCACCTCCACCCTGGTCTTATTACCAACCCTTTCCAGCATTACCTCCTCCCACCTCTCCTTCCCATACTTTCCCGGACCATGTGTTTTTGTTGTTCTAGAGTAACTCCAGCCTCTGCCCGAACAGACCCATCAACCACAGACAGGCGACTGACCGGCCACAGCAAGGCACAGGGGAAAAAAATGGGAGAAATGGAGTTCCCCCGAGCTAAGCCCTGTATTGGACTATATAGCCCCGCTAGGGTTACAGGAGCGAGCTACCACTCCCGGCACGGCAGCCCGGGCGAGGCTCGAACTCGCAATCCCCCGATTACGAGTCCAGCGCGCTACCACTGTGCTACCGCGCCCCCCTAAGGCACAGGGAAGAATGTAAAGGTTTGGTTCCTGGATGGCAGCTTTTCAAAGCTGACATTAACTTTTCTTCAACTGATGTATTTTCAGCCATCACTGGCCTCAGTACTAATAAGGCATAAGGGCCTGAGGGGGTCCCTCCTGTTGTTATCAAGAACTGTGCTTCTGTGCTTACACCCTGCGTAGGTAAACTCTTTTGCCTTTGTTTTTCAAATTGTACCTTTCCTTCATACCGTGAGTTTGCTCTCATTCAGCCTGTTCCAAAGAAGGGCGACCATTCCCAACCCTCTAACTATGTTGCTTTGACATCCTGTATCTCAAAAGTTTTCAAGTTATTTCTCAAGAAAAATATTATTAAGCATCTTCCCTATCACAACCTTCTCTCTGATCGTCAGTATCTGTTACGTTAGAGACATTCTACTGGCGATCTTCTCATCTGCCTTTTAGGATCCTGATCATCCTCCCTTCGGGACTTTGGCGAAAGCTTTGCCATTGCACTTGGCACTTCAAAGGCTTTTGGTCGAGTCTGGCATAAATCTTTAATTTTCAAATTGTCCTCATATGGTTTCTGTAG
Organism: Coenobita brevimanus; assembly: GCF_032717465.1. Classification (NCBI taxonomy): domain Eukaryota; kingdom Metazoa; phylum Arthropoda; class Malacostraca; order Decapoda; family Coenobitidae; genus Coenobita; species Coenobita brevimanus. The sequence goes on from NC_136980.1 coordinate 24,597,001, forward strand.
TTCTATCTGTACCTTCTTCTATAGCTTCGTTTCTGGTCGTTCTATAGCTGCTGTTGTAGATGGCCACCGTTCACCTCGCAGACCTATCAATAGTGGTGTTCCTGTGGGCTGTGTCCTATCACCAGCTCTCTTACTTTTATTCATCAGTGACCTAAGCTACACATCTAACCCTATCCACTCTTATGACGATTATTCCACCTTTCACCTCTCCATTCGCTTCCCGCACTGTCCATTTCAGCAGTTACTTCAACAAACAAGGGATGAGGCTATGGCACACCTTATGGCTGACTTGGCTTACATCTCTGATTAGGGTAAAAATAAACTTGTTTTTAATGCATCAGAAACTCAGTTCTCACACCTATCAACCTGAAAAAATCTCCTGCAGGAGTACCCACTAATGTTTAATAATATCCAGCTCAATCCTGCTTCGTCTTTCAACACACTTGGGGTTTCATTCTCTCGAGATTTAACTTGGAAAAATCATATTGCATCTTGTAAAATCGGCTTCCAAGAGATTGGGGTGCTAAGCCGACTCAATGCCTTCTTTACACCTGCACAATTGTTGACTTAATACACGGGCTTTATCCGCCCTTGTGTAGAGTACAATTCTCACATGTGGGGAGGCTCCCCACATACAGCTCTCCTCAACAAGGTGGAGTCAAAGGCTTTTTATCTCATTAACTCTCCTCCTCTTACTGGCTTCCTTCAACCTGTGTCTCGTTGCCACACTTGCATCTATATCTCTTTTTCTACTTCTGTTTAGATGGTCACTTCTCCTCTGAACTATTTGCTTGCACACCTTCACCACTGCAATGGGTGCATAACACCCATCTAGCAACAAACTCTTATCTCTTTTCTGTCCATGTCTGTAATGCAAGAGTTAACCATTACTCCTAGTCCTTCATTTATGCAACAGGTCAGTTCTGGAACTCTCTCCCTCTGTCTGTATTTCCTACTTCCTATAATTGCCAGCCTTTCAAACGCAGTGTGTCCTTGCATCTCAAAATGAACGGATCTTGAATTTGGCTCTCTGTTGTATTGTTTTCGTTTCTTCTTGGAGGGAATGGTTTGCAGTCCCCTGGCCTTTGGTTCCTTCTTTCTTGCATAGGAAAAAAAGATTGGGACTCTCCACCGTGAATCGTGGCACAATAGTAGGCTCCACAGCATTGTAAATGGTTTCCTGGATTACAGGAAACCATTAGGCTTGTCAGTCAATGAAGAGCCATCTGAGGTGAAATGAAGAATAATAAAATGTAAGTGGAAGGATGGGAAAACTAGGAAAAAAGAAAGGCAGATTCAGAAAAAGAATGATAAAGGTGAAGGAAGAAGTAGACAAAACTACAGCAAATGAACGAATAACGGTCGCCACCACCAACTTGACTGGTATATAAATATCATACTCGAAGTGGCTGGGGAGAATGCATAGCGTGTCTTCCTTAGCAATTCAGTCTGCTCATTAGATATTGGTATCCTCTTGCTTGATACTGATATATGCTGATATAAAGCGTTATAAATAACAAACAGGAAAATAAATGGTCATTATGAAAAATAATTTGCCATGGAAGATGTGCACCGAAACCTGCCACGTCACAGAATATGGCGATAATTCTCAGGGTACATGAATAGATTGTTGAGATGACACCATCTTTGTTGACTGTATGGCAACCAAGCAGTGTGTAGTAGTGTAAAATTATGCTGGTCACTAAGATTCCTCAAGACCACATCGTCTTTCTGTTAGTCTCCCTGTTGTCATCAGATTGCAGAAATGCTCACCGGTTTTATGTCATCACTTATCCCTTGAGTCGGATGAAGTCCTGATAATTTTCTATGTGCTACCTCCAGGCGATATCATTCAGCTTAGACGAATTGGAAAAGTTTGATACAGCACTGGTTAATTCCTTGATAGAAAAAGACTCTCCTAATTTGAAAAAATTCGTATAAGGGTAGCAAGAAACTGAATGAATACCCGGACTCAAAGGATTAAATTGTGTTCTTCGGGTGTCAGGTCCTGCAGTATCAGGTGGTTTCATGAAGCTTGGTTCCAGGGTAGTGATATACGGATGCTTGTACAGTTGCATAAATAATTATCGATTAATACTGGCACTGTGAGCAATAACATTCGAAACCCAGTGATGCCATCGTTGGAACTCAACAGTCATCTCGGAGAACCGTGTAACAGTTTGATAACTGTGCACCCAATGTATCCCTGCTTGTCATAAAAGGCGACTAAAAGGGTTGACGGAGGGTTAGTGCCCCTCCCCGGAAAACAACTAACTAAAAAAACAAACAATAAGCCTCGGACAAGGACTGACCAAACGATGATGACCAAGGACCGGACAAAGGACATGGTTATCGGAACGTGGAATATAAGGGGAGCGAATGATGAGGTGAAAGAGAGAGATTGTCCAGGTGCTTGAGGGTGCGAAAGTGGATGCATGTGGAATAAATGAAACAAAATGGAGAGGAGAAAGTGTGAGAGAATGGGAGTATGGATGGGATATATGTGCAGGAGTAGGTGAGAATGAGAGGGCAAAGGAAGGAGTATGTATAATTGTGAGTAAAAGATGGAAGAAGAGCATAAGACAGTATGGATCAGCTGAGTCAAGGATTGTGTGGGTAAAGTTGAAAGTTGGAATACAAATGTGGGCGATTGTGTGTGCGTATGCGCCAACGCAAGATCGTGCTAGAAGAGTGAGAGAAGAGTTCTGGACAAATGTAGATGTGTGCATGGAAAAGTTTGGAAGGAATGAGAGAGTGTTTTTGATAGGTGATATGAATGGTAAAGTTGGGAATGTGAAGGTGGATGGAATAGTTGGTGAGTGGGGTGTGCCTGCTGAGATAGATGAGAATGGGAGTGCGTTAGTGGACATTTGTGCTGGAAGGGGGTTGGTGATAGCCAATACCCTCTTCAGGCATAAAATGATCCACAGGTATACATGGCGAGTGATGAGAAGGGTGGGTGGTGAACTGAATGAAAGGAAGGCAATGATTGGGCAAATATGAATTGGAGCAGATGGGAGACGTGGAAGGTGTGTGTAGGATTTTTACAGAAGAAATATGCGCAGCATGTGATGTGGTGTGTAGAAGGAAGAGAAGACGGAGGGGGGTGCAAGGAACAGTGTGGTGGATTGAAGAGGTGAGACAGGCTGTGGCACAAAAGAAGAAAGCATACAATGAATGGATGAGAAATAGGGGCGTGGAAGAAGTTGAGAGGCAGAAGAGAGAGTTATATGTAGAAAGAAAGAGGTGAAAAGATTAGTAAGAGAGAGTAAGAAGAGAGTGGATGAGGAATTTGGAAGGAATTTGAGTGTAAAGTGGAGGGACTGTAAGAAAATGTTCTGGAAAGAGGTGAAAAGAGTAAGGCAGGGTGGAAGTGAAGTTAGCAGAGGAGTGAAAGATAAAAATGGTAGATTACTAGTGGAGAAGGGAGAAAAAGTGAGCAGATGGAGAGAACACTTTAAGGAATTGTTGAACATACAGGATGGAAGTAATGCGAGTATAAGTGGCTGGGGAATGGTTGGGAGAAGGAGGGAGGTGAGAAGACAGGAAGAAATCAGTAGGATAGAAGTTGTGGAAGCAATGAAGAAAGTTAAATCAGGGAAAGCCCCAGGAATTGATGGAGTGTGTGGTGAAATGCTGAAGCATGGGGGAGAGATAGTAGTAGAATGGATGTGGAAGATGTGCAGATTGGCCTGGCAGGAAGGTAGAGTCCCGGAGGATTGGAAGTCAGGTGTAATTATTCCCTTGTACAAAGGAAAAGGGGAAAAAGAAGTGTGTGGTTATCATAGGGGCATTTGTCTTCTTTGTATAATAGGAAAAATGTAAGGTAGGATACTTATTGACAGAGATAGAGAAAGAACAGAGAAATTAGTTGGAGAAGAACAGGGAGGCTTTAGGATGGGAAGAGGTTGTGTAGATCAGATATTCATTCTTAGATCTTTAGTGGAAAAGTTTCTATAGAAGGGAAAGAAGTTGTATGCGGCTTTCATGGATTTGGAGAAAGCATATGACAGGGTGGATAGACAAGGATTTTGGAAAGTATTAAGAATATATGGAGTAGATGGGAAGTTGTTGAATGCTGTGAAGAGTATGTACGATGGTGCGAAGGCTGCAGTGCGTGTGGATGGTGAAATAAGAGAATTTTTCTCTTTGAAAGTTGGGTTGAAACAGGGATGTGCCATGTCTTCATGGTTGTTCAATCTGTACATGGATGGGGTAATAAAAGAGGTACAAGGTAAGGTAGTGGATGTTGGAGTGGCCCTGGTGAGAGAGGATAGTGTTTGGGAAATCCCTGTACTGTTGTTTGCAGATGATACTGTGTTGTTGAGTGAAGACGAAGGGGAGCTGCAAGGCTTGGTGGATGAGTTTGGGAGAGTGTGTAAGAAACGGAATCTATAGGTGAATGTAGGGAAGAATAAAGTGATGGTCTCTGAGAGAGGTGAAGTCAGTGAAAGTACAGCGAGGTTGGATGGTGAGGAATTGGAAAATGTGAGTACGTTTAAGTACTTGGGTAGTGTGATGAGTAAGGATGGAGGTTTGGAGGGCGAAGTGCGTGAAAGGGTACAGCAGGGAAGAAAGGTTGCTGGTTCTTTGAAAGCAGTGATAAGAAACAGGGAAGTGAGCATGGAAGTGAAAAAGTTACTACATGACAGTATTGTGATACCAACTCTAACGTACGGAAGTGAAGCTTGGACGTTGTTGGAAGGACACAAGTCAAGAGTGAGAGCAGTGGAAATGAGTTATTTAAGAGGAGCCTGTGGAGTCACATGGAGAGACAGGCTGACGAATGAGGATATAAAGGAGCGTTGTGGTGTTGATGTGGATGTGATAGGAAGCGTTATGAGGAACACACTGAGGTGGTTTGGCCATGTGGAGAGGATGGAGGGTGAAAGACTGACGAAGAGAGTGTATGTGAGTGAGGTGGAGGGTGGAAGAGGGAGGGGGAGGCCAAGGATGAGATGGAGGTATGGGGTGGAGAGGTATATGAGAGAGGGGGTGTGAGTTGGGAGCAGGGCAGTGAGATGGCAGGGGACAGGGCGACTTGGAGGCGATTTGTTTGTGGCCACCCCAAACGAGATTGAGGCGTCTGGCAATATATATATATATATATATATATATATATATATATATATATATATATATATATATATATATATATATATATATACGCGGCTTTCATGGATTTGGAGAAAGCATATGACAGGGTGGATAGACAAGGATTTTGGAAAGTATTAAGAATATATGGAGTAGATGGGAAGTTGTTGAATGCTGTGAAGAGTAGGTATGATGGTGCTAAGGCTGCAGTGCATGTGGATGGTGAACTGAGTGAATTTTTCTCTTTGAAGGTTGGGTTGAAACAGGGATGTGTCATGTCTCCATGGTGGTTCAATCTGTACATGGATGGGGTAATAAAAGAGGTATAAGGTAGGGTAGTGGATGTTGGAGTGGCCCTGGTGAGAAAGGGTAGTGTTTGGAAACTCCCTGTACTGTTGTTTGCAGATGATACTGTGTTGTTGAGTGAAGACGAAGGGGAGCTGCAAGGCTTGGTGGATGAGTTTGGGAGAGTGTGTAAGAAAAGGAATCTAAAGGTGAATGTAGGGAAGAGTAAAGTGATGGTCTTTGAGAGAGGTGAAGTCTGTGAATGTACAGCGAGGTTGGATGGTGAGGAATTGGAAAATGTGAATAAGTTTAAGTACTTGGGTAGTGTGATGAGTAAGGATGGGGGTGTCATGGAAAGACTTAGAAATAATGTCATAAAAGACTTTGTAGTTACTTGTAGAGAAGTTTTGTGGTTTAGTTGTCACTCTCGATTTCTTGTAGTAGGAATTAAATATGAATACAGGAGTTGATCTTAATTTATTATCTTCAGAGAAATCTAAGTAGAGCAGGGTATGTCTTACAGAGACAATATAATAAGTAAGTCTAGTTGAGCCCCTCTTTTCTTGTTCACTCTCTCCACTACCTGTCTGTTCAAATGCTAGCCTCCTTCTGAGCTCTCTTTCCTAAATTCTGGTGAAACAGGGGTCGTGTCACGTGTGTTACACTGTGGTTGGAAAGTTTCAGAAACCTGTGTGTGAGTATGTGTGTATGTCACTAGGGCTTTGTTCGCCTGCTATCTCACTGACACACTACCTACATCATCTCCTGACATTGCTACTTCCTACGTGTCGTCAACATTTCCTCAGTTAACTTGCAAGATCATTTCCCTTTCCCAGGTTCGAATGGAGCTGTCTGTCTATCTATTTATCTATCTATCTATTATGATTTGTAATTATAATATGGACTCATAACATTGCTCGGCCATGCCGCTGAAGGTCCTCCGACAGCAATCATCATTGACATATGCTAATCTATTAGTACATAATATTGATTATAATATTGTATACATATAATATTCATAGTAAATTGCAATGATCCAGTAATATTACATTTTAAACAAGTTGTATACATATTTGAATAAATGCACTAAAAGTAAACTATTTACCTGTAATACAGTATGTACTTGGGTTATTGTAGTGAAATGCATACATGCAAGAAAAAAAAAAAAGTTTAAAATTAAGATTATGGTAAGAGTTATTAATATTCATTTAAAGATAATGGTACTGGTATGCCATACTTCTATATCATGGGTCAATGTTCTTTGTATTTATATATATATGTATATATATATATAGGTAGATAGATAATTAATACTATATACAAAATATGTACACTTCATTCAGGGGGGTTAACTTGGATGTTAACTCTCCCCCCTCTAAATACTGACTCCAAATTTGCAATTCTTGCATGCATTCTGTGCATTGCGAACAGCAGTACTGCAAATACAATGCAGACGATTATAAAGACAGTAGGTGCTGGGCTATACACATAATATGGGTTGAACATAGTCAAACTCAAATCTTCCCAGGGCTTCATTGTTTCATTGATCAGTTGCATAGTGTCAAACTTAGGTGAAGTCAACTTAATACTTGTGCTCATGTTTAAGTCCATATCAGGCAGTGGGTGGAAATGTTTGTGTGTATGATTGAGGATGGCGTAGTGATTGATGGTGGATAAAGTAGACATGGCTGGTGTAAATACCGCACAGTAGTCTGGTGCTATGTGTAATCCTGAGGCTGAAGTATGAGATGGTGGTATATCTGGACAGACTATGTAAACTGATGTGTTATGAGTGAAATAAAAAAACTGTGAGTGTCCGATGCGCTGATGGTGTACAAGTTTATCTGGAGCAAAAGTGAAGTTGCAATGATTATGAATATTGTCATTTCTGATGATAGCCATTTCACAAGGGACTGTATCAGTAGGCTGAAACGTGAAAATGTACGCAGGACAAAGATGAACAGCATGTAAGGATGTGCGGCACTTTCGTTCAATCGTTGATTCACTTGCGAAAGTGACAGCGTTCCGTCTCTTGGAGACCATGATGAGTTCGATGTCTGTGTTGATGTCGATGATGACCAAAGTGTTATTTCTATAGGGGAAGGGGTGTATTTGGTATACTGTGAACAGGTCTTCAGTTATGAATGGTACATGAACTACTACTGATGTTGATGTTAGTATTGCTTCTAAATATGGATAATATTGCATGAATTCCCTACTGCGGAACAAAGGCTTCAATTTATGTTTATGTATGCCTTGACTAATTATCTGACGTTGCTCATGAACTGGGAGTAAGTCAATTGTGATCTTGCCATCACCAGCATTCGAAATTCCTTGCATAAGTGCCCTGAAACGATCTCTAGTGTTGTCTAATTGTAGTAGAATCGTGTCAATATGTTCTGTGATGATGGAGAAGTGTTGGAAAAGTGTAATGTTTCCTTCCATTTCATTTATTTTATCTACGCTCTCGAGAGCTATGTTTTCTGCCTTTTTCAGATTTTTCACAATTGTCTTCATTGCTGAGTTCTGTCCTGTGATGAATTTATCTTGGTATGTTAGTATCTGAGCTATTTTATTAAATTTGTTGTTTATTTCTTTAAGGTCATCCTCTCTAGCCAATCCAAAGATGTTCCCAAGAACTGCGCCACCCAGGTCGAACAAACCGCGCTTTTGGCGAGTACGTGTGATGTTGTTCCTGTCGCTCAATACCTCTGTTCCATAAGATGGGAGATCTTGGATCGTGATGAGCATAGTTGACTTTGCCTGTTCTAGTTTCCATTTCGCTAACTTCACTATTTCATTCACTTCCTTGGTGTTATGTGCTCGTGAAACATAATTTCCTATCATGAAGTCCAGGGTTCGCATAGGCTTCGCAAGATTGTCTAGATAAGTAGGTAATTCATACAAGTAATCTAGACTTATTTCAGTACTCATGACGTCCTTAACGATTGAAGTCGTGGCCTTTGGAGCTATGAGGCATCCTTGTCGTACTATGTGTTGGGGGTCTAAGTGCGCATATCCTCTTGCTATGTAGAGGAGAATCCATAGCATAAGTTCCTTCATCGTAACCTACCGAAAAAAAATCTATTAATTTCCTAATATGGTCATGCTGTGGTCGATGATAGTGATGATGTGCGTTACGGTTGATTATTATTTCATTTATAGAAGGAGTTTAAATCGATATTTAATTCTCGTAAATGATGTACTGTAGATTTTATTGGAACAGTTGCACCTATGTTCGATTGTTTGGTATATGACCTTAATTTCTTTTTGTAATCATTGTTGTTTTCTTGCTTGGTTTCTTGAGGTACGTTCGCCTGTTCAGTTGTACCCGATGCTGAATAATTATTGGATAATTCCCTTGAAACTCGTTTTAAATGGTCAATATGAACTTGTTTCTCTTCGCCACTTGACAGTGACTTAATTAAAACTTTGCTTGCTTTTATGTTAATTACTCTGTATGGGTCCTCAAATTTTGGGGATAATTTATTGTCTCTCATATGAATGATACCATAAACAATGTCTCCTAAGCTGATAGGTGAATCTCTTGCCTTCTTGTTAAATGCCTCCGTCATTTCTTCCTTGGACATCGTTAATCGTCTTTTGACTCTTTTGTGTATGTCCTGGAATTCACGTAAACGGAGTTTAGAGTAATCATCGTAATTGTATATGGGCAGACTGTCACCTTCTAGGAGCTCATATGGTAGTTTTTTATCTGTTCCATATATAATGAAATGTGGTGTGTCACCTATGGATTTATTTATAGATCCATTAACTGAGGCTTCTACTCTGGGAATCCAATCATCCCAGCTTGCATAATTTTCACTGAGAATGTGTCGTAGCACATATAATACTTTTTTATTTTGTCTTTCTACCAACCCATTCGATGCTGGGTGATAGGCTAAAACGTTAACCTTTTTGATGTTGTATTGTTTACTTATTTCTTGTAAGATCTCAGAATTAAATTCTCCTCCATTATCACTTATTAGTACCTTTGGGGTAGTAAAGCGACATATTACATTATCTGTTATTGCCTTTGCTACTGTCTCTGCTGTCTTATCTTTAATTGGAGCTAAAATGACATAACGGGAAAAATGATCCGTTGCTACGAATAGGTATAGGTTATTATTGTATGATAATGGCATCTTGAACAAATCAACAGCGACAACGTCCCATGGTTGATGTGGTAAAGGGTAATTACCCATCGGTGCAGGTGTGATTGGGTATCCTTTGTGTTTTGCACATGATTCGCGTCTGTCTATATGATTGTTTATATCTTTTCGTAATGAAGGCCTGTAATATAACAGCTGGGCTTGTTTGAATGTCTTATCCTTTCCAGGATGTCCTGCATGTGGGCTATCGTGTATCGTTCGTAATACTTGGGGTATCATGTCATTAGGTACTACCAACTGGTTAGTAATTCTTTGGCGTTTTGGTTGTTTAGAGTTAATCTTGTATAATGTATTATTGACCATTGTGAATTGTTCGAGTGGGACATGCAGTTTGGGTAATTGTATGTCGTCTCCACTTTCTAACTTGTATATAACTTTAGACCATATTGGGTCAAGTCTTTGTGCCTTTGCGATATCATCGTGGTTTGGGATGAGATATAATGCCGTGACCTGAATTGTGTTCGGGTTCCTAGATAATGCGTCAGCTACTATGTTCATTTTACCTTGTATATAATGAATTTGTACATTGTAGTTTTCAACTGTACATTTCCATCTTGCTCTCCTCCCAGAAAGGAGTTTTTCTTTAAACATACCCACTAGTGGTTTATGGTCGATGAATAAGTGGATTTCTTAACCATATGCCAAATGTAGAAACCTTTTTAATGCAGAAACCACTGCAAGTGCCTCTAAGTCTGTAGCGCAATAATTTTACTCTCCACCTCTTGTTTGTCTGTTGGCAAATGCAATTGGTTGATTTTTTCCTCTTTTATCTTCCTGCATCAGTACAGCCCCTAATCCTTTAACTGATGTGTCTGTACAAATAAGAAATGATTTTGTGTAATCTGGATATGCTAAACAAGGTGCATTTGTTAGTTTAATTTGTAGATTGTTAAATGCCATTTTTGTTCTTCTTCCCATTGGAATATAGCAACTTTTTTGAGTAGCTGGAATAGAGGAAAGGCTATATGAGAGAATTGTGGTACGAATGACCTATAGTACCCAGCTAGACCTAAAAATTGTCTAACTTCGTCAGTCGTAGTGGGTTCAGGAAAATCTTTCGCTGCCTGTATTTTGTCATCAGTGGTGTGAATACCATTAGAACTTAATTTGTGGCCTAAGAAATTTATTTCCTTAAAGCAAAATTTGCCTTTAGAAAGCTTAATTTTTAAACCAGCATCACTAAGCTTTTGTAAGAGTAAGTCTAATTTCCTGAGATGATCCTTAATATTCTTCGTTGCGATTATAATATCGTCAAGATAAACAAATATTCCTTGTCCTAAAATTCCGGACAATACGTAATTCATAAGACGCTGGAATGTGCCTGGGGCTGTCCTCAGTCCCATTGGCATTCTTGTATATTGGTAATGGCCTCTGTTTGTGGAAAAGGCAGTGTATTTACGTGACTCCTCCGAAACCGGTATCTGATAATAGCCGTTTAGGAGATTGGTGGTTGAGAATATGTTATTCTCAGGTCCAATATTCTGTAGAACGTCGCTTAGCAATGGCATGGGAAATCGGTCTGGGATTGTGTGATTATTTAGTTTACGGTAATCTACTACCGCACGCATTTCTCCATTTCGTTTGGGCACGAAGAATAATGGGGCATTCCACGGGGAGACTGAAGGCTCAATAATTCCAAGTTTTAACATTTCATCGACATACTGATTTGCAAGTGTACGTTTGGAGTGTGGGATGCGATAAGCTGGTACAAAAATTGGTGGTGTTTCTGGGTGCACATTAATCATGTGATTAATCAGGTTAGTACACCCTAATTGTTCTCCGGGTAATGCTATGGTGTCCCTGTGTGTTTCCAACAGGGTTAACAAATCATTTTCTTCATCAAATTCACCTGAGTGAATTAAATTCTCTTTTATTCTTTCTCTTTCCGTAGATTTTATCTCACTTGTTACTCCAGCTATAACTGTTTCCTTCACAGGGACAGGAGATTTTTCAATATTAACTATGCAAGTCCCCTTTTTCAACTGAACTTCCCCATTCATGTGATTAATTATGAATATCTGAGTTTGCCCTTCGTCGTTCATCTGACATAATTCGTTTTCTACTGACAATCCCTTTACATAATTCTTCTAAGACAAGAATAGTACTATTCCGTAATTTGCTCTTTATGGTAACTTTCATATAGGAATTAGGTGGTATAACTAAATCATTGGTGAGATGGGCTGGAAAAACTGATAAATCAGTACTGTTATCTGGGTCACTAATTCTGGAGGATGGGCCTGGTGGTGGGAGTGGATCTATACACTCATCTGTTTGTGTATGTTTGTTTAAGCTTTTAATATTACCAATTCTTTTTGGTTCTCTTTTACTAATCGGTGAGGGCTCTGAAGGTATTTACTCTATGAATTCATTGTCAAAGTCTATTCCATTCATTTGTGGGAGTATAGTTATGTTCTCTGCTCTCATGGATCTTAAGCCCAGTAACATATGAGCTTTAATTGCTAAGTTTTCAACGATATAGAAAAATGCAGAGAATGGTCTTGTTGTCTCTGTGAAACTGATATTTAATATTATCATACCTTTCACTGTAATTTGTTTTCCTTCTACCGTATATAAATCTAGATCAGCCTCATCCAGAAAAGTTACTTTCTTCTTATTTTTAAGAATTCTATTTATTTCTTCATGTGTTATTAAGTTCACTGGAGAGCCTGTATCTAAAAATAAGGAAACATTTTGATCCTCACATACAGCTGGTATCAAGATACACTCATTTCCCAACATGCCTCCTATGTGAATTTTAGACTTGTTTTTCTTTACGTTTGTTCGTTTTTTGTCATGACTTGGTCTTCCCCCGATTTGAACATAGACACAACTTTTTCTACTGTTTTGCAGTCACTGGTCCAGTGACTATGATGCCTACAGTAAGGACCAAATCCTTGTCTTTTGTCTGTCCTCTTTTGCTTTGATAAAGCATTCATACCTTGTGTGTCCTGGTTTTGCACAATAATGACATAGAATGGACCTATCCCTTGACTGTCACCTACGAGGTGACTTCCCATAAGTATTGTTGTTTATGGCGCGAGACCTGCTCGGGCTGCGCGAAAACTTATGAAACTGCCTGTAGCCTGGTGTCTGTGATCGAGCCCTCGTCACGTTTGGTTGTTTGCTCTGCCTGCTTTCGGGTCGCGATCGATTTTGTTCTCTGTTTGGGGTCGGTGTAGATGTTTTCACAGCTGATACTGTCTCAGGTATTCTCATTCTACTAGAATGTGCGGGTGTGTCGACCATACCTGCTTTACTGCACAGCATCTCTACCTCGTTCATTAAGTCTAGTAAGCACATGCCTGGGGTGTACGCGATCGTCTTGGCGATATTAAGGGTCCTATCAGGTAATTTACACAAGGCAGCTACATAACCAATGATGTCCATGACGAGGTCAGGGGACATCTTTCCATCATCTGTTATCCAATTTGAGTTTTCCAAAGTAACTAACAATGTTCTTTTGATTGTGGAGACATCAGCAGTTTTTTCACTGAGCACATGGTTTGTAGTGTGCTCCCTTACAAGATCTACAATCTTACGTAATTCTGGAATTAAACCTGGCAAGAAGTTCATACCTCCAGAAAATTTCTTCAAAAATTCAGTTTTAAATTCATCATATGTCCTAGCTTTAAGGAGCTTGTCCGATTGCAATAAATTGCTTGCTGGACATCTTTCCTGGCTTATGCAAGATGAAAAAATGGCAATTTTCTCTTGTTCATCTAGTATGTGGCGCTTGATGAACATTTGTTTGCACTGACTGACTAATGAAATAACATCAATGCGATCATTTACTGTGCCAGAGAATTTTGGGGCAGTTTTATCTTCATGGTACACGTACACATGGGGTGGGGTTGTTAGATCCGCGGTATTTGTTTCGTGATTCATTTTCACTGTTTGCTCTGTTAATTTAACTTTGACATGTTTATCGCTGTGTGAGGGAACGGTGGAATATATTCGGCCGGAACGGTGAACCCTGTTAAGTGTATTGGCATACGTGTGCAAGTCAGCAACAAAGTCCTCACTTGCTATGTCAGAGGGGGTTTCCCACTCATCATCTGGAACTGACGTATATGTTTCTTGGTCTTTAATTTGTAGTGAGGTTTGTACAAGGGGTGTGTTGCCTTGGTGCGCTCCTAATTGTGAATCTCTTGTTGTGGCTAATTGTGTGTCATCTGGTATTAACGTGGGTGGTGGCGAAAATATCCCTGTCATTAAGATATGGTATTATGAAATACGCCTTTTGTTTATTTATGTCCTAACTAAATAGATGAGTAAATGAGTTGAAATAATTGATAGTGAGTGTATAAGTGTATATATGGAAATAAGTAAAGAAGTTGAATATACCTATTTTTAGCACTGAGAAGAAATGAGTAAGTATAATTTTACCCACTTAATACAGATCGTAGAGGTGTGTCGATTTAAAAGTCGATCTCGGAAGAAAAATGCAGGGTTGACTGAAGATCTCTTGATAATTCAAGTGCTGTGTTGATGGACGATATTACTCAGGAAATTCCATGGCCTGGTGCTTGTGGTGGTTAACAGCTGTCACAGGCAAACCTCAGCATAGAACGTCGAATTTCCAACTCAATACTGTGGAAATAAATGAGTATGAGTAGGAGCTATGTGAATAACGAGTAATGAGTAGTGGGTGAGAAGTGCCTGGTGTGTTGCTTGGCGTGGCAAACTCGCGTTGTGATGTCATCTCAGCACATGGTGACGTCGGCTTTCCATACTGGTAGCTGTGGTGAATACTGAGTAGCGATGCGTAAGCTGGGTGAAGAAAGGTGAGTAAGTCGCGTTATAAATGTGGCTCTGGTGTTTTGCTGCGTGTCTTGCTCTCTGCGTCAGCGATGGAGGTAGGCGGGAGAGAGTGGTGGGGGTTTGTTTGCTTGTTGCTTTGGTCTTTTCCTCTTCTTTAATTGCTTTGTTTTTTATTCTTCTTGCTTCTGCTTGAAGTTACGTGAAGATTATACAGTTGTTTTGTAGATTTGTAGGCTATTTGCATTGTAGGCTGTATTTTGTAAGAATTCACTGTAGAACTGAAGCTAATCTTGTAGAGTCTCGCCTGCTTTTGTAGAAATTCGCTTTTGATTCAGAGACGATGTCCGTAGTTCCGCTTGCCACCAAATAATGTCATGGAAAGACTTAGAAATAATGTCATAAAAGACTTTGTAGTTACTAGTAGAGAAGTTTTGTGGTTTAGTTGTCACTCTCGATTTCTTGTAGTAGGAATTAAAGATGAATACAGGAGTTGGTCTTAATTTATTATCTTCAGAGAAATCTAAGTTGAGCAGGGTATGTCTTACAGAGACAATATAATAAGTCTAGTTGAGCCCCTCTTTTCTTGTTCACTCTCTCCACTACCTGTCGGTTCAAATGCTAGCCTCCTTCTGACCTCTCTTTCCTAAATTCTGGCGAAACAGGGGTCGTGTCGCGTGTGTTACACTGTGGTTGGAAAGTTCCAGAAACTTGTGTGTGAGTATGTGTGTATGTCACTATGGCTTTGTTCGCCTGCTATCTCGCTGACACACTACCTACATCATCTCCTGACATTGCTACTTCCTACGTGTCGTCAACATTTCCTCAGTTAACTTGCAAGATCATTTCCCTTTCCCAGGCTCGAATGGAGCTGTCTATCTATCTATTTATCTATCTGTCTATTATGATTTGTAATTATAATATGGACTCATAACTGAGGTTTGGAGGGTGAAGTGCTTGAAAGGGTACGGCAGAGAAAAAAGGTTGCTGGTTCTTTGAAAGCAGTGATAAGAAACAGGGAAGTGAGCATGGAAGTGAAAAAGATACTACATGACAGTATTGTGATACCAACTCTAACGTATGGAAGTGAAGCTTAGACGTTGTTGGAAGGGCACAAGTCAAGAGTGAGAGCAGTGGAAATGAGTTATTTAAGAGGAGCCTGTGGAGTCACGTGGAGAGACAGGCTGACGAATGAGGATATAATAGAGCGTTGTGGTGTGGATGTGGATGTGATAAGAAGCGTTAGGAGGAATACACTGATGTTTTTTTTTTTTTTATGTGTCCGACTCCAGGCATAGGCTTTACAGCCTGCTATCAAGGCCCAGTAGTCCTCCTACATACCATACACCTCTACATGTCACCACTTTGGCGCTAACACCCACCGTCCATATTGAATACATGCTAGGGCTGTCTCATACAGGACTGGTGTATTGGTATTAGCGGGGGTATTTTTATGACATGTCAGTGGGTCATCTGGTAGATCAGTAAAGCCTGATTTAATGAAATTCAAATCCTTAAACTGTTCCCTGCCCCAGCCGGGATTCGAACCTGGGTCCGTTAGGACTGCAGACCACCTCTCTACCGATTGAGCCACCGGTTTGGCCATGTGGAGAGGATGAAGGGTGAAAGACTGACGAAGAGAGTGTACAGTATGTGAGTGAGGTGGAAGGGGGAGAGGGAGGGGGAGGCCGAGGATGAGCTGGAGGGATGGAGTGGAGAGGTATATGAGAGAGGGATGTGTGAGTTGGGAGCAGGGCAGTGAAATGGCGGGGGACAGGGCGACGTGGAGGCGATTTGTTTGTGGTCATCTCGAACGGAATTGAGGCGTCTATCAATATATATGTATATATATATATATATATATATATATATATATATATATATATATATATATATATATATATATATATATATATATATATATTACTGCCCTCCATTGTATATAAAAACTGTAGTATCAAAAGGAAAACTATACCACTCAAGAAGGAGCCCTGAGTCCTGACTGACAGTCATTTAAATAACACATCACAAATCTTAGAAATAAATTAACACCAAGATTCAACTCCCTAAGGTCACTTGGCCAGACAACATTCGGCCACAACAGAGAAACTACCATCACAGTATACAAATAATATATACCTTCAGTGATGAATTGTGCAAGCCCTGCTTGTGCCTCTAACCACACTAAAACACACTACAACACCCTACCGACCATACAGAAAAAGACCCTAAAAATAATCACAGGCTACACAACAACTACACCTACAGACCACCTACACCAAGAAACCAAAGTCCTTAACGGATCATCTAGACATGAGAGGCATACAAATTCTTGCCACAGCCCCACAAACCCACACCATCCACTACACTACATGGCAGCACATCCATACACACCAAGGAACATCAAAACAACACCCAGCACACGATGTCATACACAATACTGTCATCTCTCCCCCCATTGCCCACCTCAAAGCAGCTTCCAGAAGCATATCCATACTCAAATCATTCACTACTCCATTCAGTCACTCAAAGATAACACACTGCTGCATGCACGGCCTCCTGATATCCACCCTTCTGAATCCTATCTCCCTCGTGAGGACCAGGTCCACTTGGCCAGGCTGAGATGTGGGCATCATCCAGCCCTCTTGAGTTATCAGAAGATATTGGACGACTCCGTCGCTTATGCCTGTCCAGGATGCAACACAGCACCCCATACTATTAAGCACATTGTGGAACACTGCATTGCACACAATCACCTGCACCAACAACACAACATACATCCTTGAGAGCTCTGTGGGAAAGCCCGGTCTCTGCCGTGGCCTTCCTTAAGGACTCAGGGTTGTCTAGCCAGACTGCCTAGGGAACATCTACTACTACTACTACCGACAGTATTGTGCAGTAAACGGAGTGCACTGAACACTGATTGCCTGTGAGTATTATAAAGAGAGAGAGAGTGAAGGCAACAGTGGGTACTGATTGACTGAGAAAACTTTTAAGTTAGATAGCAGAGCATTCAAGAGAGATAATGCTGTAAATTTAAAGAGAAAAGTTTACTTTGTCACTTCAGGCGGCGGGGGTGGCATTGGGCGTGCATGCTGTCAGGTGCTGGCCAGGGAGGGCGCCCGACTGGTGGTCACTGATATCAACCTTCAGACAGCCAAACACACCCTCACCCTCCTGCCTGGTGAGTCACTATCATGTCCATTGTTCACAGACAATCCAGAGGTACATATGTTTCCATGATGCGATATTATGTTCAGTGTAATGCTATGGAAAGTCTGTCTGTCTGTCTGTCTGTCTGTCTGTCTCTCTCTCTCATTCTACCTACCTATTTAAATATAATTATATATATATATATATATATATATATATATATATATATATATATATATATATATATATATATATATATATATATATTGTTACATAGCCTATGATTTCATCATCCTTTGTGTAATTTTAACGCACAGTATGCTGCATGTTTGATCACGAGCGTGTTCTGCCTCAGTTCCCCCCCTCTACCGTTATAGTAGAGTAAGTCGTTCTCTCTATTATTCAGTGCGGGATTATCAGCTCTTTGTCCCCATCGCTTCATTTGCGCGTCCTTCTTACAAGTTGTATCAAGCTCTGCCGGCCCCTATATAATGAGCTCAGTCTCTGCATCATTGCCACTTAGATCTGCTCCTCATTTTGTTCACATCTCTGTCCTCCCCTTACAGATATTATTATTGTGAGTGCTCAAGAAATCTCCAAACATCTAGCAGCTGTGTGTAATTTGAGTATAACTGTTTTGCATTTTTTCTTGTACTGTGTAGCATAAGGTTGATTCTTGGGCCTAGTGAGGTTTTTGATTAATGTTGGGTTATGTCAGTCATTTTTGATAATAGTTTGTATCTGTAATAATTTATCTGGCATTCATTGAGTATTATCTGGTATCTCGTTTTATCAGGGCTGACTTAGATAAATTTACTCTTGGTAATTTCGTGTTAATAGAGGCTATTGCAGTTTACCATATATTTAACCTGTTTATTTGCCATTACATTATCCTTATGAGTCCTGAATGTTTTGTTGTTAGTTTGTGCATTAAACTTTAACTTGTAATTTTACCTAACTCTTTTGTTTTGAACCTGGAACTTTACGGGACAGTAGTGATTTTTAGTATTCTCACTTAAAGTGTACATTATCTTTCTCTGTTCCGTAACAATATATATATATCTTTATCTATATATCTATCTATATATATATATATATATATATATATATATATATATATATATATATATATTGCCAGATACCTTAACCCCTTAAGCGCAGGCATGTCAGAGGCAGTCTGTGCACCTCACACGGGGATATTCGCGCTCCGACTGACTTTTTAAAAATATCTGCCAAAAATTAGTTATTAGCCCTACAGTATTATAATTAAATATGCATATGGCACATACCTTCAGCTTTCTCCTGGGAAGTTTGTTGAGCCTTCGTTGACTACCGTAGGACTTGTGGAGACTTCTGACCTTGGGTAATGAAGTCTCCACTTTACACTTCCCGACACCCCGTAATATGATTACCATCCATCCATCCATCATCCAATCCTACATTGCCCCAAGAGGAGCGTAGGAGCCCGGGGCTAAGCAGTTGTTCTCGACATTTAAGATGAGAGTGACCAGCCTCACTCATCCATGAGTGACATTACATGAGCAATCAACCCCAACCATCCCTTGGATATAAACCTTCACCGGCTCAATCCGACTGGAGCGCAATAATTACCCACTGAACCACCAGGTGCCCAAATTTGGTTATATGGGTACCACCCAGCGTAGTAAATGGTTTCCTGGTGTACAGGAAACCATTTGGTTTGTCACTCAGTGTAGAGTCACCCACAGGCAGAAGGAAAAGGAAAGAATGAAGGAAAGAAAGACGGAAGAGGGAGTGTAAAGTCACCCATAGGCAGAAGGACAAGGAATGAATGAAGGAAAGACAGGAGAGGATGGGAGGAAAGAAGGATGGAGGAGAGGAAAGAGGAGACACCCAAGAGCAGCACCACTTCGAGTGAGTGGAGGGTGAGCGCTTTATATTCCTAGTACTTTATTACACTTATATAAATATATATATATATATATATATATATATATATATATATATATATATATATATATATATATATATATATATATATACACAGTATTTATCCATAAGTTTCCTTCAGTAATTGTAGTTTATTTTCACTCCAAGCATTCACTTTCTCGTTCAGTAAATTAGCGTAGAGAGCAAAGCTTTCACTTTCACTGTCATTACTCCAAGTATTTGTACTCATATTCTTATGTTAGTAATTATTTACAATTCTATTTACATTTTCTATTTTTATTTACATTATTTACATTTCTATTTTATTTATACTATGTTATACACTGTCACTTGCAGTAACTAACGGCTCCTTTCCCTTGGAGCCAGATGAACTTGGGACACTGAAGCACTTGTACTGGGAGTTCATCACCATTTCCTCCACTGGCTCATCACATGATTCACCAGAAAGATTGTGGTCACTGTCTATCATTATCATGGATAAATTAGCCAGTTCACGTTCCACAGCAGAGTCACTTAGTCCTCTACCCCTTCCCACACGAGGTTTAGTAGGGATAGAGGTCACAGGGCCCTCTAGAAGCGGAGGAAATGTAAGGGCATGCATGCGACATGGTTTCACCTCAAGAGACAACACTGAACCGAATGACGAGGCGGATATGGGGCCGCCAAGGGTTGACAACGTCAGCATGGTGATAGCCGCTAATGTATA
This sequence comes from Coenobita brevimanus, assembly GCF_032717465.1. Taxonomy (NCBI): domain Eukaryota; kingdom Metazoa; phylum Arthropoda; class Malacostraca; order Decapoda; family Coenobitidae; genus Coenobita; species Coenobita brevimanus. Next base: position 24,617,098 of record NC_136980.1, read on the forward strand.
TGATATGCTGTGAAACGACTGGCAGGAAATATAGCCAATACATAATAAATTAGGTAGTTCCAGGTGAATGTAAATATCACTTAGGCTTCTCCCTTCCTTTCTTATAAATATTTTTATTATGAGAACAGGTCATACGGCATATTTCAAGGGAGGAAATAAACAGGGAAAATTAGTGAACGAGTGCCTGTGGGGTGTTGCCAGGTGATAATTAGCCAATTCCAGGTGTGTGGCACTATCAATTACCTTTTTTTCCTTTTTATATAAATTATTGTGTATAACAATAGGGGATAGGCTCATTTCAATGGATAAAATGAGTGGAAAAATCTGGCCAAGATTTGCATATCACGGAGCAGCTGGGGCAGGCGGGAGGAGAGGGTAATGGAGGGGAGGTAAGGAGGGGAGTCTGGAACAGGGGAAATGGCTAAATTGTCAACAATGCATGAGAGTACAGATGACATTAGCAGCACTGACTATTGTTGGACACTGGCAGTACTGACAGATGATACAAGCAACCACTTGAAAGCCCGGGCGAATTCAAAATAACACAGAATCGCAAAAGTGATGTCCCACAGTATGATCCATTGCAGCTGAGCATCACGAAAGTGACGCCCCACAGTTAAGGGGTTAATCCCGTAAGGAGTCCCCACAAACAAATCTCCTCCATGTTGCCTTGTCCCCCGGCATTTCACTGCCCTGCTCCCAGGTCACACACCCCTCTCACATATACCTCTCCACTCCATCCCTCCATCTCATCCTTGGCCTCTCCTTCCCTCCCCCGCTCCACCTCACTCATATACACTCTCCTCGTCAGTCTCTTGCTCTCCATCCTCTCCACATGTCCAAACCACCTCAATGTGTTTCATATCCACATCAACATCACAATGCTCCTTCACTTCCTCATTTCTCAGTCTCTCTCTCCATGTGACTCCACAGGCTCCTCTCAAATAACTCATTTCCACTGCTCTCACTCATGACTTCTGTCCCTTCAACAAGATCCAAGCTTCACTTCCATACGTTAGAGTTGATATCACAATACTGTCATGTAGTAACTTTTTCACTTCCATGCACACTTCCCTGTTTCTTATCACTGCTTTCAAGGAACCAGCAACCTTTCTTTCCTGTTGTACCCTTTCAAGCACTTCACCCTCTAGACTTCCATCCTTACTCATCACACTACCCAAGTACTTAAACACACTCACATTTGCCATTTCCTCCTCATCCAACCTCACTGTGCACTCGCTGACTTCACCTCTCTCGTAGACCGTAATTTTACTCTTCCCTATATTCACCTTTAGATTCCGGTTCAGACACACTCTCCCAAACTCATTCACCAAGTCTTGCAGCTCCCCTTCGCCTTCAGTTAACAAGACAGTATCATCTGCAAACAACAATACAGGTAGTTTCCAAACATTGCCCTCTCTCACATGGGTTGCTCCAGCATCCACTGTCCTACCTTGTATCTGTTATATAACCCCATTCATACACAGATTGAACAACCATGGAGATATGACACATCCTTATTTCAATCCAACCTGCAGCCTTAGCACCCTCATACATACTCTTCACGGCCTTCAGCAACTTCCCATCTATTCCATATATTCTTAATACTTTCCACAATCCTTGTCTATCCACCCTGTCATATGCTTTCTCCAAATCCATGAAGGCAGCATACAACTTCTTTCTTTTCTCTAGAAACTTTTCTGCTAAAGATCTAAGAATGAACATCTGATCTACGCACCCTCTTCCTTTCCTAAAACCTCCCTTATCTTCTCCAGCTATTTCCTCTGTTATTTCCCTAACTCTGTCAGTAAGTATCCTACAATACAATATACTTTTCCTATTACACTAAGAAGGCAAATGCACCTATGATTACCACACACTTCTTTTTCCCTGTACCTTTTTACAAGAGAATAATTATACCTGACTTCCAATCCTCCTGGACTCTACCTTCCTCTCAGGCCAGTCTGCACATCTTCTGCATCCATTCTACTACTATCTCTCCCCCATGCTTCAGCATTTCACCACACACTCTATCAATTCCTGGGGCTTTTCCCATTTTAACTTTCTCCATTGCTTCCACAACTTCCATCCTACTGATTTCTTCCTCTCTTCTCACATCCCTCCTTCTCCCAGCCATTCCCCAGCCACTTATGCTTGCATTACATTCATTCTCTATGATCAACACTTCCTTAAAATGTTCCCTCCATCTGCTCACTTTTTCTCCCTTCCCCACTAGTAATCTACCATTTTTATCTTTCACTCCCCAGATAACTTCTTTAGCACCCTGTCTAACTTTCTTTACCTCTTTCCAGAACATTTTATTACATTCCCTCCACTTTACACTGAAGTTCCTTCCAAATTCCTCATCCACTCTCTTCTTACTCCCTCTTATTAACCCTCTCGCCATCGATGACGCGCAGTGAGTCTTTTGGGCCTTTCCGCGACTATCTGCGATGACGTGCTTTGCGTCCTCAAATCACTAAAACTTATTTCAAAGTAAAAGTTTTCGGCCAACCTGCGTCATTTTTGGAAGCGTCCTAGTTCCCGCGCCTCTTGCCAAAAGTAATGACTGGGCAACCTTGGGGCTCGAGATGCGTGACAGCACGGGCGAGATGATTAGTAACACGTCAGCTGTCAGGCAGGAAGGTAGCGCGGGGCTGGGGATTTAAATTTTTCTCTCTCTACCCCGTCCTGGGACTCGC
>NC_136980.1:24624799-24702299 GCF_032717465.1 Coenobita brevimanus
TGTATAAGAAGTACAGATGCGCGCAAGTAACTCTCCTTGAGTTTGTGGAGAAGATCATCTACGATCTTCTACATTGCCTCGAAGAGGACTGGCCCGCATCTGGACACAGTATCCACCACGCCCCAGACCTACCTACCCGGCGGCCAGCATCAAGTGGCACCCAGCAGACACAAGCACCAAGACACCCTTCTCAAGACCCGGCATCAGCAGTACCAGGAGCACCTGCAGGAGGACCGTCAGGGGTGCCACAGCCACCAGCACCTGGAGGAGAACCATCAGGGGTGCCACAGCCACCACCACCTCTAGTTGCTGGTCCGTCGGGAGAACCTGTGCCTGGGCCTGCAGCTCCCGCACGACGACAGGATCACAGAGTAGTAATCACTGGTATAGAAGAGAAAGAAGTAAAAAACAAGATCAGAAGAGACAAAAAGGAGATGGCAAATGTAATGAGCTTACTGAAAGAAGTATCAGAGGAAATCTGTAGTAAAGACATAGAGGAACATAAAAGGTTAGGGAAATATGAGAAAAGCAAGACAAGACCTCTAAAGGTGACTTTCCAGAGTGGAAACACTGTGGAAGAGATACTAAAAAATGCAAAGAATCTTATGGAAAAAAAGGAGTTCAAAAATGTATGGATAAAAAGATGCCTAACACAAGAGGAACTGGAATTACTGAAAGAGAAAAGGGAGGAAGCAAAAACAAAAAATGAGGGAAGATTAGAAGAGGAGAAGAAGAAATTTTTTTACAAAGTAATAGGACTGCAGATACGAAAGTGGTACACAAACAGGATGGAATAAAAAGGAGGAAGGTATCAGAACCATGTCATGACAAGTATATAAACAAGATGATAAAGTTGATGTACTCAAATGTGGATGGAATGGTATCTAAATTACTAGAGATGAACGATTATGTCAGAGAAAATGAACCATAAATAATATGCCTAACTGAAAAAAAATTAACACCAAGGATATCCAATGACATACTAAACTTAGAGGAATACAATATATGGAGAAGAGACAGAAATTTTAAAAAAGGAGGAGGAATTATAATATTAACTAAGAAAAATTTAAAAGTCAAGGAAATAAAACTAGATATACCATCACAAGTAGAACTGATTGCAGTAGAGATCAACACATCTGAAGGTAAAGTAATTGTAGCCAATTTGTACATGCTACCCAGATCAAACACATGGGAAAGAGATGAATATGAGGACCTGGCAGAGAGTACAATTCAGAGTTTAAGATCATTACTACATAAAATGGAAGAGAAATCGGAAAGAATTATACTAACTGGGGATTTCAATACAAATATAAATTGGAATACTCTAGATATAATTAGCCAAGAAAGCTGTTGAGACCAAAAGCTCCTGGATCTCGTACAAGAGTTCTTCCTAACGCAACATGTGAGGGAAACCACCAGAAAAGAGGACTTGATGTACCTTCAGTGCTTGATCTAATATTTACTAGGCAAGAAAATGATATTGACAGTTTAATATATCACCCTCCACTCGGCAAAAGCGATCATGCAGTACTAAATAATAACTTCAGGATAGCATATGACATAGTAAACAGCAATGACGGTTACAAAAATAGCCTAACTATAAAAAGGGAAATTATCAAGACCTAAAGAAGTATTTCTTAGAAGTTGATTGGGAAAATGAGCTTAGAGGACAAGATTTAAATGCTGTATATAAAAAATTCTGTGAATTTTATGAAATAGGAGTCCAGATGTACATCCCACAGCACAAAGAAGCAGATAAGAAAATACAGCAATGGTTCAAAACAGAATGTCAAAAATCAAAAGAAAGAAGAGATTTGTTGTGGAATAGATACAGAAGACATAATAGTGAAAGGGCGTATAATAATTACAAACAGGCAAGAAACGATTATTCAAGAATAAGGAGGGAAGCCCAAAAACAGTTTGAGGAGGATATAATAAATAAAAGTAGTGATCAACCAAAGCTGTTTTACAGCTAAATCAGAAGCAAAACCAAAGTAAAAGATATAATACAATCAATTACGGAGGAGGGAATCACTTATACACAAGAGAAAGATATTAGTGAAGCACTAAATAAGAATTTCCAATTAGTTTTTACAGAAGAAAAAATTTTTGAGAGGGACTATCTGGAACATGCATGTCCACACATACTACCAGATACACAAATAGCAGAAAAAGTAATACAGGAGGAGGTAAGTAGATTAGACAGAGGAAAAGCAAGTGGTCCTGATGAAATTTCATGTTGGGTACTACGAGAATGTGCAAAGGAGTTAAGTAAACCATTATTTTTAATTTTCAAGAAATCCTTGAGTCAAGGTAAACTTCCTGATATTTGGAAAAAAGCAAATATTGTCCCCTTATTCAAGAAAGGAAATAGACAAAATCCACTCAACTACTGACCAGTATCACTGACCAGTGTTGTAAGCAAGGTATTAGAAAAGCTTATAAGAAAAGCTTGGGTAAATCATCTAGAAGAACACAGTATAATAACAAAAAGACAGTTTGGTTTCAGAAAAGAAAAATCATGTGTTTCTAATCTGTTGAGCTACTATGACAGAGAAACAAACACAATACAGGAAAGCGAAGGATGGGTGGACAGTATCTATTTAGATTTCAAGAAAGCTTTTGACACAGTACCACACCAAAGACTTTTATGGAAACTATACCATCAAGGAGGAATTCGAGGCAAACTGTTTTGTTGGATGCAAGACTTTCTCATAAAAAGAGAAATGAGAACAGTACTAAGAGGAAACTACTCATCATGGAAAGAAGTGACTAGTGGAGTACCACAGGGTTCAGTGCTGGCACCAATCATGTTTTTAGTGTACATAAATGATATAAACAGTAACACTGGAAATGAGAGCTATCTGAATATGTTTGCAGATGATGCAAAAATACAAAGGAGAATTACTAACACAGACTCTTGCAAAGAGCTACAAGAAGAATTAAATAAACTTCATTAATGGAGTAGTACATGGCAAATGGAATTCAATGTGGACAAGTGTCATGTAATCAAGTTTGGTAAAAGTGGAAAAAGACCTGATTGGGATTATAAGTTAGGAAATAAAACCCTATACACATCAGAAAGAGAGAAAGACCTAGGTGTGATTATCAATAACAGACTATCTCCGGCTGACCACATCAGCGAGAAGGTACGGAACATGTATACACTGCTTGCAAATATGAGAATAGCATTCACATACATAAATGAAGACATGCTAAGAAGGATAATAACATCATTCATTAGACCAACCCTGGAATATGCATCAGTAGTCTGGAGTCGTCATCTCAAAAAGCACATAGACAAGATTGAAAAAGTTCAAAGGGCCGCTACAAGATGGATACCAAGCTTAAGGGACCTAAGCTACGACGAAAGACTAAATAAACTGAATCTACCAACACTACAGGAGAGAAGGAAAAGAGGTGACATGATAATGCTATATAAGTGCATATCAGGAAGGGAGAAAATAGACATAAATGATTACTTAACATATGGAGAAGCATCAACAAGAGGACACTGCAAAAAAACTGTATAAGAAGAGAGGTGATAAAGACGTAAGGAAATTCAGTTTCCCAAACAGAGCAATTGATCAATGGAATGCACTACCGAATGAAATAGTGTGTACCAAAACAATTCACAAATTTAAGGATATGTACGATAAATATGGTTTAAGACACGGGACAGTACGAACTTGACTCATTCCTGTAAAGATACAATTAGGTAAGAACAATTATGTAAGAACAGAGCACGAGGATATCCCAGCAAGCGTCGCCGTGTCATCGATGACTACGTGAGGCTGGACCGCACCCTGGGCCACCACCGGGCGAGGATCCCTGAAATGAAGAGACTCAGGTGTGCCTTGTACTTCAAGTTGGGGACGAGGAGAGACACAAGGAACATGTGTCCTGTATGTGATTTGCCGCTTTGCATGGGTGATTGTTTCGACCTGTTCCATACCGACCAAAGCCTTCATTAGTGGAGCACAAACATATAAAGACACACACAAACACATACACATGCACACACACATACACATACACATGCACACACACATACACATGCACACACACATACAGATACACACACACATGCACACACACATACATATACACATACACATGCACACACACATATAGATACACACACATACACATGCACACACACATACACATACACATACACATGCACACACACATACACATGCACACACACACACACACACACACACACACACACACACACACACACACACACACATACACATGCACACACATACACATGCATACACACATACACATACACACACATACACATGCATACACATACACAGACACACAAACAAACATGCACACACACATACACATACATGTAGAGGTGTATGGTATGTAGGAGGACTGCTGGGCCTTGATAGCAGGCTATGAAGCCTATGCCCAGGGTCGGACACATAAAAAAAAAAAAAAAAAAAACACACACACAGACATGCACACACACACACACACACACACACACACACACATAAACACATATACACACAGATACACACACACACATCCACATACACACTCACATACACACATACACATACACACACACACACACACACACACACACATTACAAAACTCGTCTCCCAACCGATGTGGTCCTGCAGGAAGAACATCGCCACTGGAGAAGTACGATATATATATATATATATATATATATATATATATATATATATATATATATATATATATATATATATATATATATATATATATATATATATTATCTTTTTACCTCTTTCTGTCAGTATATTTACATGTACATATATGTTGTTATTTACCTCAACACATGTGACTGGGAAATAAGTTCTGTTTCTGTTGCTAGCAACAGGTTTTGTGTTCATGTGTGGTTTCTGAGAGGACTAAAAACTAAAAAGAAGTAATTATATAAGATAGTTGTTGGTATAAAATCGAAGAAACCGTAGCTAGCAAGCATAGAACATGTTCGCGCGCTAAGGGAAAATACTGGAAGTCAGCGCGGCTGCCGGCGGTCCAGTGCGCGGCAAAATACACCATAGTTTATTGCAATTTTCTCGAGAACTATAAGGTCTAGGATTACCGTACTTGTCTTAAATGAAAACCAATGAAATTCTGCATCGGATAATGAAATAAAAACCTATTGCTCTCACTGAAAATTTGCCACAAAATCTCTCCGATTATAAAAGTTGTACTCTGTCGAACCAGAGCTTTTACTTTATCGCTTATTACTCGAAGACTATACCTCGTATCAAACTGGGACACACGGCATTCGAAAGTTATTAAAATTCTCTTTCGATTGATGGTAAAACATGTAGAGATTGATTCGTAAACATTCGACTTATGATGTTGGGAAGCGAAATCGGCGTCACGAATATTTATTATCAGCTTCCTAACTTCTGTATAGTGTTTTTTTTTTTTTTTTTTGCTTATCGTGTAGAACAAACATCGGCGAGTACCATATGTCGTTATGATGGGAAAATAAATATTTTTGGGTCATGAAAATAAGCCGAGAATACACATTATCGGAACGCGCGGCCGCGGGGGGAGAGGGGGGGGAGTGTCACACCCGCAAAAACTTAAAAATTTATGTGAGAGCGAGGGGGTTTATCTTTTCATCAGTCTCTTCCTCTCTACATGTGACTCTCTCTTCCGTCTCTCAACTTCTTCCATGCCTCTGTTTCTCATCCACTCACTATATGCTTTCTTTTGTGCCACAGCCCCACTCACCTCTTCAGTCCACCATGCTGTTCCCTGCACCCCCTTTCATCTTCTCTTCACCCCACACACCACCTCACATGCTGCACAGATTTCTTTTGTGAATATCTTGCACACACCTTCCACGTCCCCCATCAACTCCTCCACTTCCCTCTTATATTCTGTTTTTTTTTGTTTTTTTTTTTTTCCATCCTCTTGCAACTTTTCCACTCTCCTTGTATGTAGTACTTCCTCCTGACCTTTCCTTCTTCTATTTCTCCATTTTATTTGGACTTTAATTCTGACCACCACCAAGAGGTGGTCTGAAAGTCCACTCCCTCAATCTCTATATACTGTTGCATCCATTATACACCTTCTCATTCTTTCACCCACCCTTCTCACCAGTCGCCATGTATACCTGTGGATTATTTTGTGCCTGAAGAGGGTATTAACTATCAGAAACCCTCTCCCAAATGTCCACTGAAACACTGCCATTCACATCCATCTCTGCAGGCACACCCCACTCACCAACTACTCCATCCACCTTGCCATTCCGTACCTTTCCATTAATATCTCCAATCAAAAACACTCTCTCATTCGTTTCAAACTTTTCCAAGCACACTTCCACATTTGTCCAGAACTCTTCTCTCACGCTGCTTGCATGATCTTGCGTTGGCACATACATGCACACAATCGCCCACATTTGTAGTCCAACTTTCAGTCTTACCCACACAATCCTCGACCCAACTGATCCATACTCTGTTATATTCTCCTTCCATCTGTTACTCACAACAATACACACTCCTTCTTTTGCCCTCTCATTCTCCCCTACTCCTGCCCATATACCCTTTCCATACTCCCATTCCTTCACACTCTCACCTCTCCATATAGTTTCTGTTAACCCACATACACTTTCGCAACCTCAATCACCTTGACTATATATATATATATATATATATATATATATATATATTAATGTATATATACATAGAGAGAGAGAGAGAGAGAGAGAGAGAGAGAGAGAGAATTAATTAACCTGTTGTTGGTAGGCACCACTAAGCTCTGTAATATGGAGGGGCTTTCTCAAGGGTAGAACCTTGTAGTTTGTGTGCCCACCGCCAGGGGCAAAGGGCGGCGCTGATGATGTTTATCCATTACACTTGACGCCCGCACCTTTTGAAATCAGCTGATGAAATCGGAAACTATACCTCATACCAGTTAATCCGGCCAGGCATGTATGGTAACACTGTTCCCACCGAGATTTTGATTGGCTGGAGTTGTTTGTTCGATTTCCTTGTTGCTTAAACCGATACTCTCTTTATTAACAGATGTGATACTGAGTTTGTTGACAAAACAATCGTCAAAAGCAATAAGAAATCCATTATATACATAATAACACTGAAAATTTTTGTGGGAAGATAGAGATATGAATCAACAAAGTATTGCAATAGTCCAAGTCAAAGTCAGCATTCGAACAAACCCATTATGTTTCCTACAGACATTAATATAACAGAAGATTAAGGAAAACTGCTTAATCTAAGCATTGGTATAATGATTATTGGTATAATCAGTTTGCACCCTTAACCCGTCACGTCCTGAGGTATTCCGCACCTCTGACATCCCCCAGTCCCGAGCTATTTTGGAAAAAAAATTTTTTGGCTAAAACTTCCGCTGTGGTTGAGAAACGAAGGAAAATCACCAAGAAAGGGCTTACCATGGTCTATAAGTGGTCGGAACAGGTGAGGTCCCCCGCGCCAGGTATTGTATTTTATCATTGACATGTGAGGCACTCACGTTTTCTATGGTAGGGAATACTGGGAGAAACAACACACAACACCTCTATATTTATTGAATTTGAACTAATAAACAATAACAGTAGCAATATAATGGATTTCAGACACATATATATGAAAAATAAGCATTGTACCATCGCGCGAGCATAGCCAGTTAGGTCTGAGTCATAACATGGTATATGCTAAGTTTCTTGTATCAGTCAACATATCATTTTTTCTACTTGTATACTTCTGTTTCAATGACATTTTACCAATTTCTACTGTTTGTAAATGTTTTCAGATGTTTTAATTCATTATGATGACATGCAGCATAAGTATAGCGCCAATCAGCTTAGTAAGCACACTCGCAGTGACTCGTATTTCAACATACCCAATTGTTTTATCACTTTCCTATTATTTTTCCCTTTACATAGAACCTTTCCTCCACCACTGTAAATGTTTTCAATTATTTACATTCATTACGAGGGCATTTACCGATATGCTAGCGTATATTCACGTAGCAAGCACACTCTCAAACACTCGTGTTTCATCTTCTGCTTTATTTATTCACTCCAATTATACTTTCCCACTTACATTACACACGTTTACACCCCTATACTGCACTGTACATACTTACTGGCATTATTTATTCAAGTGAGCGTCAGAATATCGCATGAAAATACCCTCGCAATGAATGTTTCGACCAACATAATACTCAAACACTTATATACTAATTCTTCACATATATTACACACTTTCCCACTTGTTGACTTCTATTTTCATTATTACGGGCCTTATTCATTCAACTGAGCGTCAGGATATCGCATCTCTATACACACACTAAGAATATTTTGACTTAGAATATATTTCAGCACTTACAATAATTTGAACTTATACCCGTTAGCATTTCCAATAATAATAATTACATATTTACGGGCCTTATTTATTGCGCTGAGCGACAGAATAACGCATCATAAAACCCTTGCTAGGTATGTTTCCACTTACAGCATATTTATACATTTACATACAATTTTTGCACTTATATTATACCCGTATGCACTTTCTACTAATATTTTCAGATCAACATGACTGATAATTTCACTGAGCATCTGTTTGTCGCATTTACTTCATAGTTTCAGTGTCCTATCGCATTCACACCATATCAGAATTGCATCATGGTGTGATATTCGCTGAAACATTGGTGAATACAGAGACTCACGTCACACTCGAAGCACTCATAGCGGGTGTCCTTCCTCTGTGTGGTGAGTCTTACCCGGGAATTGCTACACACGTGACACTTGCGTTGGGGCCTAGGTCTATATGGCTGGGGAGGGATAGGAGTGGAGAAATGGCGGCCGGATATTCTCAGGGGAGTTTGGGCAATAGGGGCAGTGCGGGTGCGATGTTGGGGCCTTTCAACAGCATAATGTGCAAACATCTCTTTTGTGAGCTTCCTCACAAACCCTTCAAAGGTTTCCTGAACTCCTGTTGTCATGGCATGAAGGTGGTGGCAATTCAGAGCAGTGATGTCTAGCAAGTGAAAGAACAGTTTCTTATACCACTTCATCGTGGTCCTGGCACACTCTACCGTCGATATCATGGAGTCTGACTGGTCCACCAGGTGCATGTTTATGTTATAGTCCATGACACACTCAGGTTTCCAAATGTGGCGCCTGTTCTCGCTCCGGTAATCAACGGAATCAGTACGGTGCATCAAGGGGCGGTGAACCGTTGACAAGAGGCTTACTTCTCTATTATGGTTCCACACAGTTGCAAGGATGTTGTTGGCTTTGAAGAAGACAACCTCATTCCTGTCAAGTTTCCGCCCTACCTTGGCCATGTGACGCCGGTTCACCTTGACAGTTCCACACACTCCCGTTTCATGCATGTGAAGATAACAAGCGAGAAGAGGGCTAGTGTACCAGTTGTCCAGGTAGAGGATGTGACCACGATGAAGGTAGTCTTCTATCGTTGTCTTTACCGCTGCTCCCGACAGTCCAATACTCCGATCTTCTATTATGTCTGTCTGTGCACCAGCGTACAAGACTATGTCTTGCATGTATCCAGTCCTATAGTCGCACATAACAAAGATCTTGAACCCAAAATGGTGCCTTTTGCTGGGTATATACTGCCTAAATGAAATATTACCTCTCCACAACACGAGACTCTCGTCTATGACGAGGTCTCTATAGGGATAAAATGACGAACGAAAGGTTTGCCTCAGGTGATCAAAGACCAACCTAATTCGCTTCATCTTAACTGTGTCGTTCGCATTTGCAGGATCATGAGCATCATAGAAATGGAGGCAACTTAGAATTTGTTGAAACCGATTACGGCTCATCACTTGCCCAAATATTGGGGTAAACATAACAGGGCCCCTCGTCCAGTAAGCCGGAATTCTGTTCTTTCGTATAATACCCATCAAAAGGACCAGGGCAAAAAATAGGAACATTTCTGAAAGGGAGACAGGGTAATCATATATGATAGAATGCCTACTCCTTGTTCCCAATCTTTCACTCTCAAGACGCTGGGTGCTTGCAAAAAGGTTGGTTTAGTAAACAATCTGCTCCACGAATGCCTCACTAAAAAAAAGGTGGAAAAATTCCAACCTGGTGGAATTACGGTGAATTCCGGGAGCAATGCAGCCAGATCGCCCCTGCTCAGTGAAGGGGTGAATGAGGAGAGAAAAATCACTCCCATCCTCCCAATTTCATCCCACAAATCCTTTGTCCCCGTCATCCCCATCACTGCCTTCGTCTGGGTGGGGAGGAGATCCTGGTGGGGGAGGTTGAGGAGAAGGAGTGCGGAGGGCTTCCCCACTGTCACTCCTCTTCCCTCTGCCTTTACCCTTTCCCTTTCCCTTACCCTTACGGCCTTGAGGAACATTAGGGGGCTGTGGGGATGAAGTAGGGGAAATTTGGGGAGCATAAGACATGCTGGGGAGTGATTCCTCCCCACCTTCCCCCTCCATGACAACACCATGTGATTTTTCACGCACCCTAGCTCGACCACGTGTTAGGGGATATTGGGGAGCATAAGATGTGCTTGGGAGTGGTTCCTCCCCACTTTCCCCCTCCATCACAACCCCACGTGATACAGAACCCACCCGCACTCGCCCACATGATACACCCCGCTGCCTCACACTACCTAGGGAGAGCAATGACTCACGTCATTCTCTCTTTCCATACTCCTCCCTGCACTTTCTCTTTCATTCCCCACTCCCTCCACAACACTTCCTAACTCCCCAAACAAAATACTAGGCCCATACCTGCTTGTCTGACGTGGTGTGCGCTCGGGTCCACAATGAGTTATTACCTCACGTCCATACCACATGGCAGCACATCCCACGACTCCGTCCTCGTCCTCGTCCTCATCATCGAATTCTGGTTCCACATCACGTTGGGGCTGGGCATAGGATGCTGCACGTGGTTTCTTGGCCAGCTGCCCCTCTCTAGCAGCACGGTAAGTCACGTACTGCCGCTTTCTGGGGGATGGGACTTCTTCATCCTGCTGGTGGTTTCCTCCTCCTGTGGCTGCACATAATCTTTATCAACAACTTCGTTGTCCAGTGGGGAATCACTGTCGCCTGTAAAGGCGTCCAGGGCGGCTTGAATTTTGACCTCTGAGAGACCTCTCATGGCCATGTCTGAGCAGGACCGTTGCTACTAGGTGAGTGGACGAGCCGTGGGTTAGCGCGAGTCGCGCGGGGTCACCGAGTGTCCCCGCCTGGTGGCAGGTAGGGGAAGGTCATGCGAGGATACGTACCGGAAATCAAGCACGAAATTTGAAAATTGTCGAAATTATGCACTTTGCAATTGCACGACGTACCGGTACATCGCCAGGACTGGCAAATGCAAATCGTTGCAACGTACCCATACGTCGACGGGATGGGGTGGGTTAAATCGTGCCACAACTGAATAATTAAAAATACTAATGAAAAGTGGAGCTTTGCAAGGAGGGAGGTTTGAAAAAAGTCAAAATCAAAGTGGCTAAAGGAAACTATTTCATCATATCTCCTTTATTATCACAGTATGGACTGATCTTATAATTCAAATGTGTTATGCCAACGCTTAGATTATGCAGGTTTCTTTAATTTTCTGTTATATTACGAACTGTCGGAAACATAAAAGATTTGTTCGAATGCTGACCTTGACTTGGACTATTGCAATATTTTGTTGACTTATATCTCTATCTTCCTATAAAAATTTTTATTGTTGTTATGTATAGAACGGATTTCTTATTGCGTTTGACGATTGTGTTGTCGACAAACTCAGTATTGCATTTGCTAATAAAGACAGTATCTGTTTAAGCAACAAAAAAATCGAACAAACACCTCCATCCAATCACAGTCTTGGCAGGAACAGTGTTGCCATACATGCCTGGACAGATTAATTGGTATGAGGTATATAGTGCCATGGTCCACTGCACAGCTATATTATGGGGCCATGGCCTACTACTCAGCTTATGTAAGCAATAACGAAATAGAAGCAGCAAGCTAAGAACAGTGTTCCAATTGCATTACAATGGTGGAGGCAAAGCAGGCGAGTGTTTCAGTGTGGTGGCCAAAGTCATATGCTCGCTGCAGAGATAGCCCCTCCATACTGTAGAGCTCAGTGGTAGGCACATACGTTTACATAACTTAATGTTGTGCATGTTATGCTGGGTGTTTTTGGGTCAGCTTCCCTTCCCAGAAATACCTGGTGTGTAGTTGGGTCCTTTTCTAGGCTGGGGATAGAACACAAACATAAGAGGAACAGCGCATAAAAACTCCGGGCAACAACCTACACGTGTATTCACCAATTCTAAATTACAGGAACGACAGACAATCTCACAGTATTTACGTTACATGAATCCTTGGACTGGTAATCAGTTTGAGCATATCGCGCAGGATACGAGAGACAGTCGGTATTATTATATCAGGGTGAGAGCATGTGGGGAAAGTTCACTGTCTCTAACTCAGTGTCATATGCTGGGGGGTGGTTTAGATGTATATATTCCCTGGCACACAGTCTCTCGCTTTGGTGGCTCCTGGTTCTGTGGGAGTTCCTTGATTCACTGTTAAACACTCGTTCTAAGGGTCGTACCGAGTGTGAGTCTGGTCACTGGGGGGGGGGATGGGGGAGAAAGCTAAGTTGCACGATAGGTTGGCACAATCACAAAGGGGGAGGGAAAGAGAGAGATCACAGATGGCCTGTCACTATTTCACTGAATGGGAGTTCTCATATCTTTCCACTTGGCACTGTACAGCTATATAAGTCACCTATTCACATACACACACCTGAGTCACTTAGCCCTGGGCAAGGGTGAGGGTCGTCTCCTTGGGGATGGGCATGGTGAGGGGCCCCTCGTGTTGGTGGCGGTGGACAGAGGTTTGGCCCACAGGACACGGGCCAAACAACTTCTCCAGACGTTCCCGTATATGCCTGGTGGGAGAGCGATGTTGGTTGGGGCGGGAACTGGGGAGGCCTCTCCCCGGGGTGCTGGGGGCAGTCGGGATCCAAGAGACTGCAGTCCCCTTCCTGGTGTCCCGCCATCAGGGCAGGGCTGTGGCACTGTCCCGGGGAAGGATCCGGCAGGGGCAGGTTGTCTTCAAGTACTGGATGCAGGGAGAACAGCCCCGGGGATAATAGAGGGCCTCGCCACCAGTTCACGATCGGGTCACTCCTCGTCTGGGGGCTGCAAAACTCAACTCTGCTACAGCTGTAGAGGGATAGACATTGTGAAGTCACAGGGGGGTTTTGTGAGGGGTTTTTGTAGCTACCTTCCCTGGTGCGGCAGGAGGCCATTGCCAGGGCCCAACTTCCTGACGGGACCGCAGACGGGGCGTGGCTGGAGGCTGTCACCTGCCTATGGGTGCGGCTGGAGACCACCGCCTGAGTCCCGTATGAAGGGCTATGTGTGGGCATGGAGCAGCTGGAGGCCGTCTCCCGTCTGCTGGCATGGCAGGAGGCTGTCACTAGTGTCATGCTCTCCGTATCTTCTGCAGGCGGAAAAGGGATGTACCCTTCTGCACCTGCAGGGCCTGTGATGGCTGGAGGCCATCACAGGCCCTGCAGGTGCAGTGTGTGGTCCAGGTGGAGTGGCTGGAGGCCGTCTCTTGGGCAGAGCAGCTGGAGGCCGTCTCCAGGTATGAGCGCAGGAGGCCGTCTGTAAGAGGGAGCAACTGGAGGCCGTCTCTGGGGTGCTGTATGGAGCATCGGGTTCAGCTTCACGTTTATCCTGATGCAGGCCAGGCTGGCGAGAGGGTAATGAGCCTGGGCTGAGGTTTTCAGGTCGAGCCGGTTCCGGGGAGTAGGGGCACACAGCTACTAGGGACTTGCGCCCATATAGCACGGACGTCCCGCTCCCTCTGATTAACTCTCCGTTGTCGCCTCCTGGGGGTGTCGTGCTGCTGCTGGATGTTGTCATTTCAGTTCATAATGTTTTTCTTTAATTAGAAGAAATGATCATGTTTGAACTTCTCAAGCACTGGAACACAATTTTTTAATAATTCATATCACTCACCTCTGAATGCATCAAACTAAACTATTCCCTTCCCCTCTCTAACCCTTTCCTCTCTCTCTCTCTCTCTCTCTCTCTCTCTCTCTCTCTCTCTCTCTCTCTCTCTCTCTCTCTCTCACCACCTTAGCCTGAATTAAGCCAACCTAACAAACATTAGTAAATGCAAGGTTCTCACACTACAACACCACTTCACTTTCTTTGACTAAGGGCACTCTGACAATAACATGATTATAAATATTAGTTTACTTACCTTACTGCCTAATGAAGTGGCATAAGATGGCAGTTATTCAGCACCAGTAAAGTAGTCTGTTTCTTCCATGGGCTATCTTTACATGTCCTTTATAGTTCCTTCACCTTAACTTGGCCCAGATTTTCGACTTTTTGTGACTAATTTTATGCAGCTCAGTGGCAGCAAATGACAGTGCTACGCCTCCTTGTTCTTTACATAGTAATTCCTCGTAACTATCAACATATCCCAGTGTTAATTTACTGTATTGTTACAGCCCAGCATTCATGAAGGATATTGACAGTTTTAGGCCAAGTTACAGCAAAATCAAATTAGTTTCTGCATCAGTATCTCTCTCAGTAACTCATGATTACAGCTACTAATTTCAATGAAAATTCATTAAATAATCATATTCACTGACATGAGTATGTTATTATTTGTTTGTACAAGTTTCATAAATACAATAACTCATACCATCCATCAATCAATTGATCTACATGGAGAATCTCATGCAGTAGCTCTTGATATTTCTAAAGCTTTCGACAGAGTATGGCACCGTTCTCTGCTGCCCAAACTCCCTTGCTATGGACTAACGTCTTTTGTTCCTTTGATTTCCTCATATCTTAGTGACAGGAAAATAAGAGTAAAAGTAGATGATGTATATTCCAGTTTTCACTCAATTAACGCCGGCGTGCTGCAGGGGTCAGTTCTGGAGCCAACCCTATTCCTGGTTCATATTAATGATCTCTTATCTGTCACCCACAATCCCATCCACTCATACGCAGATGATTCAACATTACATAGTTCATTCACACTCAGACACCCATTTACAGTCTTATATCTCTACCTCTCAACTTAGTGCAGCCATCTCCATAAATCAAGGCCTATCTTCGATCAGTGAATGGGGACAAAACAACCTTGTCTATTTTAATGCTAGTAAAACTAAATATATACAATTTACTAATAGACAGATATTGCCAGATTCGTACATTACCTTCAGTGCTACTAATATTCCCATCTCCAAAAGTATTAAAATTCTTTGCGTCTCACTTAACAATGCCCTCAGCTGGACCTCTCATGTTAGATCGCTTGCTAAAACCGCCTCAAAGAAACTTGGATTATGGTACAGAGTCCGTAACTTCTTCACTGATGAGCAGTTAGCTATAATTTATAAGGGTCATGTGCGCTCTCAGCTTGAATATTGCTCGCCCTTGTGGAATGGATTTGGAGAGGCTACATTAAAACAACTAGATAAAATTAAGAACAAAGCTGTTAGAATTATTAACAAACCTGCCATTACAGATAAACTACCTCCCCTGTAAGTAAGAAGGAATGTTGCCTCCCTTGCATTGTTATTTTAGATATTTTTTTGGCATATGCTCAGACGAAGTTGCGTCCATGGTGCCACCTCTCCATGCCTTCCCTCATACTACACGGACATCTGGAAGCGCTCATGACTGGAATGTCACTCAGCTATATTGCAGAACTTCTGCCTATCAGAATTCTTTCATTCCCCGAACTGCATCTCTCTGGAACTCGCTTCCCCAGAGTTGTCTCCCTCCAAATTTCAACCCACAGCTGTTCAGGTCTAACTGTTACAGATTTTTTATGAACAGAGGACACCAGTAATCTGGTGTATGGATTTTTTTTTTTTCATTTGTTTTTTCTTCCTCCGTTCTGTTATTAAAAAAAAAAAAAAAAGCTGTTACACAACATCTTAAACTGTATTAGCTCCACATCCTATATAAAAAACTGCTTCATGAATAATCCAGGGTGTGGGTTGCCAAGTCATCATGTTCTTAAAATTAATGCATTCCAACACCACAAATAGAGGAAAATACAGAATATAAATTGATCCTTCATAGCCTTAACAAATAATTTACGAAATATTTACACTCTTATTACAAACAGTACAGTGTTAGATGCAGTAGCATTGAAGTTTATGGGTTCATCAGACATTCAGTCGCTTGTCACAATTCAACAACTGTTTCTCACGTTTTACAAAGTGCTCGAAATTTAAACTTCTGAGCTGTGACACGTCCTCTGCACACGCAACAGTTACAATATACTCAATAAAAACAAGAAGCCGTGCCAAGGCACAGCAAACCCGTCGCCGGCAGTCATTTTAGTGCTGACGTATAAACGCAACAGGATATCTAGTCAAAGATGTCACTTATCAAATTTGGAGTAAACTGGGTGAAAATTGATGATTTTATACACATTTGAAATTTTATGCCTGACCCACCTGACATTAACTCCCTACTGCTAACTGGGGAGTGACTCCCCCTGATGTAATGAGGCATATTATAGGATGCAGACTTGGAGGATGCATCTTTTGGTTGTGGTTTCATGTCGATATGACGAAATTGAATGGAGGTATGGTGAAAAACGATTTTTACTTTTTTTTTTAATTTTTGGGCCTACACGCTGGGCCTAGGCCCAGTTTGGCCCAAAATTTAATCAGGTGATCAGACAGTCATAGCCCATGATCCCTGTAGTTTTAGTCAAAATCGTACCAGTAGATTTAACGTAAAGTTATTAACAGACAGACAGACTGAGTGAAAACAATTCCCGTTCCCGAGCCCCTCCGGGGCGGGGACGGGTTATAAAAAAAAAAAATCAGTGCAGCAAACATTGCCGGCCTGTTCCTTGCATCAGTCAATACATACCGTATTTATAGATGAAGAAGAAAACAAAAGCATTGCATTTTTATTTACATTGCTTATTTCTACTTAATCTTTCCACTCATGGCTTCCATTCAGCTACGGAATTAGTCTGCGTGACACCAGATACTTTTTTTTTTTTCTTCCAAAATACACTGTGCATTGGTGATGTTCTTGTTTAACAATTTATCACACTTATGATTTTTATTGCATTTCCAATTTTTGAGCCATTGGCAGGCGAAGGTTATCACATCAAACATTTCTTCCATCTGAATCCAAGAAGCCCTAAATATGACAAATGGGGGCGGGGAGGGGGAGATGAAAGCTAGAAAAAAGTGTAGATATGAAGAAACAAAATGTGGTCTAACCATGGAATATGTAACCTTTCCATGCAAGCACGTGGCAGTTAATAATTTATTCATTAAAAATAGGTCACTGGTTCATAGTACAAGAGTGTTGGCAGACGTACCAAACCTTACATACCAATACTTACTATACTTGCGGAATGAATAGGAAAACTGACCGAGAAGTTTTGAATAAAAAATAATGTTATAGTAGGCGACTTGTTTTTACCAGTTTAATCTCCCCCTCCCCCCACCCTTATCATAATCTAGCTATACTAGGTACAAGACGAAAAAAAAAAAAAAAGTAAGGACAACTCCGGACAGAAATTCGTGGTACAGGATAATCTGCCACTAGAGGCCAGGTTAATCGCATACGTCAACCCCCCTAACTCCCCCTCCTTACTCCCACCAAAACACTGATTTGTTAGACGGATGGATCGGAGATATGAAGCTTCGCTCATTCTCACGTCTTGCCGCATGTAATGTTACTTTTACTTATTCTACTATTAGGTGTATTATTAAGTGCATAGATCCATCTTCAGTTCCATGAGAAGTAACTATATCGAAGTTTTAGCAGATTACAGGACAATGACCCTAATTTACAGAGTTTGGCTTCCAAATATTTATCCAACGTGTTCTAAGCGATAGACTAAAATCCAAGTAACAGTTCAAAGTTATATGGCCAGATAAGTCCCTCTCCTGCCTTGTCATCTGGACAGCCACATATGCACCCACCTGCTTATCCACCTACCTACTCAACCCATCCAACACAATTTGCCAACCTCATCCCTGCCACCCACCCAGCACGCCGATCCCTGCTATCCACCCTGCTAACCCACGAATGCCACACACGAAGGTCACCCAACAATCCCACTCAACACATTCACTCATTCACTTCACCCTGAACCCATCCAACCACCCAACCCAACTACCCACCCAGAGCATCCCGACCACGCAATCGTCTCACCCACCCTGACGACCAACGGTCCCCACTCACTCTGCCGACTCACTCTGTTCACATCCCAACAACCTATCTTGCCCACCGACCCTACGACCCACCCTTCCAACTCACGAATTCCATCCACCCTTGTCACCCAACAATGCCATCCATTGCATCCACCCACACAACCCTCCCACCTCTCTCTGAACACTCGCCCTCCCTGCCCATCCGCCCATCCACATGCCCAACCACCCTTCTTAACCAACTCCATTCACTCCGCCACCCCATTCACCCATTTGAATCCAACTTATCCATCACATTCATCGTATCAAAACCTCACTTCTCGACCCCTCCCTGACCACCCACATATCCAGCCATTCATCCACTCAGCCCACCAAACGAATCCATTCACTAACCCATTTACCCCTACAACCCACCCAAAGCCACTCCACACACCATCCCCAACAACCGTCCCCCCCCCCTCCAACATTACCATTGTCCACCCACACTGGCGATGCACCGAACCACCACCATCTCAACCTCATCAACTCCACGCACCCAACCAACTGACTCACACTCTTTCTCATTCTCTCTCTCTCTCTCTCTCTCTCTCTCTCTCTCTCTCTCTCACAGAGAGAGAGAGAGAGAGAGAGAGAGAGAAACAATACACGCATAAACAGACACACACACACACACACACACACACACACACACACACACACACACACACACACACACACACACACACACACACTATGACAGAGTAACAAACACAATACAGGAAAGGGAAGGATGGGTGGACAGTATCTATTTAGATTTCAAGAAAGCTTTTGACACAGTACCACACCAAAGACTTTTATGGAAACTGTACCATCAAGGAGAAATTCGAGGCAAACTGTTTTGTTGGATGCAAGACTTTCTCATAAAAAGAGAAATGAGAACAGTACTAAGAGGAAACTACTCATCATGGAAAGAAGTGACTAGTGGAGTACCACAGGGTTTAGTGCTGGCACCAATCATGTTTTTAGTGTATATAAATGATATAAACAGTAACACTGGAAATGAGAGCTATCTGAATATGTTTGCAGATGATGCAAAAATACAAAGGAGAATTACTAACACAGACTCTTGCAAAGAGCTACAAGAAGAATTAAATAAACTTCATGAATGGAGTAGTACATGGCAAATGGAATTCAATGTGGACAAGTGTCATGTAATCAAGTTTGGTAAAAGTGGAAAAAGATCTGATTGGGATTATAAGTTAGGAAATAAAACCCTATACACATCAGAAAGAGAGAAAGACCTAGGTGTGATTATCAATAACAGATTATCTCCGCCTGACCACATCAGCGAGAAGGTACGGAACATGTATACACTGCTTGCAAATATGAGAATAGCATTCACATACATAAATGAAGAGATGCTAAGAAGGATAATAACATCATTCATTAGACCAACCCTGGAATATGCATCAGTAGTCTGGAGTCCTCATCTCAAAAAGCATAAAGACAAGATTGAAAATGTTCAAAGGGCCGCTACAAGATGGATACCAAGCTTAAGGGACCTAAGCTACGAAGAAAGACTAAATAAACTGAATCTACCAAATTTACAGGAGAGAAGGAAAAGAGGTGACATGATAATGCTATGTAAGTGCATACCAGGAAAGGAGAAAATAGACAAGAATGATTACTTAACATATGGAGAAGCATCAACAAGAGGACACTGCAAAAAACTGCATAAGGAGAGAGGTGATAAAGACGTAAGGAAATTCAGTTTCCCAAACAGAGCAATTGATCAATGGAATGCACTACCAAATGAAATAGTGTGTGCCAAAACAATTCACAAATTTAAGGATATGTACGATAAATATGGTTTAAGACACGGGACAGTACGAGCTTGACTCATTCCTGTAAAGATACAATTAGGTAAGAACAATTAGGTATGAACACACACACACACACACACACACACACACACACACACAAACATCGTTCCCCTATTCAAGAAAGGAAATAAACAGAATCCACTCAACTATAGACTTGTATCTCAGACCAGTGTTGTATGCAATGTACTAGAAAAAATAATGAGCAAAATATTGGAAAATCAACTGCAGTAATACAGTATGATAAAAGAAAGAAAGTTCGGTTTTACAAAAGGAAAATCATGTGTTACAAATCTGTTAAGCTACTATGATACAGTTGCTGAAGCACTACGGAAAAGAGAAGGCTGGGTGGACAGTATCTATTTTGATATCAAGGAAGCATTTGACAGAATACCGCACCAAAGACTTTAATGGAAGCTGTACCATCAGGGAGGAATCCAAGATAATCTGTTCTGTTGGATGCAGGATTTTCTCAGAAAAGGGAAATGAGAACAGTACTAAGAAGTAATTAACTCATCATTGAGGGAAATGACTAGCAGAGTTCCACAGGGATAAGTGATGGCACCAATCATATTTTTAGTATATATTAATGATATAGGCTAGACTGGAACATTTGAATGGGATGCTATCTAAATATGTTTGCTGATGATGCAAAAAATACAAAAGAGAATTACAAACAGACTCTTGCAGAGAGCTGCAAGAAGAATTAAACAAGCTTCATAAATGGAGCAATAGATAGCAAATGGAAGTCAGTGTGGACAAATGCCATGTATTTAAGTTTGGTAAAAGTAAAAGACCAGATCGGGATTATAAGATAGGAAGTTCAACCCTACACATATCAGAAAAGGAGAAGGACCTAAGTGTGATTATCAATAGTAGACTTTTTCTCCGGCAGACCACATAAATCAGAAGGTATGAAACATGCACACACTGCCTGCTAATGTAACAATAGCATTCACATATATAAATGAAGGCATGCCGAGAAAGATAATTACCTCATTCATCAGACCAACCCTGGAATCTGCATCAGTGGTCTGGAATTCTCATCTCAAAAAACACATAGATAAGATTGAAAAAGTACAATGGGCAGCTACAAGATGGGTACTAAGCTTAAAGGATCTAAGCTATGTAGAAAGACTAGAAAAACTGAACCTACCAGTACTACAAGAGAGAAGGAAAAGAGGAATCATGATGACGTTACATAAATACATCTCAGGGAAAGAAAGAATAGAAATCAATGAGTTTATAACGTAGGGGGAAGCATCAGCAAGAGGACACTGAAAAAAAATGCATTAAAAGAGAGGTGAGAAAGACGTAAGGAAATTCAGTTTCCCAAATAGTGCAATTGATCAGTGGAATACGCTACCGAATGAAATAGTGCGCTCCAGAATTATTTATAAATTTAAGGATTTGTATGATAAAAATGGTTTAATACATGGGACAGTACGAGCTTGACTCATTCCTGCAAAGATGCGATTAGGTAAGAACAATTATGTAAGAACAGATATATGCACACACACACACACACACACACACATGGGGAAGGTTGGGAAGGGAGGGAGGGAGGATTTGGGGACAGTGAAGGGGACGGATGAGATGTGGAAGTGTCTAGAATTGTTCTAATAGCAGCTTGCACAGTACATTGACTCGTATCTCCGACATATACCCTTTAATTCTGCTATATTATGGATGTATTTCCATTAGGATTCCATGATAGGCCATCCAATTGGCGGTAGTTTTAATGAACGAACACTGGTAAAATATTAAATATCATAACTATGCTAGTTTCAGTATTACCTCCTGTTCATACTGTTCAATGATTATACAGTCGGCCATCAAACAGTAATTTGTAAAACGTGGGGACAATCTTTCTCGGGGATAAACAACCAATGAGCATGATTAGTGAGTGAAGTTGTTGTGAACTACTCTGTGTGTGTGTGTGTGTGTGTGTGTGTGTGTGTGTGTGTGTGTGTGTGTGTGTGTTCTTACCTAACTGTTCTTACCTAATTGTATCTTTACAGGAATGAGACAAGCTCGTACTGTCCCGTGTCTTAAACCATATTTATCGTACATATCCTTAAATTTGTGAATTGTTTTGGCACACACTATTTCATTCGGTAGTGCATTCCATTGATCAATTGCTCTGTTTGGGAAACTAAATTTCCTTACGTCTTTATCACCTCTCTTCTTATGCAGTTTTTTGCAGTGTCCTCTTGCTGATGCTTCTCCATATGTTAAGTAATCATTTATGTCTATTTTCTCCTTCCCTGATATGCATTTATATAGCATTATCATGTCACCTCTTTTCCTTCTCTCCTGTAGTGTTGGTAGATTCAGTTTATTTAGTCTTTCTTCGTAGCTTAGGTCCCTTAAGCTTGGTATCCATCTTGTAGCGGCCCTTTGAACTTTTCAATCTTGTCTATGTGTTTTTTGAGATGAGGACTCCAGACTACTGATGCATACTCCAGGGTTGGTCTAATGAATGATGTTATTATCCTTCTTAGCATGTCTTCTTTTATGTATGTGAATGCTATTCTCATATTTGCAAGCAGTGTATACATGTTCCATACCTTCTCGCTGATGTGGTCAGCCGGAGATAGTCTGTTATTGATAATCACACCTAGGTCTTTCTCTCTTTCTGATGTGTATAGGGTTTTATTTCCTAACTTATAATCCCAATCAGGTCTTTTTCCACTTTTATCAAGCTTGATTACATGACACTTGTCCAATATGAATTCCATTTGCCATGTACTACTCCATTAATGAAGTTTATTTAATTCTTCCTGTAGCTCTTTACAAGAGTCTGTGCTAGTAATTCTCCTTTCTATTTTTGCATCATCTGCAAACATATTCAGATAGCTCTCATTTCCAGTGTTACTGTTTATATCATTTATATACACTAAAAACATGATTGGTGCCAGCACTGAACCCTGTGGTACTCCACTAGTCACTTCTTTCCATGATGAGTAGTTTCCTCTTAGTACTGTTCTCATTTCTCTTTTTATAAGAAAGTCTTGCATCCAACAAAACAGTTTGCCTCGAATTCCTCCTTGATGGTACAGTTTCCATAAAAGTCTTTGGTGTGGTACTGTGTGAAAAGCTTTTTTGAAATCTAAATAGATTCTGTCCACCCATCCTTCGCTTTCCTGTATTATGTTTGTTTCTCTGTCATAGTAGCTCAACAGATTAGTAACACATGATTTTCCTTTTCTGAAACCAAACTGTCTTTCTATAATCATACTGTGTTCTTCTAGATGATTTACCCAAGCTTTTCTTATAAGCTTTTCTAATACCTTGCTTACAACACTGATCAGTGATACTGGTCGGTAGTTGAGTGGATTTTGTCTATTTCCTTTCTTGAATAAGGGGACAATATTTGTTTTTTTCCAAATATCAGGTAGTTTACCTTGACTCAAGGATTTCTTGAAAATTAAAAATAATGGTTTCCTTAACTCCTTTGCACATTCTCGTAGTACCCAACATGAAATTTCATCAGGACCACTTGCTTTTCCTCTGTCTAATCTACTTAACTCCTCCTGTATTACTTTTTCTGCTATTTGTATATCTGGTAGTATGTGTGGACATGCATGTTCCACATAGTCCCTCTCAAAATTTTTTTCTTTTGTAAAAACTAATTGGAAATTCTTATTTAGTGCTTCACAAATATCTTTCTCTTGTGTATAAGTGATTCCCTCGTCTGTAATGGATTGTATTATTTCTTTTACTTTGGTTTTGCTTCTGATGTAGCTGTAAAACAGCTTTGGTTGATCACTACTTTTATTTATTATATCCTCCTCAAACTGTTTTTGGGCTTCCCTCCTTTTTCTTGTATAATCGTTTCTTGCCTGTTTGTAATTATAATACGCCCTTTCACTATTGTGTCTTCTTTATCTATTCCACAACAAATCTCTTCTTTCTTTTGATTTTTGACATTCTGTATTGAACCATTTCTGTATTTTCTTATCTGCTTCTTTGTGCTGTGGGATGTACTTCTGGATTCCTATTTCATAAAATTCACAGAATTTTTTATATACAGCATTTAAATCTTGTCCTCTAAGCTCATTTTCCCAATCAACTTCTAAGAAATACTTCTTTAGGTCTTGATAATTTCCCTTTATATAGTTTAGGCTCTTTTTGTAACTATCATTGCTGTTTACTATGTCATATGCTATCCTGAAGTTATAATTTAGTACTGCATGATCGCTTCTGCCGAGTGGAGGGTGATATATTAAACTGTCAATATCATTTCCTTGCCTAGTAAATATTAGATCTAGCACTGAAGGTACATCAAGTCCTCTTTTTCTGGTGGTTTCCCTCACATGTTGCGTTAGGAAAAACTCTTGCACGAGATGCAGGAGCTTTAGGTCCCAACAGCTCCCTTGGCTAATTATATCTAGAGTATTCCAGTTTATATTTGTATTAAAATCCCCAGTTAGTATAATTCTTTCCTATTTCTCTTCCATTTTATGTAGTAATGATCTTAAACTCTGAATTGTACTCTCTGCCAGGTCCTCATATTCATCTCTTTCCCATGTGTTTGATCTAGGTGGCATGTACAAATTGGCTATAATTACTTTACCTTCAGATGTGTTGATCTCTACTGCAATCAGTTCTACTTGTGATGGTATATCTAGTTTTATTTCATTGACTTTTAGATTTTTCTTAGTTAATATTATAATTCCTCCTCCTTTTTTTAAATTTCTGTCTCTTCTCCATATATTGTATTCCTCTAAGTTTAGTATGTCATTGGATATTCTTGGTGTTAATTTTGTTTCAGTTAGGCATATTATTTGTGGTTCATTTTCTCTGACATAATCATTCATCTCTAATAATTTAGATACCATTCCATTCACATTTGAGTACATCAACTTTATCATCTTGTTTATATACTTGTCATGACATGGTTCTACTACCTTCCTCCTTTTTATTCCATCCTGTTTGTGTACCACTTTCGTACCTGCAGTCCTATTACTTTGTAAAAAAATTTCTTCTTCTCCTCTTCTAATCTTCCCTCATTTTTTGTTTTTGCTTCCTCCCTTTTCTCTTTCAGTAATTCCAGTTCCTCTTGTGTTAGGCATCTTTTTATCCATACATTTTTGAACTCCTCTTTTTCCATAAGATTCTTTGCATTTTTTAGTATCTCTTCCACAGTGTTTACACTCTG
Organism: Coenobita brevimanus; assembly: GCF_032717465.1. NCBI lineage: Eukaryota > Metazoa > Arthropoda > Malacostraca > Decapoda > Coenobitidae > Coenobita > Coenobita brevimanus. The sequence continues at coordinate 24,650,005 of NC_136980.1, forward strand.
GAAAGTCACCTTTAGAGGTCTTGTCTTGCTTTTCTCGTTTTTCCCTAAACTTTTGTGTTCCTCTATGTCTTTACTACAGATTTCCTCTGATACTTCTTTCAGTAAGCTCATTACATTTGCCATCTCCTTTTTGTCTCTTGTGATCTTGTTTTTTACTTCTTCCTCTTCTATACCAGCGATTACTATAGATTTGTGTATATCTACTGAATCTCTGACTAACTTTGGATTGTTTTGAATTATTCTTTTCACTTCCTTTTTAATGCTTTTTTCCTCCACCCTTGTTTCTAAGTCTTTCTTTACTTTCACCATTTCAGCATACGTGGTTTCCACATCATTTTTGTAGCTTTGCACAGCTTCATTCACCTGTGTTATCTTCTCAATATCACTGCTCTGGTCTATAAGACTGCTTACTTGCCTAATTGTCTCTGTGTCGCTTTTTAACTCTTCCATAACACTCTCGTGATTGACTACTGTACTTGCCATTTCACTCATTTTCTTCCTAAGTGTACTCAATTCCACTGTTAGTTCACTGATGATTGTGTCTTTCTTGTTGGCCTCTCTTCCTAGTTTTTCTATTTCTTCCTTTTGCAAGTGCATCTGCTTCTTTATTTCAGCAATTTCATTTTTGAAAGCCATTTCTAGTTTGTGTACACATTCAACCAGTCTATTGTGTGTGTGTGTGTGTGTGTGTGTGTGTGTGTGTGTGTGTGTGTGCTTATGTGTGTTTTTTTTCTCTTAGGGCGAGTCCACACGTGCTCTAGAACATATGTTGGCAACACGGCAGGCAACATGTTCAGGAACATGTTTGCAGCAGTATTTGGACAGATGTATGCAAACATGTGTCAGCGCAGCTTCGAACACTGGCAGGAGGGGAGATGGGATAAGTGTATCCATACCAGGCAGCTGAGACTTCATAAAGATGTTGCCAACATGATCTGGATGCTGCTGCTCCCAACATGTTTGCAGCGTGGTCGGCACTGGTTTGCTTACATGTTACCAGCACTTCTCGAGCACACTCGCGGACGCTCACTGTGTCAGTCTCTCTCTCTCTCTCTCTCTCTCTCTGAGAGAGAGAGAGAGAGAGAGAGTGAGTCAGTTGGTTGGGTGGGTGGATTTGATGAGGTTGAGTTGGTGGGTGTGGTGGTTCGGTGCATCGCCAGTGTGGGTGGACAATGGTAATGTTGGAGGGGGGGGACGGTTGTTGGGGATGGTGTGTGGAGTGGCTTTGGGTGGGTTGTAGGGGTAAATGGGTTAGTGAATGGATTCGTTTGGTGGGCTGAGTGGATGAATGGCTGGATATGTGGGTGGTCAGGGAGGGGTCGAGAAGTGAGGTTTTGATACGATGAATGTGATGGATAAGTTGGATTCAAATGGGTGAATGGGGTGGCGGAGTGAATGGAGTTGGGTAAGAAGGGTGATTGGGCATGTGGATGGGCGGATGGGCAGGGAAGGCAAGTGTTCAGAGAGAGGTGGGAGGGTTGTGTGGGTGGATGCAATGGATGGCATTGTTGGGTGACAAGGGTGGATGGAATTCGTGAGTTGGAAGGGTGGGTTGTAGGGTCAGTGGGCAAGATAGGTTGTTGGGATGTGTGAACAGAGTGAGTCGGCAGAGTGAGTGGGCACCGTTGGTCGTCAGGGTGGGTGAGACGATTGAGTGGTCGGGATGCTCTGGGTGGGTAGTTGGGTTGGGTGGTTGGATGGGTTCAGGGTGAAGTGAATGAGTGAATGTGTTGAGTGGCATTGTTGGGTGACCTTCGTGTGTGGCATTCGTGGGTTAGCAGGGTGGATAGCAGGGATCGGCGGGCTGGGTGGGTGGCAGGGGTGAGGTTGGCAGGTTGTGTTGGATGGGTTGAGTAGGTAGGTGGATAAGAAGGTGGGTTCATATGTGGCTGTTCAGATGACAAGGCAGGAGAGGGACTTATCTGGTCATATAACTTTGAACTGTTACTCAGATTTTAGTCTATTGCTTAGAACATGTTGGATAAATATTTGGAAGCTGAACTCTATAAATTACTGTAGGGTCACTGTACTGTAATCTGCTAAAACTTCGATATAATCATTTCTCATGGACCTGAAGATGTATCTATGCACTTAATAATACACCTAAAAGTAAGATCAATGAAAGTAACATTACATGCGGCAAGACCTGACAGTGAGCGAAGCTTCATATCTCCGATCCATCAGCCTAATGAATCAGTGTTTTGGTGGGGGTAAGGAGGGGGAGTTAGTGGGGGGTAGACGTGTGCATTAACCTGACCTCTAGTGGCAGATTATTCAGTACCACGTATTTCTGTCTGGAGTTGTACCTTTGCCTGTGGATGGGTCAACATGACAAAATGATAGAAAATTTTTCGATCACAAACAGCCGTTAGATAAGTGAGAGTCCATCATTGCATATTTCTAAAACACACACACACACACACACACACATATATATATATATATATATATATATATATACTGTATATATATAAAGCCTCTGGTAGTGGGCCTAATCGTTTATTAGTTGTACAGAAGGCTGTGAATGATTACGGAGGCTATGAATGGCTATGGGTGGAGAAACAAAAAGTTCATCCAAAGTGGTATTATTAATTCTCCATGTGTAAATTATGTACTGCATGTGTTGCTTGATGCAGTGAAGAGGCTGATAATGTTTTCTATAGAGATTCGACATTTTATTTTTGACTGAGTTTTTAAGACACAGGGACATTGTAACCCGCCCCGTCCCAGAGACGTGAATTCACGTCCTCACATGATGTGCACTCATATCCCGGAGACATAAATTAACGCGGCAACATTGCAAGGACATTGCAAGGTCCCTAATTTGCACAATTTTCAATTTTTGCGAGTGATTTTTGGCACGTATACACGGGACACCTTCCTCTACAAGATGCCTGGCAGGGACAATGCCTTACCTAGCATGACCTCCTCCCCCCCCCTGCATGACCTTTTTGCAGCAATTCACCTGTTATCAGAGACCTGGCCAGTAAAGCCATGTCATGCCACGGTACGAAATTCAGGGCCAGAGTGATTCCCCAATCGATGACAATGTGGAGGACAAACATTAGAGGAAGAAACAGTCAGAAATGATGATCAGGTAATGTGGCAAAAAAAGGTCAGGAATGGTGATGAGTTAGTGAGTGAAACAATGCTTAAAATGCCTATATTACCGTTTGAAAACCAATATACTCTTGTACTACATATAAATTCGTACCAAATATATAAATAAATACCGTTTATGAGTGGTGTAGAATAGTTATCCTCCCATAGAACTATAATTTCTTTGCAGCAAGCCTGATAGAAAACTCTGTAAGGTAAGGAGGTACTCCTACCTGGATTGAGTATTTTAAACCTCAGGTGAGCGATTTCTCTATGAATTTTCGATGTTTCTCACCAAAAGCGGATGTTTGAGCAAAAAAAAAAAAAAAAAGGTCCAAAAATGTTGGGACCGGGGCGTACCACTGCTCAGAAAACGTCGGGATGGGGCGGGAGGCTCGTGAGTGCTCAAAATAACTGGATAATAATTCTCTCTCTCTCTCTCTCTCTCTCTCTCTCTCTCTCTCTCTCTCTCTCTCTCTCTCTCTCTCTCTCTCTCACATAATTCCCCGAGGGCTATGGCTCAGTCTGCTTACTCTGTAGCTGAATCAGACTATAACAGTAGCATCTCAGTGGGGCCTGTCAGTCTCACAAGTGGTAGAGTATGCTCATCTGTTTTCTTTGGTGTTGTAAAGCAATATGATACATTTACTTACTGCCCGATGGAGATGATTGGCATTTTTCCAGATGCATTTGACACTAAGCAGTCTAATGAAATTCTTATTGTGCCTAATTGTTGCAGCCTTAATTTCGCATTTAGGTCCGTTCAAGTGATATCCATTTAACTCCCTAATTTAGGTCCATTCAAGTGATATCCATTTAACTTCCTAATTTAGGTCCATTCAAGTGATATCCCTTTAACTTCCTAATTTCACAACACAAACATATTTTCTGGTTTGAAGCTGCACAGATCATATCCTTTAATAGCTCTTTGTATCTGAGGATTTCCCGGTAGACTGAATTTTGGTGTTATTATTTAAATATTTTGTAGTATATCCAAATGAAAATCATATGCATTATTCCCTTGTCTCCGGCAGGTGGGCAGCAGCACGTGGCTTTGGCTATGGACGTGACAGACAGGAGGAGTGTGATGGACGCCATGAAGGCAGCCAAGGACCAGTGTGACGCCCCGCCCTCACTGCTAGTCAACTGTGCCGGTGTGGTCGTCCTCGCTTCCATCTTAGAGACTGATGATGACTCGTGGCAGAAAGTTATTGATATCAACCTGACGGTCAGTTCCAAGATGTGGTAATCATTTCAGTGAATAATATTACATGACATAAAAAGTAACAGAATATGGTCAAACTAATATTAAACGATACTGATACACATACAGCAATGTGTCCAATATAATTGTCATCTTGAACTCTGCAGGGAATTTTCTTGGTAACCCAGGCGTTCACAACATCACTGCTGGAAAATGGGAAGGATTCCAAGGGTGCAATAGTGAATATTGCAAGTATTGTGGGAAAAACTGGCCATCCCCTTACAAGTGCTTATAGTGCCAGTAAAGGAGGAGTTATTTCACTCACCAAGACATGTGCTGCGGAACTGGCGAGGTAGCTAATTCATATAAGCATGCAGACAATGGACTGATCATGGTTTCCATATACAGTTTTTGCTTTGATGATGGTAATTATTTCCCTCATATAAAATATATTTTTTGTAATATGATTCATCCCTACTGAAGTGTAGGTTACGAAAACACCTTACCATTTCAGCAAAGCCATTCGTGTGAACTGTGTGTTACCTGGAATAATTGACACACCAATGACAGCAATCGCGAGTGAGGAGATAAAAGAGAACTACAAGCAGCTCATACCATTGGGTAGACTTGGGCGCCCTGAAGGTTAGTGGAGGCAATGAGCTGGTTGGTAGGGCGATGTCGTGAGATGACTAGTGGCTGAATTTCTGAGGTGATAATACTTAATTAGCCAGTGTAGACATCTGACACCAGAAGGAAGAATGGCTGGAAGGGTGAGCTGTCATTTTTGCCCAGTGGCATCACCAGGTTATATGTACAGATTCTTTTCTCCATAGTTCTGCTGTTACACAGACTAAATAATTTGACATTAAACAGATGGACAGAAAAATACTTGGCGAACAGAACTGCATTTCAAATATATCACTAATCAAAACTAAATTATATAAAACGAATAAAGATGAGTGAGTTAGAAATTCCTGTGCATCTCTTTATATCTTTTATTTTTGATACTTATTAGGAATCAGATTAATAAAGGCAGGAAGCTCATGTAAAGAATTCACGTGCATCCTACAGTATGATCAGATTTATGGTAAAACTGAATATAAACGAAATATGGTAAATCCTTTTTATTCTTACCATGATGAACGAGTCTGATGAAACCAAGTCAGTTGTTTGGATTCCAGTAACTGTGTCTTTTACATGACCGATATTTCCTTTACAAACCTTTTGCGTTCTGTATTAAAAAAAGCGTTACTGCCATTCATGATAACACTCTCAAACACACAGTGCTCATGAACAAGAAACTACTATTACGAGAATAATTAACAATGACAATTTTCTTTCCTTGTGTTCTGAAACAAGTCGGTATCACATCTCATCTCTTCCTGTTCTACAATATATTTATTAGACCAATGACGTCCTAAGCCTCCCTAGCATGGGCCCACACCCTATTTAACACCCACTACAGCACCTTTCAGTTCATACAGAACAACGACCCAGGTATCATTACTGATTCCATTAAAACCACTCCCACAACTCAACTACTCTCTCACACTACCCTCGCTGTTAGAGATATCTTGATATGAGAGATACAGTTCTACCCAGCAGCCTTTGCCAACACACAGTAATCCTGTCATTACATAACAGGGCCACACAACACAACTAGGCACATAAAACAAGCATGCACAAACATTACCAGACCATCCTCAACAGCATCCCACCTCCAAACATCCTAACACTAGCAATGAAGAAACACCTACATACTCATTTCCCATGCAGGACGATACAACACTTCAGTAAGAACACTGCATTACAAGTCCCTCCTCTCAAAATTCACCACAAACAGAAGTATCCTAAAATAGAACTGATCAAGTATAACTAGGTAGATTTAGTTTAGGACATAAACTAATCCTCTTCAGTTACCAGCTTCGATTTAGGTTAGGTGGAACTAAAGACTACACGTCCCCGCTTCTAGAATGGGCCCACATAATGGACCACTATACTGATACCACACTAAGATGCAGACACAGCATCACTGGGGTAAAGAATCTGTGGGATGACCGCAATGGGGCAGTTGCTTACCAGTGGTTGACGAGTCTGCTTGGGAAGGCAAACTGGGATTACGCAACAACAACAATATATGGAATCTTATAAGCTAAATCCTCCTGCAGAATATTGTGCTATAAGACTTAATATAATTAAAATGGAGTAACAGCTAGACTAGTAAGGTCTGTGTCCTGCTAAAGCTTACTCCTAAATTACAGAGAAGACTGAGGCCAGGGGGTAGGGGTCTCAGAAACCCCAGTCCCCGAAATTTGATTTTTTTAAATATGAGCATAAGATCTACAGATCTGTCCGTCTCATTACCATCCTGCTTAGTGATGCTCTTCATGGGGATGATGGGGTCATTGCTGTATCTGGCTCTGATTTTGCTCTATAGAGCCACTGGGGTATGTTAGACCCCCAGATTACCTATAATGTAACCTAGTTGAGCCCTCTTGTGATTTTTTTATTTCAATTTGCTGTCTTTCTCCTTTTGTATACAGAAGGTCCCAACATCGGTCTATTGCAGGCCACCCAAGGAATCATGATATTACTTTTCAATTTTGCAAGATTTAATTTTAAAATTTGCATACCTAAAATTTAATCATTTTTGTTTAAACTTTAAAAAAAATATATATTTTTTCAATTAAACTTTATTTTTTCTGGCCCTATTCAAAGATAAGGGATTGAATTATTTGTGTATTGAAGCATTTTGAAATATCTCAAACGGAAGTTTTTTTTTTTTTTTTTTTTCCGTGGGGTCCGTCAGACCCCACGTTACCTAATATGTAACAAAAAGAAGATTACCTATGTAGGGTTAACAAGTCAGATGGTATGACCTTCCATATTCAGAGGTGACAATTATAATAAGAATGAGCACTCAGAAAGTGTAACACCTGCACCTTACAAATGGTCTATGTATGGAATATTTGATTTGGTCCAGTAATGTATAACTTCTAGTGATTGATCATAAAAACGAATTACTTTATTCTTGCCTGACTCTACCCTTCACTAAGGTTGGTCCTAATTGAATCAGAATTGTCTGAGTTGTTCTTGTCTGTGACAATGACCTATTAATATTTTCTCATAATAAAAAGTTTTCTTTCTTTGTTTACCTCTCAATTCTTCCATTAACTTTAGTCCAAGCTGTAATCAAAACTGCATGCGTTATACGAGAGAACCTGACTGTTGACTGAATGTTCTTAAAACCGAACATATTCGTCCTTGTCTTACCTTGAACACTTTCACAAAATTTGCTCTAAATCGGATTGAAACCGTTAAACCTGACCTTGCCATTTGACTTTGACCTTTGGTCTTTCTCTATTTCCTTTGCCTTTGGCTTACTGCCCTCAGAATATAGTTCACTTATCCTTGCCTTTCCCTGAATCTTTGTAGGAAGTCTGGTATAAACTTGACGAAAACTGTGTATGTAGATCTGATTCAAAGACCTTGACCTTTATCGTATTAATAAAAAAAAAAAAAAAATCAACCTATATGCTGATCCTCAGCTGTTCCAACAAGCATGGTCCAAGTCAGATATTTGTTTAGTTATTTTCTTCTCACACAGACACACACAGTTAGAACCTCGGCAATCCTCCCTGACTTTGACCTTTGAATGATTGTTCTAAAAACTAATCCCTCCAATTTTGCCTAACCCTCAACTCTTCCACCAAGTTTGTTCTGAATCAGACAAAACCTACTGAGGTTAACCTTACCATGTGACTCTGACCTTTGGCCTGTTGATGTCCAAAAGAACTCTTCTACTACTTAACACCATTCTGGGCCTGCCTTGCGTAACGTTTCTACCTCTTTCCCGGGCAGGGACTGAGTTTCCAACGAAATGAAGATTTGTTACCTGTGTTCACCAGTTGTTGTGCCATGTATTTAAGCCATGAAAAATCGCTCCAACAAATGATGCATCTGCTCATCATCAGCCTGGAATCAGTTGGCCAACAAATGACGCATAGGTGCATCATCGGACCAGAATAGCATTAGCTGCTCCTTAACCCTTCCAAAGAATTGTTTAAAATCAGATCTAAACTAAGTTACTGTATTTACACAGACTCACACACAAATATACACACTTACACGAAAAGCATTTCATCTGTTGAACTATCGTCCTGCAGGTGTAAAAATCACTAATGCCATGGTCTAACGAAATTTATTTTTATCATTTACTCTTTTTCTGTGTCACAAGGATCATAGGGTTTCGGGTCAAGAGTGCTCACTCCCAACATGTAAGGCATGGGTGGCCAGCGTCACTGGCCCCTGAGTGCCATCATGTAAGCAATGAACTGCAACCACCCCTCAGATGAATTTTATCATTAGCCCCATTGTATTGGAGAAATGTAACCTGCTAGACCACCACTCATACATTTCGCTATATGGTTACCACCCAGTGTGTGTTCAGTGGATTTCTGGGCGTTATACATATAATATTTCTTTCCGATACTCAGAGCTCCATATCTGAATTCTGGTGCGCTTGCTTGTTGTGATGTTGAGATACCGGATTTCTAGCATAGTTTCTCATAACCAGATATTTCTTTCCGAAACGTCACCCTGTCCTTAACTTATGGCCTTGTAAATTTCCTTTGGCAGCAGCTGACACCATGACTTCGTTCGGTTAATCGCTGGTCCTTTCAGAAATGAGTCTTAGGGATCAGCAGTCAAAATGAGTCTCAGGGATCAGCAGTCATTATAAGATGATGATAGCGCCAACATTAGGCAATGGCTTGGGCTTCCGTAGCTGAGACAAGATATATTTACCTGCAGTAGACGTGTCTTTCCTCGGATTTTTCATAAAGAAATACTTGAGTATTAAACGTACTGCAACCAAACAAGGTGAAGCAAACACAATTATTGTAACATTATACCACTGTTGAATTCATAATCACACTGTTAAAGAACCATAACTGCGGAAGCACTATTAACAGAATGTGTATTGACCTGTGTGTGTCGTGCATTCTGTTGTGCCAGTACCGCACAGAAAGGGAGATTGTCATGATGGAGAAATTAAAATTATTGTATGGTAAGAGATATCCATCACTGACTTGCAGAAGATGTAGTGGATTTCCGTATCTCATTTCATGCCTTCAGCACAGTAGACTAGAAATAAACTGTCACTAGCTCAATTTTCTGCTATCAATCGTGTACTACCGGTCAAAAACATATCCTTACTGACGTGAACGCAGGACTCCACAATGAGTAGAGTGATTCGAACAGTGTCCGTATTCGATATTTCGTCGTGCGTTGTGTCAGAACGACTCACGCCCTTTAAGACAGACTACAGAGGCGACTATGATATAACTGGCATCACCAGTTTATTACACGGCCATAGCACACTGAGATACTAATAATGCGTGTTGTGGAACGGGAGGCTTCGACCCTCTCACTCCTTCGCATTTTTGCACGTACTAGTTCATAAGTGTACTGTAGCACAAAAACTACAACTGATACATCTTCCTTGCTTGAAGGAAGTGTAGTTAATACACGTAGTTATCTTATATACAAGTAAAATGGAACTAGCCTCTGCCTTCTTAATATAGAATAACAACATGCCTACCTGATAGCATTCCATTTTAATCATCCATCCATCATCTAATCTTATGTCGCCCCATGAGGAGCGTAGAAGCCCGGGACCAGGCAAGTTGGTCCTGACATTTAAGATGAGAGTGACCAACCTCACTCATCCCTGAGTGGCATTACGTGAGCAATAAACCCCAACAACCCCTTGTATTTAAACCTTCACCGTCTCAATCCGACTGGAGGGCCTTAATTACCCACTAAACCACCAGGCGCCATAATTTGGTTATGTGGTTACCACCCAGCGTAGTAAATGGTTTCGTGGTGTACAGAAACCATTTGGGTTGTCACTCAGTGTGGAGTCACTCACAGGCAGAAGGAAGAGGAAAGAATAAAGGAAAGAAAGACAGAAGAGGATGGAAGGAAAGAAGGATGGAGGAGAGGATAGGGCAGACACCTGAGAGCAACACTACATCGAGTGAGTGGATGGAGAGCGCCCCCACCTACCACATACGTAATGAAAACTTTTCAAAAGCTATGCCATACGGTAGGTATGTTGTTAAAACTGAAAAGGAAGGCTACTAATATCATCAAAAAGAAAAGCGATGATGTCAGTGTTCAACAAAACTGACAATACAAGACATGCATCTGTCTCCAACTCAGTCATAGTTTTGGCTGTCAACAAGTATCGTACTTACAGAAGGCAGGGCTTAGGATTGCAGCTTCCTGAAAATGTAGAATAAGAAATACGGTGAAAACAAAAGTGAATGGAAGTAAAAATGTAAACAGCGTAATATACAGCATAACATGCAGTGGATGATCAAACACGTACAGAAGGGAAACAGGACAAGGAATGGATACAAAGACGATAGAATACAAAGCAGGTGTACGGCGACACAAAGTATATAATTCCCTGGTGTTGCACAGACATCAACACAATCATTCTCCTTAGTGGAAAGAAGCTACTGTCAGTGAAAAAGATCTGAATAAACAAGTGAGGAAATTGTTGGAAGTAGCTCACATTTGTATAAAAAAGTAACTAACAATAGGAATAGATTTTTCATCCCATGTACGTATACAGCAGGGATAGCATTGATGTCTCAATCAGGGATGGGGTTGGATGACGGAAATTTCCTGGAGGTAGCACTGGTCTGCCAGATTAAAGTCAACAAACATTGTTTTAATTCTAAGTAGTTAATTTTAATGCAGTTATTAACACTATAAAAAATATATCCAGAAAATAAGTGGGGGCGCCCATCATCCACCCACTTAATGTTGCTCTGTTTTTAGGGTAACTCTACACTGAGTGGCGAGCCAAATGTTTTCCTGTAAACCAGGAAAGCATTTACAACGTTGGATAGTAACCTGATAACCAACCAACACGTGTTCCCTACGTGACAACAATGGGTTGCCGGAGGGTTAGTACCCCACCCCGGAAAACAACTAACTAAAAATATGAACAAGAAGCCTCGGACCAGGACTGACCAAAAGGTGACAACTAAGGACAGAACAAAGGATATGGTACGGATAGCCACATGAAATGTAAGGCTGCAAATGATGACGTGAAAGAGAGAGAGATTGTCCAGGTGCTTGAGGGTGCGAAAGTGGATGCATGTGGATTAACTGAAACAAAATGGGGAGGTGAGAGTGTGAGAGAATGGGAGTATGGATGGGGTATATGCACGGGAGTAGGTGAGAATGAGAGGGCAAAAGAAGGAGTGTGTATTGTTCTGAGTAACAGATGGAAGGAAAATATAAGAGAGTATGAATCAGTTGGCTCAAGGATTAAATGGGTAAGATTGAAAACTGGACTACAAATGTGGGTGATTGTGTGCATGTATGTGCCAACGCGAGATCGTGCAAGCAGAGTGACAGAAGAGTTCTGGACAAATGTGGAAGTGTGCATGGAAAAGTTTGAAAGGAATGATAGAGTGTTTTTGACTTGAGATAATGGAAAAGTAGGGAATGTGAATGTGGGTGGAGTAGTTGGTGAGTGGAGCGTGCCTGCAGAGATGGATGAGAATGGCAGTGCTTTAGTGGACGTTTGTGCTGGGAGGGGGTTGGTGATAGCCAGTACCCTGTGCAAGCACAAAATGATCCATAGGTGTATCTGGCGAGTGATTGGAAGGGTGGATGGTGAACTGAATGAATGGAAGACAATGATTATGTGTGTGTGGATGACAGGATGTGAAGGTGTATAATGGATGCAAGAGTATATAGAGCTTGGGGGAGTGGACTTTCTGACCACCACTTGGTGGTGTTCAGAATCAGTGTCCAAACGAAGTGGAGACATAGAAGAAGGGAAGGACAGGAGGAAGTAGCTCATACAAGGAGGGTGGAATGATTACAAGAGGATGGAAAAAGGGAAGAATATAAGAAGGAAGTGGAGAAGCAACTGGGTAAATATGGATTGGAGCAGACGGGGGGCGTGGAAGGTGTGTGGAAGATATTCTCAGAAGAAATCTGTGCAGCATATGAGGTGGTGTGTGGGGTGAAGAGAAGACGAAAGGGGGTGCAGAGAACAGCGTGGTGGAATGAAGAGATGAAAGAGGCTGTGGCACAAAAGATGAACGCATATAGTCAGTGGATGAGAAACAAGGGCGTGGAAGAAGTTGAGAGTCGGAAGACAGACTTGTATGTAGTGAGGAAGAGGGAGGTGAAAAGATTAGTAAGAGAGAGTAAGAAGAGAGTAGATGAGGAACTTGGAAGGAATTTGAGTGTCAAGTGGAGGGAGTGTAAGAATATGTTCTGGAAAGAAGTAAAGAGAGTTAGACAAGGTACCAAAATAGTTAGTTGGGGAGTGAAAGATAAAAATGGTAGATTACTAGTGGAGATGGGAGAAGAAGTGAGTAGATGGAGAGAACACTTTAACGAATTGTTGAACATAGAGAATGAAAGTACTGTGATTATAAGTGGTTGAGAGACGGAGGGATGTGCGAAGAGAGGAAGAAATTAGTAGGATGGAAGCTGTGGAAGGAATGAAGAAAGTTAAAATGGGGAAAGCCCCAGGAATTGATAGAGTATGTGGTGAAATGCTGAAGCATGGGGGAGAGATAGTAGTAGAATGGATGTGGAAGATGTGCAGATTGGCCTGAGAGGAAGGTAGAGTCCTGAAGTACTCTCAAATAACTGAGAGTCGGGTATAATTATTCCCCTGTACAAAGGAAAAAGGGGAAAATAAGTATGCAGTAATCATAGTGGTTTTTGTCTTCTTAGTGTAACAGGAAAAGTATATGGTAGGATACTTATTAACAGAGTTAGGAAAATGACAAAGGAATTAGTTGGAGAAGAACAGGGAGGTTTTTAGGAAGGGAAGAGGTTGTGTAGATCAGATATTCATTCTTAGATCTTTAGTGGAAAAGTTTCTAGGAAGGGAAAGAAGTTGTATGCAGTCTTCATGAATTTGGAGAAAGCATATGATATGGTGGATAGACAAGGATTGTGGAAAGTATTAAGAACATATGGAGTAGATGGGAAGTTGTTGAATGCCGTGAGGAGTATGTATGAGGGTGCTAAGGCTGCAGCGCGTGTGGATAGTGAACTGAGTGAATTTTTCTGTTTGAAAGCTGGATTGAAACAGGGATGTGACATGTCTCCATGGTTGTTCACTCTGTACATGGATGGGGTTATAAAGGAGATACAAGGCAGGGCAGTGGATGTTGGGGCGGCCCTAATGAGAGAGGGCAGTGTTTGGAAACTCCCTGTGCTGTTGTTTGCAGATGATATTGCGTGTTTTAGTGAAGACGTAGGGTAGCTGCAAGGCTTGGATGAGTTTGGGAGAGTATGTAAGAAACGGAATCTAAAGGAGAATCTAGGGAAGAGTAAATTTATTGTCTTCGAGAGAATTGAAGTCAGTGAATGTACAGTGAAGTTGGATGAGGAGGAAATGGAAAATGTGAGTGCATTTAAGTATTTGGGTAGTGTGATGAGTAAGGATGGAAGTTTAGATGGTAACTGCTTGAAAGGGTACAACAAAGAAGAAAGGTTGCTTGTTCCTTGAAAGCAATGATAAGAAACAGGGAAGTGAGCATGGAAGTGAAAAACGTTACTACATGACAGTATTGTGATACCAACTCTAACGTATGGATGTGAAGCTTGGACCTTGTTGGAGGGACAGAAGTCAAGAGTGAGAGCAGTGGAAATGAGTTATTTGAGAGGAGCATGTGCAGTCACATGGAGAAACGGACTGACATATGTGGGAGTGAAGGATCGTTGTGGTGTGGATGTGGATGTGATAGGAAGCATTAGGAGAAACACAGTGAGGTGGTTTGGCCATATGGAGAAGATGGAGAGTGAGAGACTAACGAGGAGAGTGTATGTGAGGGAGGTGGAGAAGGGGAGAGGGAGGGGAAGGCCAAGGATGAAATGGAGGGATGGAATGGAGAGGTATATGAGAGAGGGGCGTGTGAGCTTGGAGCAGGGCAGTGAAATGGTGGGGGACAGAGCTACATAGAGGCGATTTGTGTGTGGTCATCCTTTCCGGGATTAAGGTGTCTGACAATAGATAGATAGAAAAATACATTTAGAATGTTTTCACCGAAGCATTTTAATACAAAATTAAAAAGAAATTTAAGTAAAACATAGTATATTATAATTTTCAATCAACCTACACAATATGAAATGCGTTAGGAGAAATACATTGAGGTGGTTTGGCCATGCAGAGAGTATGGAGAGCGAGACACTAACGAGGAGAGTGTATGTGACTGAGATGGATGGAGGGAGGGAGGAGGAGGCCAAGGATGATATGGAGGGGTGGAGTGGAGAGGTATATAAGAGAGAGAAATATGACCTGGGAGCAGGGCAGTGACATGGCGGGGGACCGGGCGACATGGAGGCAATTTGTTTGTGGCCACCCTTTCCAGGATTGAGGCATCTGGCAATAGACAAATAGAGATAGAAATTAGGCTATTTAGCAAGGATAATGTTTTAACCACTCACGTCCCGAGGTGTTCCGCACCTTTGACATCCCCCAGTCCCGAGCCTTTTTGGAAAATTTTTTTTTTTGCTAAAACTTCCGCTTAGGTCGAGAAACGAAGGAAAATCACAAAGAGAGTGGTTCCTGCGGTCTATAAGTGGTCCGTACAGGTGCGGTTCCCCCCCCGCAGGTATGGTGTTCTCTAATGGGCTGGATATGCGTTTACGTTTTCTATGGTAAGGAATAATGGGAGAAACAACACACAACACCTCTATATTTATTGAATTTGAACTAATAAACAATAACAGTAACAATATAATGGATTTCAGACACATATATATGAAAAATAAGCATTGTACCATCGCGCGAGCATAGCGAGTTTGGTCCGAGTCGTAACATGCTATATGCTAAGTTTCTGGTATGAGTCAACCTATCATTTTTTCTACTTGTATACTTCTGTTTCAATGACAATTTACCAATTACAACTGTTTGTAAGTGTTTTCAGATGTTTTCATTCATTATGATGACATGCAGCATAAGTATAGCGCCAATCAGCTTAGTAAGCGCACTCGCTATGACTCGTATTTCAACATACCAAATTGTTTTATCACTTTCCAATTATTTTCCCCTTTACATAGAACCTTTCCTCCACCACTGTAAAGGTTTTCAATTATTTTCATTCATTACGAGGGCATTTAGCGATATGCTAGCGCATATTCACGTAGCAAGCACGATCTCAAACACTCGTGTTTCATCATCTACTTTATTTATTCACTCCAATTATAATTTCCCACTTACATTACACACGTTTACACCCCTATAATGCACTGTACATACTTACTGCCATTATTTATTCAAGTGAGCGTGAGAATATCGCCTGAAAATACCCTCGCAAGGAATGTTTTGACAAACATAATACTCACACACTTATATACTAATTCACTCACACACTTATATACTAATTATTCACTTCATCACTTCCTGACGTGACTAATACGTGCCTTATTCTTTCAACTGAGCGTCAGGAAATCTTATCTTTATACACACGCTATGAATATTTGACTTAGAATATATATCATCACATACAATAATTTGAACTTATATTATACCCGTAAGAATGTCCCATAATAATAATTATATAATTACGGGCCGTATTTATTGCACTGAGCGACAGAATATCGCATCATAAAACCCTCTCTATGTAAGTTTCAACTTAGGGCAGATTTATATACTTACACACAATGTTTTCACTTATGTTCGACCTGTATGCACTTTTTACTAATATTTGGAGATCAACTTGACTGATAATTTCACTGAGCGTCTGTCTGTCGTATTTACCTCATAATTTCTGCGTCCTTTCGCATTCACACCATACTAAAATTGCATCAACGTGTGATATTCACTAAAACATGGGTTAATACAGAGACCCACGTCACACTGCACGCACTCATAGCTGGTGTCCTTCCTCTGTGTCGTGAGTCTCACCTGGGAATTACTGCACACGTGTTGGGGCCTAGGTCTGTTTGGCTGGGGAGGGATAGGAGTGGGGAAATGGCGGCCGGATATTCTCTGGGGAGTTTGGGCAATAGGGGTAATGCGGGTGCGATGTTGGGGCCTTTCAACAGCATACTTTGCAAAGATTTCTCTTGTGAGCTCCCTCACAAACCCTTCAAATGTTTCCTGAACTCCTGTGGTCATGGCGTGAAGGTGGTGGCAATTCAGAGCAGTGATATCTAGTAAGTGAAAGAACAGTTTTTTATACCACTTCATCGTTGTCCTGGCACACTCTACCGTCGATATCATGGAGTATGACTGGTCCACGAGGCGCATGTTTATATTGTAATCCATAACACACTCAGGTTTCCAAACACGACGCCTGCTCTTGCTACGGTAATCTACTGAATCAGTACGGTGCATCAAGGGGCGGTGAACCGTGGACAAGGGGCTTACTTCTCTGTTGTGGTTCCACATTGTGGCAAGGATGTTGTTGGCTTTGAAGAAGACAACCTCACTCCTTGCAAGTTTCCGCCCTACCTTGGCCATGTGACGCCGGTTCACCTTTACGGTTCCACAGACTCCCGTTTCATGTGTGTGAAGATAACGAGCGAGAAGAGGGCTAGTGTACCAAATGTCGAGGTAGAGAACGTGACCGCGATGAAGGTAGTCTTGTATCATCGTCTTTACCACTGCTCCCGACAGTCCAATACTTCGATCTTCTATTATGTCTGTCTGTGCACCGTTGTACAAGACTATGTCTTGCACGTATCCAGTCCTACAGTCACACATAACAAAGATCTTGAACCCAAAACGGTGCCTTTTGCTGGGTATATACTGTCTGAATGAAATATTGCCTCTCCACAACACGAGACTCTCGTCTATGACGAGATCTCTATAGGGATAGAATGAGGAACGAAAGGTTTGCCTGAGGTGATCAAAGACCAACCGAATTCGCCTCATTTTATCAGTGTTGTTTGCATTTGCAGGGTCATGAGCATCATAAAAATGGAGGCGACTTAGAATTTGTTGAAACCGATTACGGCTCATCACTTGACCAAATATGGGGGTAAACATAACAGGGTCCCTAGTCCAGTAAGCAGGAATTCTATTTTTTCTTATAATACCCATCAAAAGGACCAGGGCAAAAAATAAGAACATTTCTGGAAGGGAGACAGGGTAATCATAGATCATAGAATGCCTACTCCTTGTTCTCAATCTTTCACTCTCTAGGTGCTGGGCGCTTGCAAACAGGTTTGTTTGGTGTACAATCTGCTCAACAAATGCCTCACTGAAAAACAGGTGGATAAAATCCGACCTGGTGGAATTACAGTGAATTCCTGGTGCAATGCAGCCAGATCGCCCTTGCTCAGTGAAGGGGTGAATGAGGGGAGAAAAATCACTCCCATCCTCCCAATCCCACGACACAAATCCCTCGTCCCCATCAGCCCCATCACCGCCTTCGTCTGGGTGGGGAGGAGATCCTGGTTGGGGAGGTGGGGGAGAAGGAGTACGGAGGGCTTCCCCACTGTCACTCCTCTTCCCGCTGCCTTTACCCTTTCCCTTTCCCTTACCCTTACGGCCTTGAGGAACATTAGGGGGCTGTGGGGATGAAATAGGAGAATATTGGGGAGCAGAAGACGTGCTGGGGAGTGGTTCCTCCCCACCTTCCCCCTCCATTACCACACCACATGCTCTCTCACGCAACCTAGCTCGACCACGTGTTAGGGGATATTGGGGAGCATAAGACGTGCTTTGGAGTGGTTCCTCCCCACCTTCCCCCTCCCTCACAACCCCACGTGATAAGGAACGCACCCGCACTGGCCCACGTGATCCACTATGCCGCCTCACACTACGTAGGGAGAGCAATGACTCACTCACGTCACTCTCACTTTCCCTAATACTCCCTGCACTTTCCCTTTCACTCCCCACTCCCTCCACTTGACTTCCTAGCTCCCCAAACAGAATGCTAGGCCCATACCTGCTCATACGACGTGGTGTGCGCTCTGGGCCACGATGTGTAATCACCTCCCGTTCATACCACGTGGCAGCACGTCCCACGGCTCCGTCCTCGTCCTCGTCCTCGAATTCTGGTTCCAAATCACGCTGGGGATAGGGATAGGATGTACCACGTGCCTTCTTTGCCTCCTGCCCCTCTCTAGCAGCATGGTAAGTCATGTACTGCCGCTTCCTGGGTGACGGAATTTCCTCATCACTGCTGGTGGTTTCTTCCTCCTCTGGCTGCACATAATCTTTGTCCATCTCCTCGTCGTCCAGTGGGGAATCACTGTCGCTGGTAAAGGTGTCCAGGACGACTTGAATTTCTCTGTCTGAGAGACCTCTCTTAGCCATGTCTGAGCAGGACCGTGGCTACCAGGTGAGTGGACGAGTGGTGGGCTAGCGCGGGTCGCGCGGGGTCGCCGAGTGTCCCCGCCTGGTGGCAGGTAGGGGAAGGTCAGGCGAGGGTACGTACCGCAAATCAAGTGCGAAATTTGAAAATTGTCGAAATTATGCACATTGCAATTGCACGACGTACTGGTACGTCGCCGGGACTGGCAAATGCAAATCGTTGCAACGTACCCATACGTCGACGGGACGGGGCGGGTTAAACATATACACAAAGCAAATAACATTACATATTCTGTGACTCATAATGACTTCTTTAGTTTTTGTAACATCGTTTTTTTTTTTTTTTCCACCAAAACTTCATTTGGTGGCCAGTCGTTTGGAAACTTTTTCTGGTGCATCCATATGAATTATCCAACAGTAGTCCGCCATCATAGTGACATCCCAACGTCCCTGTGACCTTCTTTTCCATGTCCTTCATATCCTAATGGCATCTTTCACCCTGTTCTTCACTCACCACTCCAAGATTTTCGGGGGAAAATTCCAAATACGAATGCAAAAAGTGAGCTTTGAGAATCATGTTGCAGCCCAACTCCTTATACTTGACTGACAAATATCTCACAGTTCCATTGTAAGTTGGATCTTTATTGTTACCAAAAAAAAAAAAAAAAAACTATAAATTACTTCTTTGAATGATATCCAAGCCTCTTGTTTCAAAGTCCTCCATTGCACCGTCAAATTCTGCATCAAAAATTTGTTTTCTAATAAGAAGGCCAGTAAATACATCCTCTTTCAATAAAGCTTCAGACAAACCAGGGAACTTTCGGCACAAATACATTAAACAGACCCCAACTTTTGTTAGGGCCTTGACAAACTGCTTAATTAATCCAAGCTTAATATGAAGCGGTGGTAGCAGCACCTTATCTGGATTCACTAGGCTAAGTCTGATGATATTTTTGACACCAAGCTGTAGATTTTTTTCTATTTGGCCATTCATTCTTAACCAAGTGTAAATCCCTGGCTCTGCTGTCCCTGACTGCTGACCAGGTAAGATACACAGGAATTTCAGGTCCCCACATATGAACTAACAGTGTTCATTGTAGCTGATTTTCTTGAGAAGATTTGCCAAATTCTGGTACGTTTCTTTTAAATACACAGAATGAGCAACAGGTAATGATGCATATTGATTTTCATTATGAAGAAATTCCCCCTTTCAGGCTTCTTTTTAGATGACATTTTTTTGGTGCATCCATCTCTGGACATAGGCTTCATGGCCTGCTTCCATGGCTTGGTAGTCCTTCTACATAATCTGTAAATAGTCTCCAATCTTCTGCATTATCATCTCTGACAAGTTTCTGCACTAGGCCACATATGTCAGTGCAGTAAAGCAAGGATCCATGTTTCTTGAAACATTGTGCAAACTCTTTTTCTCTATTTCCGTACCAAGAGAATGTTGTGTCTGGATGTAATAAGTTTTTATCTTTTAATCGGGACCCCATGAGCTCTGCAGCATCTTTGGGGAGGCCAAAGTCTCTTACTAAATCATTACGTTCATCCTGGGAGAATGGCTGTAGCTCATTGCATGAAGACACTTGGACAAGTTCTTCATCGTCTTCTGCAGCACTTTCTTTCTCGGAGTGAGTTTCTACATAATCAAGACTATCAGGTGGAGTAGGGATTGGTAGATCAGGTCCATGTGGTAAAGGTCTTATTGCTGATAGAAGATCAGAATAAAGAATTTCTTTCTGATTCTTTTTGTTGTATCCTTGAATTCTGCAGGAACAAAAACAACAATCGTTACCATAATTTGGTGGCCCCTTCCATATCACCAGAATACCAAAAGCAAGAGCCTTCTCTTACCTTTTGTATGTTGTCTTACTTCCTCAACACAAACATGGCAGGCACTCTGAGGAGCCCAGTATTTTGTCCTGGTCACCAAGTTTTATTACAAAGCAGATCTAATAAGCTTTTTCAACAAAGTCTGTTAAGATCTGTCTTTGTTTTCTCACTAAAATATTTCCACAAACGAGGCAAAAACAATGAGGACTTCTCACACAACCTCCAGATGCCATAATGTGATTGTTAACGGTACAACAATATTGTTATTTATTTGTAAAAAAAAAATTAACATCCTCAATAAAAACATAACTATTTTCAATAAATATCACTGTAATAGAAAAATTTCATAAAAATAATTTATAAGTCAACTGAGTCACACTGAGATATGTTTGCTGCACTCCAAAACTGGTACGAATCATCACTCTGTTCCAGCTGTATTCTGGCTCATTATCAAAGAAAATTTCTCTGTTGTTTTAAAAACGGTTTTTGATATTAGAAAATAATAAATTCACACGTTATCATTGTAATAAAATATCCATATGTCAGTAATTATATTGCGTGAAATGATAAAAAAGACTACAATTGAAAATTAAAAAAAAGATTTTCTGAAAAAAAGTTACGTGATCGAGAAAAATGGTTTTCATTTTTGAATTCAGCTTCCAAAAATATACAAAAGCACTTGCAATAATCAAAACTTTTTTCTTTTTCAATGTACAGTATACATGTGTAGTCAATCAAGCTGTGACACGAGAAGGGGGTGGGAATTTCCGGGGGTATAAATGTCTCGGCTCTGTCACATCTTGTTTAGAAGGACTTCAATGCATGGTTGTGGAGGATACGGACATGCTTGTCTTGCTTTCCTCTAGCTGCAGGTCTGCTCCAATGGCGTTAGCTTTTTGTTCACCATTAGGATGGTGTTAAATCAGGTTAGCTAGTTCTGATTTTCCTTCCTTCCATGCCAAGATTTACAATACGTGTTTGTATCTATTTCTTGAGATAGCCTTTGCTTACTCACCTCTGGAGTGACCCTCTCACTGATCAGTCATAGTCGTCTTGTTGTGGGTATCTTGTCCCTATCTCATTTTCTCTCTTCTCACTTCTCTGTGAGGAAGTGGTGGTTACTATGGCTGACACCCCTACTACCTCTTACCCCTTCAGGGGAGGAGATGGTACAAAGGAGTACAAAGCAAAGCAAACAGCAACAGACCTGTTGATCCTTCAGTGGCTGTTTGGTATTGAGAAGGTTGTAATTAACAAATCTATTATTTCAGTTAAGGACAAGGATAGAAAGGCAGGAAGGCTCCCCCCACCTACCAAACCCTCCAACTGAAGCCGACAGGAAATAGTGAGAAAGATCACCATGCAGCATAAGAAAAAAAAACAGTCATGGAAATTCCACAGGAAAGAGGGATAGCAGATTTTATTCTAAAGTATCGATCTGAAGAGTCAACAATGTTTATCAGTGTTTTTCTCCAGGTTACATCATCCAAGCTCTGAATATATATATATATATATATATATATATATATATATATATATATATATATATATATATATATATATATATATATATATATATATATATATATATATATATATATATATATATATATATATATATATATATATATATATATATATATATATATATATATATATATATATATATATATATATATATATATATATATATATATATATATATATATATATATATATATATATATATATATATATATATATATATATATATATATATATATATATATATATATATATATATATATATATATATATATATATATATATATATATATATATATATATATATATATATATATATATATATATATATATATATATATATATATATATATATATATATATATATATATATATATATATATATATATATATATATATATATATATATATATATATATATATATATATATATATATATATATATATATATATATATATATATATATATGTGTGTGTGTGTAGTGCTGCTTTCGGGTGTCTGCCCTTTCCTCTCCTCCATCCCTCTTTCCTTCCATCCTCTTCTATCTTTCTTTCCTTCATTCTTTCCTTGTCCTTCTGCCTACGGGTGACTTTACACTCTCCTCTCATGTCTTTCATTCCTTCATTCTTTCCTCTCCCTTCTGCCCCTGAGTGACTCTACACAGAGTGACAAACCAAATGGTTTCCTGTACACTAGGAAACCATTTACTAAGCTGGGTGGTAACCATATAAAAAAAATTTTGGCGCCTGATGGTTTAGTGGGTAATTACGGAGCTCCAAGCAGATTGAGACGGAGAAGGTTTTATTCAGCAGTAAACATAACAAGCTCTGGGTCAGAAGACAGATAAGTATCCTAGCGACCTTTAACCCCTTAAACGCGGCCGTGTACAGTCGTTCTTCCCCGAGTGGCGGGGTTGTATCGCGGTCTGAGTACCTGTAGGAAAATATTCGCCAAAAATCAGAGATTAACCCTGGAACATTGTACTTGGTTTGGCAGATAGTACTTACATTCAGCTTTCTCCAGAGACAGGTGTTGAGCCTTCGTGGACTACCCAAGGACTTGTGGAGACTTGCAAAGTTGGGTAACCAAATCTTCACTTTCACACCTCCAGCAACCCGGTTTCCCCTCTACCACAGCCTCATTCTGTCACAGTAAACTTTATACTACAACGTAAAGGTAGTTAGGATTCCGTATTTGTACAATAAGCACTGAAAATAAGGCTAAAATCAACGGAGCGTACGGCCGACATGCATTGTGGCGGCGGTCTTCCCGTCACTCAACAAACATTTCCATTTTCACAGCTAAAAACATGTATACTACATTTTTTTCAATCATATTACTTCCCAAAAGATCACCACGGCGCACTTTTTATTCTGCCTTACGCCCGCCACTTTATTCTCGTTCCTGTCGGCCGCTTGCACTGACTGGGAAGAGCTACAACTCGCCATAATGTCACTTTGAAAGCCTGCAGTAAACTGACGCTAAACAGGGGCAAACCGTGAGAAAAAAAGCTAGTGTTACAACTGGGGAAACAAGCGTTTCCTAGTAGCATAAACTGCTTGTGAGAGGAGAGCGCAGATTTACAGTTCTGAGCGCTCAGAGCGCTGCCATGTATCACAGCCAGGCTGGCCGGGCCATGGTGGGGGGGGGACGGGGGGAAAACGCGATACTTGGCAACAACTGAGGTCAGTAGTACAAAGGTAAAGTATGCTAGTTGTAGCTAGAGGGTGGTGGTACTGATAGACAATACCAGCTGGAGCCTGCTTGCCCACGGTTATTCAAAATTTACTAGAATCGCAAACGCGACGATCCGCCATTATGTCCTTTTCGCCGAGCGTCGCAGACGCGACGATCCGCGTAGATTAGTAATGTATAACAGTTTCCTACCTTGGAGGGTAATTTTTTCCATATAGTTATAACTGTATTAAAGAAGAAATGCTTAGCTTCATGCGACTGGAATCGTTTGCCAATTATTTTATGCCCACTGCCTCTAGTATAATTCGAGTGATCTGGTGTAAAGTATTTATCGACAGCCATTTTATCGATTCCTTTGCATATTTAAAGTACTTGAATTAAATCTCCTCGTAATTTGCATTTAGTTAGGGTAAAGAGATTCAGGGCATCTAAACGCTCCTTGTATGGTTTATGTCTCAATCAAGGTATCATTTTGGTCACCTTTCTTTGCACTCTTTCAAGTTTCTCTATATCATTATTTTTTTTTGTAATAAGGCGGCCAGAACTGGACACAATAATCTAGGTGTGGGCGAACTAGAGAATTATATAAGGTGAGGATGATATTATCTGAATTTTATATTCAAATACTCTGCCAGTGAATCCGACAAAACTGTTGGTTTTCTTTAGAGCCTCCATACATTGTTTGTTTGATTTAAGATCATTTGTTATTATAATTCCTAAGTCATTTTCATGACTGACATTATCTAGTTGAATTTTGTTTATGATGTATCTGGCTTTTCCATTTCCATTTCCAATCTTTAACACTTTGCATTTACTAATTTTAAAGTCCATCTGCCAGGTTTGGGCTACATGAAACCCTGTATTGGCTGCTTCTGTGAAGATGTATCTGCTTTGTTACCAATTTTAGTAACATCAGCAAATTTTTTTATTTTACAAATTAAACCCTCATCTATATCATTTACGTATATTAACTAACTCAGGAGCTTGGTGTGGATATCAGTCTCTAATAAGTTGGTGCTTAAAAATATAGCACCTTAGGTGCCACACAATTACTCTTCTGATGTGTCATGGCTCCCAGCATCAAAGACCAAGACGACGGAGATGGAGGCCACCACTTTTTTTTGTAACATCATCAGTCGTCATTTGGGGTAACACCAGTTGTACACCAATGGCTCCAAGTCGAGTGAATGCGTGGGTGCTAGTGTGTGGTCTAACAAATGTGCCCTCAGGTTTCAGTTGCCAGCTGACACATCTGTTCCTACCTCTGAATATTTGGCTGTGAACAAAGCCATACACCAGTGTTCTTTAACCTTTCCTAATTTTATGCACCGTCTACTTGAGGCTTTGAGAAACTCGTATACCGTAGCAACTAGGAAGACTAATTACCACAAAAATACATGATTACTTCACATTAGTGCTTTATATTTTAAGGTGATAAACATGTCAATATAAATAGTATTTTTTTTTACAAGGCTTAAAATACAGCTGTTGGCATTTAATATGTTATGGCACAATATATAACTCTGTAACTATATAGCTATAAGTAACATTATGTAAGACAGGCAGTTATGTCTGGAGTTCTCCAGGAATACGTAAGCTACACATCCCCTTAGCCAGACACTCAAGTATTCCAAACACAGTTAAACCTGAGCTGTTCACGTGTCGGAATTGTGATCCTACACACACACACACACGCACACGCACACACACACACACACACACACACACACACACACACACACACACACACACAAACATATTAAAACGTACGCCCACACATTTTATTCAGAAGTCAGAAGGGGATATAAGTCCGAAATCACAAGTAGGAGGGTTAGAGAACCAGTGAGAAGGCTAGGGAAGGATAGACAGCCAGAGAGAGCCAGGGAAGAAGGATGGACAAGGGGAGTATAAGCTAGAGAGTGAGTGGGAAAGCAGCAGCTAGCACAAACGGTCACGTCAATTTCTTTAACTTTTCATTCAAGTAACTGTCGCACAGTAAACTCCATCGACCCCAGTCTGCCTATTTCATCACCCCACTTAAAAGTACGAAGAGGATAACGCGACAGAGACGGCTTACCCTCACGTTTCGCTACAACGCCAACATTTATTTTCTCTCCTCCCGGGTCTCTTCAATTAACGAAACAAGACGATACATTTTCTCTCTCCATAACAAAATAGATAAAGGCCACATAACCCTTACATCTGGTGTCCTTTGACATTAGCGGTAAGTTCGCGCCATACGACGCATCACGACTTTATATTTGCGGTGCTTCGATGGCCTACAATTACAACCAACCTCCCTATCTCTCTTCGTATACGGCTACGTCTGTTGACATTGCTCCGTGCTGGACAGTACATACCTAAGATAATACAAATAAAAGCCTACATTTTATCACTGGTTACTAAAACTTGTCAAGTAAAAATATTTTTGGTTTAGAAAGAAAGTATTTAATTAATGTATATGTATTAATGAGAACAAAAATTCAAAGGTCCTTATACTTAAAACTTGCAATTACACTCACTAGCCAGTAAAGCTCGCTACTGCTTGCACTTATTTGGTAGGTACCCATAAATTAATACCTAAGTGAATTTTCTTTTTTGCACCATTTAATAACACTGCAGTATTTGTTGTTGATTCAGTTTTTAAATATTTTAATTATGATTTAAATGCATCTCTTACATTACACTTACTTTCCCCCTGAAAGCTCCTTTCGAACTGCACCCTCCTATGCACTTTGTGTAATGCATCCCATTATTTCCATGTTCGCTTTGAAAAAATTCTTGCACCATGGGGTTCACCATGCACCCGGGCTAACTATCACTGCCATAGACTATGCTCTAAATTCTCGACATTACTCATTTGTCATATTTTCGGATTATATGTCAGCTCTTCACCCGTGGAAAGGGTGAAGAGCTGACACTATTATTATGACAAATGAGTTATGTCAAGAATTTAGAGCATAGTCTATGGCAGTGATAGTTAGCCAGGGTGCATGGTGAACCCCAAGGAGCATGAATTTTTTCAAAGTGAACATGGAAATAATGGGGTGCAGGTAACCAAATCAGCATGAAAGACATCTTGCATGAATGCATTCTAAAACCTGTGGTGCGGTATTATTTAATTGTTATATCACTCTGCATTGCAGACATGCAACATGTCTTTCATGCTGATTTGGTTACCAGGTCACTGTCGTATATACGGCAGTGTACAGGCCGACTTACTTGTGAAATCAGCTGTAGAGCTCGAGGAGACATGCGACGTTTCTCCTACTGATCTACATTCGAGTCTTTCCTTCGGAATGAAATAAATTAATCTTTCGTGGCAAGATCAGTGATCCATTCTCAGTATACAGTTATGCAATTGACGTTTGGCTAATGGGTGTCTGCTAATCATTCCAGTTGCCCTTAAGAAACGGTACTGGCATGTTTACGTACAAACAGCACTCTTATTATTCACAAGTTTGTCTTATACAAAATATACATTTCTACCACACTGTGATACCTGAGGTGCGGTATTACTTAATTGTTATAACACTCGGCACTTCAGGCGATATACATGTCAACGTACATCACTTATAGGTTACTGCTGCGCATCAGACGTCCCCTTCACCTTTCCACGATCCTGGAATATGAGGAGCTCGTTATGACTGATAAATTGATGGGTGACTGGAATCTTGTCATGACTGATAAATTGATGGCTTTCTTGAGAGAGACGGAAATGATCAGAGTGATGTGACCGTTTTACTATTTGGCTGTGGCATTACTACTTGTATATATGTGAATATTTAGTGTTTTAAGCAGGACTGACAGATGACGTATTTGAAATGGTTCCTGTTATTGACTGTTCTGTTTCTTATGTCGATATCCCATATATTAAGGCATGTGCTTCACCTGACTTTCACCAGTTGTGTGCAGATGTGCAATATTGAGAGGTACTGGGCACTTCCAGTTGATAGTGTTTTGTTGGGCGAGGTATTTTACATTATGTACATATCCGAATGTTTTGCAGCTGGTTAAGCATTCTCAAATAGGTTCGTAGTTGATGTGCATGGAGTATTTCCTGACTCATTTCGCTCTGTTTCATATATTGATGCCCATACTGTATATTAATAATGTTACGTCCCCATCCCACACTGCCACACGCTTCAGCAGCAGTGGATCAGCATAGAAAGGACGTTGCCCAGTTATTTATTCTTCCTAAAGGCAGCCTATCAGTGTACAACAACACACAGCAGCAAAGGCATTGTAAGCAAACACTGGCTTCTTAACTTCACTGTCTTCATTTTCCAAATAATTACATTTAATGCATGCCAGCTACACTTCACTGTTTACACAAGTACCAGAGCTATACAGTCTTCACTAACTGCAGTTACACCACACTAACACTGAACTACACTCAAACAGAACTGAAAACTAACTGAAACTGCTCTAGTCTCTTCCCCATCCTTATATAAGCTCCCTATGTACTAGAATCATCTACTACTTCTCCAAAGTTCTCGTGCATTCTCGAGGGGGCAACGGTTACAACAGTTACCAACTCGGAGACATCCAAAACATCTAGAGTGTACTTAACACTACATAACACACTAAATTCTTTAGCACAGAAACTGAGATAACCTTACATATTTTAACAAACGAAAATGTAAATAAAACATTTTAGACAAAAAAGAGCACAAAATATAATGCATAACTTACAAAATACCTCCACTCACAAACAGCATGCAGACTAGCAACTCTGACATGTAGCAGAAAAAAAATACGAGAAACACTGAGAAACATCCAGTAAATCCTACTTCCCAGCACTACATCCTCCCTCGTCCTTTGTTGTTCCAACAGAACTACACAATGTACACAAACATAACCCTTAATCCAAACTAAACATTCTCCTATGCCACTTCCGACGACGTTCTTGCTCCTCCACAGTCCACTCCTCGTGGAATGTCTTGGTCCCTTTCCTAATGTACATCTCTTGGGAAACTATCACCATCCTCTTGCACTTCAGCTTCTTGTTTCTCCTCAACATCCTCGGTTGCAGGAGAGCACAGTTCCTCAGAGACGTCCCAGCTGTACTGTCCTGGCCCTTGGTACTGCCACAGACGATTCCCGTGTACTACCTTTGGGTGAGACTTTCTGTCTCCCAGAATCCGGTACGTTTCGTCTGATAGGAGGTCCAACACAGTGTAAGACCCGTCCAACATGATCTGCAGCTTCGATGACTGTCCCTTCTTCCACTGAGGATTGTATAACCAAACACTGTCACCATCCTTGAAGCTCACCTCACTTGCCTTGGCATCATACTTGCACTTCATTACCTCTCATGAAAACTTAAGGGCTCCTTGCACTTGATGTACATCAGCCAGCCTTTCTTGAAGATGCTTCACATAGCTGGTGGCATCCATAGGCAGCTCTTCACCAGGTGGTCTTCCCATTAACAGGTCAACCGTAAGCGTAACTCATGGCCCAACATCAGTTTTGCAGGGGTGTAGCCAGTAGACTCATGGTATGCAGACCAATATGTCATCAACAATACAGGTCATTTCTGGTCCCATTCCATTTGTCCCTTTATGCAGTACTTGACCAGTTCTTGTCCCAGGGTCAACTTGAATTTCTCCACCATCCCATCTGACTGTGGCCTAAGTGGGGTCGTCCTAGTCTTCTTGATTCCCAGTAACATACAGCATTCACGGAACACAGCAGACTCGAAGTTTCTTCCCTGGTCTGAATGTAGCTCCTGTGGCATCCCAAAACGACAGAAAAATTGATCAAGCAACACCTGAGTAACAGTTGCTGCTTCTTGATCGGGAATGGCGTAAACTTCTGGCCACGTTGTGAAGTAGTCCATGGTGACACATATATACAGGTTTCCTCTTTCAGCGAGGGGCAAAGGTCCAGCAATGTCCACCGCAACTCTTTCCATCAGTGTACCCACTTGGTACAGCTGAAGACTGGCCAACCACATTTCTTTATATCCCTTCTTGGCACGGAATACACCACAGGCCCGACACCACTCTTCAACCTCCTGATGCGTGCCAGTCCAGTAGAACTACTGTCACAGCTGACTTAGAGTTTTTGTTACACCCAGGTGCCCACTAGTGATCTGGTTATGGGACTCATCCAAGATCTCGGACCTCATCTTCAGAACCACCTGTTGCCAATACACACTGAGGCCATTGGGTGTCTCTCACTGATGCTCCATAGTCAGTTGTTCAAATGAAAAAGGTCCCACTGACTCCAGTAGCTCTTAGTTAAAGAACTGAATCTGGAATCCTCTTCCCAAGATTGCTGTACTGTACTCTGCTGCAGCCACTCTAGCACTGGTTGTAAATCTACATCCTCTTTAGATCTTCTTCATCTGACGCTGGCTCTGTCACTGCAATACAGTGGCATTTCATGCTATGATTCCCAGTCCTACTACACTGTTTGCCGTTTGTTCACCCATCTTCTCGCACACTATCAATCAAGGTTCTCTTGCATTTCCTCAATGGTGGGGCTACTTGGGAAAAGATGGCTGGTGGTTGCCCCTTAACACCAGCCTCCACTAGTTACAATTATAGATTTCCTTGCACTGCTCTGTTCTTGTTACTTCTTACATTTGTAACAGTCGTCCTTCCTGTGTCCGGGGTTCCCACAGAACCAGCAGCCTCCTCCATTATTCTCCTGTTCCCACTTCCACTTGTAGTAGTGCTCTTTCATATGTCCTGACTTTTTACAGTACCAGCAAATTCCTTAAAATTTTTCCACTTCACATACCTTTCACTTTCTTGTCTTGAATCCTGCACTACGACCTGCCTGAAAAGTGGACGTACTGGACCTGACATAGGACTCAAATTCTAGAGGCCTGGCTAGTGCCTCTTGCATGCTTCTGGGTTGTTCCAGCTTCACTTGCCCTTTAAACTCTGCATTATCAAGAGCATCGATGAACTGGTCCCTCAGAAGAATAGCCAACAGGTTAGGTGCTGAACCAGGGTATGCTTTGTGTGCCATACTCTCCAGGTCATGAGCAAACTGCTGTAGGGATTAGCCTGAAGCCCATACACTGATCGAAAATCTTGCTCTGTAAACCTCAGTCTGGTATTTGGTCCGTATCTGCTCTCCAGTACGTCTGCTACGGAATGATAACTGTTCCTTTCCTCTACTGACATTTGGCCAAGAATATCCATTGCAGCACTTTGAGGCTAGTAGCAATTTGTGCTACACTCTGCCTGTCATCCCGACCATTCTGATCCACAAGGAACTCAAACTGCACCCGATAAGCTTCCCAAGATACTGTACCATCAAATTCCTGAGGGTTCTTTTTAATTGCTCCCCCATTATAGCCAGGCACTTCACTGGTTTGGGACCTAAAAACTGGGGCATCATAATTAACTCCAGGACTTAAAACTTCTGCATTCTGATTGTTTAACCCTGTAATGCTACTTTAAAATGCTTGAGATCCATCAAGATCAACATACACTGTCCATTCTTTTCATATGTTCCCTGAACACTAGTCTGAGGCTCATTAGTGCAATATTTCTCTACAGCATCAATTTTCTCACTAATTATCTTCACATGGTTGACAACGTGCTTCAACTGGTTATCTACTGTACATGCTGTCTGCACTCCATTACAATTCTTTCACAAAGTTGTCTTCAAGTGGATGTCTACACACTGTTGGCATTCTGTCATGTTATTGCTTACCTCATATTTCTGCTGCTGTAGCTTAGTGTATACCTTCTGCTTCAACTGTTGCTGTTCTCCCTTCATTTCCCCCATGAAAGCATCTAGCTGTCCTTGCATCCTCAGTTGTAATTCTCTCTGTTGCTCATGTAATGACCCTTGAAGCTGTTCTTATTGTTGTTTCTGTTCTTCATTGTGCCAGTAATTGTTCTTTGTGTTCTTACTGTCCTTTATTCTGTGTCTGTAATTGTTCTTTGAGTTCTTTTTGTTCTTCATATTGTGTTCGTAGTCCTTCATTCTGTGCCTGTAGTTGTACACTTTGTGCTTGCAAAAGCTACATAATTGCAACTATCCATGCCTCCTCCTGCCTCGCATGGTCTTATATCTGTACACCTTCTACCTCCATGGCGAAGGTTAAACTCACTGCAGCACTTTATGATCCACACTCCTGACACCACTGTTACGTCCCCATCCCACACTGCCACAGGCTCCAACAGAAGTAGATCAGTATGGGAAGGACATTGCCCAGTGAGTTATTCTTCCTAGATGCAGCCTATCAGTTTACAACAACACAGAGCTGCACAGACATTGTAAACAAACACAGGTTTCTTAAGTTCACTGTCTTTACTTTCCAAATAATTACACTTAATGCTTGCCAACTACAGTTCACTGTTTTCACAAGTACTGGAGATATACAATTTTCACTAACTGCAATTACACTTAATGCTTGCCAACTACACTTCACTGTTTTCACAAATACAAGAGATATACAGTCTTCACTAACTGCATTGATACTGCACTGCCACTGAACTACACTCAAACTGAACTGAAAACTGACTGAAACTGCTCCTGTCTCTTTTCCATCCTTATATAAACTCACTGTGTACCAGAATCGTGTACTACTTCTCCACAGTTCTCGTGCATTCTCGAGGGGGCAACGGTTACAACAGTTACAAACTCCGAATCCAAAACATCCAGTGTTTACTTACACTGCATAACACTAAATTCTTTAACATAAAAACTGAGATAAAATTACATAATTTAACAAACAGTCACGTAACTAAAACATTATAGAGAAAACGAGCACAAAATTGAATGCATAACTTACAAAATACTTCCACTCACAAATAGCAGGAAAGCTGGCAACTCCGACAAATAATGGAAAAAGTACGAGA
The DNA here is from genome assembly GCF_032717465.1 of Coenobita brevimanus. Classification (NCBI taxonomy): domain Eukaryota; kingdom Metazoa; phylum Arthropoda; class Malacostraca; order Decapoda; family Coenobitidae; genus Coenobita; species Coenobita brevimanus. The sequence goes on from NC_136980.1 coordinate 24,682,515, forward strand.
TGCTGAGAAACCTCCAGTAAATCCTGCTTCTCAACAATACATATGCCTCACATGACTGTCAGCAGGTGATGAGTGCAGGTGTGTAATGTAGATGGGCATTGCACATTTGGAGTTGATGATGTCTTCTTTGTCAGTGTATTTTAACCATCAGTGTAAACACCATGAAACTTTAGTTAGATACAGTTATTGTGTTTTTAGTCGCTAGTGTAGAGTAGCAATATTTTTTAAAAGTTTATCAGTATTACGATGTTAGCTTTGTTTTTTCTGCTTTTGAAGTTATTAAAATATTGAAGAACGTTGAAACAAAATTATTGAAAATGAAAATTAAAATTAAAAAAAAAAAGAATAAATTGGCATAACGCGCCACATCGTGATAACGTATGGATACGTTGCAATGTTTTTTCATGCTCAATCCCGATAACATACCCATACATTTTGCAATTGCAAGGTCTGTCATGTCCACAATTTTCAAATTTTGCGCATGATTCTTGGTATGTAGACGTGGGACACCATCGAGCAGGGGAGTACTCCCAAGGTGGATGGAAAGCTCATAACAGGGAGAGCTGGAGCTCCCATATCATCAGCCCTTGAGACTACTTCCTGACCATCCCCCTTTGCTGAACATTTTCAGTCTTTTAGTAACACAGAGGGTAGGCCAGCATGTTCTCCAATACACGTTTCTCAAGCTGTCAGCACCAAACTACAGGCACATTGCACACTACACTTCCTTTTCAAAATTAGAAAAAGAAACATGGCTCTAATAAATCAGGCCTCGGAGTCCCCGGGGGGGGGAGGAGACCATAAATTCCACCACCATCTGCCCCTCTCCCAGTGACGACTCAGAGAGATGCCAGGAACCATGGTCTGATTCACTCTTTCTTCATTTCTGCAGCATTTGCGGCCTTTCCTCTAACTTTCCCTCTGTCAAACACCACTTCTCTAAACCTCACCTTCTTTTCTTGACAGAGACTCAGCTGTCTGAGGCAACTGACAGCAAACCCATTTCTGTTTCTCCTACTTTCTCTGTACTAATTTCAAAGCCAAAAGTGGCTGTTGTGTATATATACGCAATGATTTATCTTGCTTTCATATTCCTGAACTTGATTCTTTCGAATTCTCTACTCTCTGGCTTCAGCTCTCCTGTCATTATCTCACTAAATATATCTGCACTGTTTACTTATCTCCTAATTTTACTGACTATGAAAAATTCTTCGACTATTTACTTCTACAATGGAACACATTCTATCCATTTCTCCTTTCTCTGAAATCTCTATTCTAGGAGATTTCAGTGTTCACCACCACCTTTGGTTCTCCTCTCCTTTCACTGATCCACCTGGTGAACAAGCCTACATCTTTTCTAGCCTTAATGACCTAGAGCAGCTTGTACAGCACCCTACCCGCACCCTGACCACCTTCGAGAGAATTTCAACATACCTGACCTCTTCCTTACAACTAATCCTTCTGCTTACACTGTTAATCTTTCCTCTCCGTTGGGCTCCTCTGATCACAACCTTATTACCTTAACATGTCATATTGGTCCAATACAGCCTGTGGAGTCTCCAAAGAAATGTCGACTGTGGCACTTTGCAGCTGCAGATTGGGAGGCCTTTAGGCAGTACTTCTTTGCTTTTCCCTGGAATGATTAATGCTTTCATGCTCAGGAGCCATCTGAGTGTGCCTTGCGCATTACGGAGGTTATTCTTTCTGGCATGGAAGCATACATTCCCGTCTCATATCCTTTGACTAATGCAAGAAAGCCGTCGTTTAATCACGCTTGTTCTAATGCTGTCCACAACAAGGAGAGGGCCTATTAAAGGTACCAGTGCCAATACACCCCAGAATCACATCTTTTTTATGTTTTTGCCTGGAATCGTGCTAAGTCTGTTCTTCGCTCTGCAAAATCTAATTTCATCCATACTAATTGCTCTCAACTCTCCAACTCGAATTCTTCCTGTTCCTTCTGGCACCTTGCCAAAAACGTTCCTAACAACTTTACCTCATCATCCTTCCCTCCTCTTTTCTATTCTGATGGCTCTGTAGCTATATATCTTCTACTGGTACAGCAGATCTCTTTCCTCAGACTTTCTCCTCCAGTTCCACCTTAGACGATTCTGGTGCTGTTCCTCCATCACTTCCCCCCTCAGACATCCTCATGGCTGACAATAAAATTTTTTCAGCTGATGTGTTTTCTGCTAACACTGGCCTCAATACTAACAAGGCATATGAGCCTGATGGAGTCCCTCCTGTTGTCCTCAAGAACTGTGCTTAACTCTTTCGCCTTTGTCAACCTGTATCTTTCCTTCCTGCTGAAAGTTTGCCCTCACTGAGCCAGTCCCAAAGAAGGGTGACCATTTCCAACCCTCTAGCTATCGTCAAATTGCTTTAACCCGCCCCGTTCCGAGCATTTTTCCACCACTGACTCACCCCAGTCCTGACCAATTTTGGAGAAGAAAAAAAATGGCTCAAACCTCCGCTTTTGGTGAGAAACATCGAAAATTCATAGAGAAATCACTCACCTGAAGTTTAATATACTCAATAAAGGTAGCAGTACTCCTTACCTTACTGGGTTTTCTATCGGACTGGCTTCAAAGAAAACAAGTTCTATGACAGGGTACTTATTCCACACCACTCATAAATGGTATTTATTTATTTATTTGGTACGAATTTTTATGTAGTATGAGAGTATATTGGTTTTCAAACAGTAATATAGGCAATATAAGCATTGTTTCACTCACTAATACATCAACATACCTGACCTTTTTTGGCGACATTACCTGATCATCATTTCTGACTGTTTCTTTCTCTAATGCTACGTAAACTATGTCCTCCACACTGTCATCGATTGGGGAATCACTCAGGCCCTGAATGTCTGTATTGTCCAAGTCATTGGTAACAGGTAAATTGCCAAGACAATGGCGTGCGAGGGGGTGGGGGTCGTGTGGGGTAAGGCATTGTCCTTGCCTGGCTTCTTGTAGAGGAAGGCATCCCGTGTATACATACCAAAAATCATGCATGAAAAAAGAAAATTGTGCAAATTATGACCTTGCAATTGCACGACGTACTGGTACATTAATGGGTCTAGCTGTGACAAAACGTTGCGACATACTCATACGTCGATGGGATGCCTCGGGTTAACATCCTGTGTCTCAAAAGTTTTCAAGTCGATTCTTAACAGAAAAATTTTAAAACATCTTCCTATCACAACCCTCTTTCTGATCGTCAGTATGGGTTCCATCAGGGATGCTCCACTGGCGATCTTCTCACCTACCATTCAGACTCCTGGTCATCCTCCTTTTGGGACTTTGGTGAAAGCTTTGCCATTGCACCTGACATCTCAAAGGCTTTCGATCAAGTCTGGTATAAATCTTTAAAATCCAAACTGCCCTCTTACGGTTTCTATCCTTCTATCTGTGCCTTCGTCTATAGCTTTCATTTCTGGTTGTTCTATAGCCGCTGTTGTAGACGGCCATCGTTCTTCTCCTAGATCTATGAACAGTGGTGTTCCTCTGGGTCCTGGCCTAAGACCAGCTCTCTTCCATTTATTTTTCAATGACCTTCTAAGCTGTACATCTAACCTTATCCACTTGTACGCTGATGATTCCACCCTTCACCTTTCCATTCGGTTCCCGCAACATCAATCTCAGCGGTTACTTCAGCAAACAAGGGACAAGGCTATGGCAAACCTAATGTCTGATTTGGCACGTATCGCTGACTGGGGTAAAAATAATCTTGTTGTTTTCTAAAGCATCAAAAACTCAGTTTTTACACCTATCAACCCAACACAATCTTCCACAGGAGTACCCAGTATTGTTTAATAATATCCAGCTCAATCCTGCATCATCCTTGAACTTGCTTGGAGTTTCATTCACTTGGGACTTATCATGGAAAGAGCATATTAAAATTTCTTGTAAAATCTGCTTCCAAGAGATTAGTTGTGCTAAGCCGACTCCATTCCTTCTTTACCCCTAAACAGTTGTTGACTTTATACACGGGTTTTATTTGCTCCTGTTTAGAGTACAATTCTCATGTGTGGGGAGGCTCCCCACATACAGCTCTTCTCAATAGGGTGGAGTCAAAGGCTTTTCATCTTATCAACTCTCCTCCTCTTACTGGCTCCCTTCAACCTCTGTCTCTTTGCTGCACTGTTGCATCTTTATCTCTTTTCTATTACTACTTCAATGGTCGCTGCTCCCCTGAAGTGTCTGTTTGTATCCCTTCACCTCGACAGGTGTGTAGCACCCGTCTAGCAACAAACTCTCATTCCTTTTCTGGCCAACTTCTTATGCAAGAGTTAACCATTACTCCCGGTCCTTCATTTATACAACAGGTCAGCTCTGAAACTGTCTCCCTTTGTCTGTATTTCCTACTTCCTATGATCTTCGGTCTTTCAAACGCAGTGTGTCCAGGCATCTCGAAGTGAACGGATCTTTAATTTGGGTCTCTTTGTATTATTTTTGTTTTTTCTTGGAGAGAACAGTTTGTGAATTCCTGCCCTTTGGTTCCTTCTTTCTTGCATTAAAGAAAAAAAAATGCGGCCAGGCGAAGACAATTCCCTACCCCGCGTGACCTGTGTGCGCCCTTGTCTCAGTCACTCACTTGTTAGCAGTGACCCATCACAGACATGGTGCGCCGAGGTCTCTCCGCCGAAGAAATGCAAACTGCCATTGACGCCTTCATGGGAGACAGTGATTCACCAATTAATGATGATGTGGTGGACAAGGACTACGTTCTGCCTGACAACGAAATGAGTAGCAGTGATGAGGAGGCACCGTCACCAAGGAAGGGTCGGTATGTGACGTACCATAAGGCGGGGGAAAGCCAACCTACACCATCACCACATGCACACCCCTTTCTAGGATGAGGATGAGGAAGGAGCCATGGGATGTGGTGTTACCGCATGGTGGGGGAGGGAAAGGATTTCACTGCGGGAAGCTGAAGGTATGGCGAGATGAAAAATAAGGTATGGTGTATCTGTTTTCTCTGGGGAAGGTGCGAGTGGTGTGATGGGAGTGATTAGTGAAAGGGAAAATGGTGGTGGCAGGGAGACAGCACCTGGGTGACCACATGGCATACCTGAGCAGCAGGCAGGTGAGGAGCAGCCGTGTCCTAGCACCTCTTTCTCCCAGCAATATTCCCGCACTTCCTCTCCACAGTCCCGTGATGTGGGGAAAGGAAGCAAAAGGAAGGGAAAGGGGAAGAGAAAAGAGAGAGAGAAGAGCAGCGCGAGTGGGGAAGGGCGCCGCTCTCCATCCCCCCAACCACCCCCAAATCGCCACCACCCTCTCCTCCCCACCACGACGAAGTGGAAGATTGGGACGTTGGTGTGTTGGGGGACTGGGAGGATGGGAGTGACTTCACACCTATCGTTCACCAGTTCACCAAGGAGTGGCGGTCTGGCTGTACTGCTCTGGGACTCCAAGCAGCTCCACCAGGGTGAATTTCCTCCACCTATACTTTGGTGAGGAGTTTGTGGAGCGAACTGTGGAGCAGAGCAACACATTCACAAGAGCCAGCGCCGTGAAAGTGAGTGTGAAGGTACAAGTAAGCACTCCCAGCAATATGACTACCCAGTTACCACAATTCAAATGTTCATATTTTTTTGCCCTGGTTCTCTTGGTGAGTATTTTATGGAAAAGACAAATTCTGGAATACTGGTCTACGGACCCTATGATGAGCACACCCTCCTTTGGGAAGGTAATGGGCCAGAATAGATTTCAGCAAATTCTGAGCTGCCTCCACTTTCATGATGCCGATGACCCTGCTAATGCAAATGACATCGATAAAATGAGGAGAATAAGGATGGTATTTGATCACTTGCAGGAAAAGTTCCACTCATCCTTCTATCCTTTCAGAGACCTTGTCATAGACGAGAGTCTCGTGTTGTGGAGAGGCAATTTTTCATTTTAGCAGTACATACCCAGCAAGAAACACCAATTTGAGTTCAAGATCTTTGTTATGTGTGACTGTAAAACTGGTTATGTGCAAGACATAGTCTTGTACACCAGCTCACAGACAGACATATCAGAAGATCGAAGTATTGGACTCTCTGGGGCCGTAGTAAAGACAGTGATAGAGCAACACCTTCATTGTGGTCACGTCCTGTACCCTACAACTGGTACACTAGCCCCCTTCTTGCTTGGTACCTCCACCATCACAACACCGGAATCTGTGGCACAGTGAAGAAAAACCATCGCCATATAGTCAAGGTTAGGAGGAAACTTGACAAGAATGAGGTGGTTTTCTTCAAGGCAAACAACATCCTAGTCACTGTATGGAACCACAACATGGAAGTTTTCCTCCTGTCAATGGTACACTGCTCCTGATGCACCGCACCAAATCCATAGATTACCGCAGCGAGAGGAGGTTCCTCGTTTGGAAACTGGAGTAATTACTGGACTACAATGTCAACATGAGGCAAGAAGACCAGTCAGACTCCATGATTTCCAGTGTGGAATGTGCCAGGACCACGATGAAGTGGTACAAAAAAACTCTTCTTCCACTTGCTCGATATCACGGTCCTGAACGTCCACTACTTCCACACCATGACTACGGGAACCACTGAGACTTTCGAGGGGTTTGTGAGGGAGCTGTCTCGGAAAATCATCGCGAGGTATGCAGAGGACAGGCCCCACCACCTCACCCACCACGCCGCTGCCACCCAGACTCCCCTACACCTCTCAGGACGCCACTTCTCCATCACTATCCCTCCTCGACTGAACCATCCTAGACCCCAGCACCGCTGTCATGTATGCAGCCAATCAAGAGCGAGAGCAACCTCTTAAAGAAAAGACACGAGATACGAGTGTGTAGAATGCAACGTAGAATTGTGCGTTGGGCCTTGTTTCAAAAAATACCACACTTTAGTGCAGTGGTTTCCAACCTTTTCTAATTCTCGCCCCCCCTCACTGAATGACACGTTCCCTGCGCCCCCCTTCCTCAAATACTGTATTTTACTGGCATAGTTGGCACATGTCAATATATATCATAGCTTCATAATCTTTGAAATTGTTTATATATTCAGATAACTAGATTTCTTATTCATATCTGAAATATTTTTTCCATATATAGAAATTACTGAATTCCATCAGGCGGCCCTTCGTGCCCCCCTAGGGGGGCGCGCCCCACAGGTCAGAAACCACTGCTTTAGTGCAATACTGATACTGTGTGTGGTTGCGATATGACACTCATAATAATACTAACTGCTGTAAATATGCGGTAACATGACGCTCACTATTTTATTAAGTGGTGTAAATATGCGATAATATGATGCTCACTATAATACTAAGTAGTGTAAACATGCAATAATATGATGCTCACTATAATAGTAAGGCCTGTAAATATGTGATTATCTGACATTCACAATAACAGTAAGGCCTGTAAATAGGTGATAAGTATAATGTTAGTGGAAAAGCAAAATGTAAGTGGCAAAATAGAACGTCATTTGAAACAACAGTCATAGTGAGTCATATGTGCAAGAATCGGGCGATTTTCAGGTGATTGCTATATGGAACAATGCTTATATCGCCTATTTTTTTTTTTTTACCAATATATTCTTGTACTACATTTTTTTTTACCAAATTAATAAGTATCTGCCTATTCTGAGTGGTTTCCCATACTAACCCCTACCATAGAAAACGCGACAGCCGCACCGCGGCTCGAGAACACAATACCAGGTGTGTGGAGGGTCACCTGGTTAGACCACTTCTAGGCCCAGGTGAGCACTTTCTCTGTGATTTTCCATTGTTTCTCATAAAAAACGAAGGTTTGAGGCAAAATACATTTTTTTTTTTTAATCTGGCGGGATTGGAGGGGGGGGTTAGTGGTGAAAAATCTGCTGTGACACGGCAGGTTAATGACCAGTGCCTTCACCTCATTGTTTAATTGCTCTCCCCCCCTTAAAAAAGAAAAGTTTGTTCAAACTCTCTGCGGCTCGATTCTTTGTAGCCCAAAACGTTGGAGAAAATAAGAAATTCAATCTCTAACCTCTATCTCTCTCTTTCTCTCTTTCTCTCTCCCATCTACATAATCCGCAATATCAAATAGGGACCAGCTAGAGGGTTTGAGCTAAAGGTCTTATTTTAAGGATCGGGCATTCCTGGACCCCTGTAGGTAGTCACTGGTCCCACTACACAATAACTTAGTCTGATATGTCTTATTTGGATGCAATATCAATATTACAGCCAGGGTTCACTTTGAAAAATCTGAAGCAATACTCTTTCAGCTTCACCCAGTTGTAGGTAAACACGTTGTAATTTGACTGTGGTACCCTCTCACCCTTCCTTATTTCGGAGCCAGATGATTACCCTGACGTTGTGTATAAGTTAGTTGGTAGACTCTGAGCCTTAAATATTCCTGTGCATCCGGGCCCTGGATTACAAAAACTGTTTGGCTTGTCACTTAAGATAGTCATGTGCAGGTTGCACTACACACAATGAGTGGATGGTGGGCTCCCTACCGTCTATTAGGAATACTTTTTGGGATAATCTCTGAATGAAAATTACTGAATAGAAAAACCATATTTATGTATCCAGCAAAAACCTTACCTATTGGCATATACAAATAATGGATATTAAGTTTATCAGGAAAAGCTCGATGGTAATCGTAAAATAAAATAGGAATGTCCAGCTGCTGTGCTAATCCTGCAGGGTTCTCCTTGGTATTTTATCTGTTGCTCTGCCATTCCGCATCGTACAGTACAGCATCTTCACTATGAAAAAAGTGAATGTCTGGTCATACAATGCCCGTATCTTGCAACATTTGATTAAAACCCATGATTGCGACCATTTATTGTTTCATCCAAGTGTTATGTAGAGGGATATTATGATGATGCCCTTCCTGGAATATTATGCCCTCAGCTTACTCATCTACTGTCTTTTATCGCTCACTCCTGAATCATTGAGTGGTATAGTTCTTTTACCTTAATTTGGCCTAGATGTCCGTCTTTTTGCGACTTCACGTAGGTCAGTGTCAGAGTAAGATGATACTAAGACTCTGCATCCTGCATATATGCACTTCTTCGTAACTAGCACCGTCTCCTATTGTTAATCTATTGTTACAACTCAGCATTCAAGATGGATAGAGGAAATACTAGGACAAGTTGGAGGAAAAAGGGTATAATAGGTGTTGGGATGGGGGTGTAAGTAGGCATGAATGTAGGTGTAAGAGGGTGTGATTGTAGTGAGTGTGGGTGTAGATAAGTGTGGGTTTAGATGGAAGTGAGTATCAATGGGTGTGGGTGTAATGCTTTGGTGGTTGTGATTGCGTATGGGGGTGTGAGTGTGGGTGGAGGCGGATTCCTTTTCTTGAGTGGTTTTGTGTCGAATGAAGGTGTACATGAGGAGTGTGTAGGTGTGGGTGTCGACTGGAGTAGGTGTTTTGTAAGTTTTTGTACTTGGGGAGTAAGTATGGTGGTAAATGTGGGACAGAACTTGGATGGTGTGTGTGTGTGTGTGTGTGTGTGTGTGTGTGTGTGTGTGTGTGTGTGTGTGTGTGTGTGTGTGTGTGTGTGTGTGTGTGTGTGTGAGAGAGAGAGAGAGAGAGAGAGAGAGAGAGAGAGAGAGAGAGATAACAATATTACTACTGTAAACTCAGTCATGGAGGCGTCCTCTGAAGTATTTATTCCAGCTAACAACAATCGATATCGTTCAGCTGTGACACTGGCCACATTTTCGTGATACCGTTTTGGAGAGAGAGAAGTTTCTAAACCAACCGCATCACTGGAAGCTTCGTGTTGCGATTCGTTATGACCGTTCAAATGGCCGGACGAAGATACCGCCATAGTGTGACTACGGTCACTGTTAACCCTATCATGGAATGGGACATTTCTTACTATCTTGCCAACGTCAAGGGTTCAGTGGATATGAAGCAGGGTAATGAACTCGGTAAAGGAGGGTTGGAACAATCAGCATTACCTCCCGCACAGATTATTATTATTTTTTTTTCTTAGTGATTTTACATGATTTTATGTATATCAATAGAGATATTTCAACTCACGGGGTTAGATGCAGCCTTCATTAATTTCTTTAATATGAAAGGGATTTATATATCTGCAGAGAATCATCTGAAGGCGAATAAAGACGGAAGAGAGGCTTCAGGGGTTCAGAGCATTCGAACCAGGATGTTGAACTCAACATAGGAGGGTTTTAACAACCGATATTAACACCCTCACTATGACTGCTTCATTATGTACAGTACTTTGTTTTTACTCACTCCAGGGGATATATTGAACTGAGTAAGATACTCGTACAGCCTTCATCTACCCCTAAATATGAGATGCCTTATCTAAGATAAATGCGTCTGGATGCTGAATTCAGCAGTGGATGAGTCGAACTGTCGATATTTATTCCTTCAGAGTCATAACGTTTTCCGGTAGTTTATTCTAGATTTCTCCAGATATTTTAAAAGTAGATTATGAGAGTGGTTTTGAACTGGAGGGGTTAGACAACGTAACTTTCATTAATCCATCCTACAGAAGAGGTTTTTCTTAAGCTATATTCCGTAGTATGGAGGTCAACTGTGCTGTATGGTGAAATCGTCTCCAATTCGATATTTGCCTGGCGAAGTGTGACTTAGTTGCAAAAGTGCATGTAGGCACCAATGTATGAATAAGTCTCGTCTCCCTTTAAAAAATATAGCATCAAACACGAGGACTGTGTGCATGTCAGGTTTATAATAATGAGGACAGTTAGACAAAACACATCAGAGAATGAAAGCTCGCTTATTTTTTAAGCTTATTTCATTTTTTTTTTTTTTTTGGGGGGGAGGGTTCCTTATTCTCGTGAATAACATTTACTTGCTTTTGGATACTTTGTTATTAATGGTTCTGTCATACGTGGCACCTTTTCATGCATCTACTGGCACACACCACATTATGATTGCGGAAGAAAGTGTAGTCATCAATGAACATAGAAAGCAATGACTGAGTTGATGATCATTAGCTTGGTGCCGTCAGGCACCTTCATCTCAGCAGACCTTTCAAAACTGCATCCACTCAGACCGTATCCAGCACCCCGACACATCCTAACACATATTTTGTCTTTGGACAAACCCCTCTGATACACTACAGACACACCCAAGACACAAAACACCCACACCTCAGATACACTCCCTAAACAATTAATACTCCCATCCTTCAACACTCATCATATGTGAAACTCAGACAATTCTATTGTTGTAACTTGCCAGAGTTCATCCTTCAAAAGAGTACAGCGACAGTAAATGAGTGACACATTTAGGGACACTAAGTGATTTTGGTTCCCGTGTGTGTGTGTGTGTGTGTGTGTGTGTGTGTGTGTGTGTGTGTGAGAGAGAGAGAGAGAGAGAGAGAGAGAGAGAGAGAGAACCTCGTCTACTTTATTTTTACTTGTAATAAGTCAAATTATATATTCGTTTCTAAGCAGGTCTTTGAGTTGTAACGAATGTCTCTCATAAGGTTATTTGTGTGTGTGTGTGTGTGTGTGTGTGTGTGTGTGTGTGTGTGTGTGAGAGAGAGAGAGAGAGAGAGAGAGAGAGAGAGAGAGAGAGAGAGAGAACCTCGTCTACTTTATTTTTACTTGTAATAAGTCAAATTATATATTCGTTTCTAAGCAGGTCTTTGAGTTGTAACGAATGTCTCTCATAAGGTTATTTGTGTGTGTGTGTGTGTGTGTGTGTGTGTGTGTGTGTGTGTGTGTGTGTGTGTGTGTGTGTGTGAGTGAGTGAGAGAGAGAGAGAGAGAGAGAGAGAGAGAGAGAACCTCGTCTACTTTATTACTTGTAATAAGTCTAATAATATATTCGCTCCTAAGCTGGTCTTTGAGTTGCAACGAATGTTTCTCATAGGGTTATTGTTAGATTGAATGCCTGAAAATGCAGTTCTGTTCTAGAACCTTTCTAGTGTTAATTTGTGGAAACTACAGTTATGTTTTCTGTACAAAACCAGGGCTACATAAGTTAATTTGAAGGGTAGAGTGAGACTAGAAATGATACCACCGGTATATATTAGACGGAAGGTATCCGATGAGAGACATTTGGGGAGGTTGGTCTGAGAAAGAAAAGTAAACAAAGAGAATCATACTACAGGACTCATAAACCATGGGTTCAATCACAAAGCTCCTTTGTTATCATGTATATCACTTTCTGTGTGAATTTCCAGGCCAGACTTCTAAGGATGATACAGCCTGTGTGACGGAAAATGAAAGAACCAGATGTTGGTGGCTAACCACCACGTCGGTATAAAGGAGGGGAATAAAGGAAGTATTAGCTGGTAAGAAAGCGAATTTCAGCTGAAGAAACGTGTCGGGGCTCAACCGAACATGTGCAGGCAGCATTTGGTGGCAAGGGACAATACAAACATAAAATTGTAACTGAAAAGAAAAGGATCCAAACATTGAACCAGAATACAACACAGCACCGTTGATTTACAACCAGGTCCTTATTTTCAATTCCAGGTAATGGACAAACTTAACAAACTTAACAAAGTACTAAAGTTTTGAAAAATGCTTATACAATTTACTTTTTTTTTTTTTTTTTTTTTCATTTCTCCCCAAATACAGAAGTGGCTGAAGTGGTGGCGTTTATGCTGTGTGAGCGGAGCAGCTACATGGTGGGAGCCTGTGTTGAGGTGACGGGAGGATGTGCCATGTGATTACCATACACATCTTTGTCTTCCCATGTCAACGGCCTTTGGGAAAGATTAAATATGATTTTATCTGTATTAACTGAACGATTGATGTCAGTCTGATGTTTTGTCCTTGGACCTGGATTTTGCTTTTCTTTCTGTTCGCTTTAATTACGTCAAGTTCTTTTTACCTTTTTAGAGATCATGTTCAGCTAAAGAAATACAGCTACAAGCAAGACTGGACTTATTTGTGGCATAATGTATCTGCTTTAGCTAAAAATTCTTTTAAACGATACTATAAACATGTGATAGAATAGGAGAATTGCGGATATCGTAATATTTTGAAATCACTAAAAAATGAGGACATAATTTTTTCTTGTCCCGATAATGGAAGGGGCATAACTATCTTGAACAAGGATGACTATGAATTCAAGCATAATCATATTCTCAGTTACACCTCTAAAATTAAGGTCATTAATTCTCATATTTCTTCTATCATCCATATCCGTGAAGATAAACTTAACAGTTTACTGCAACAAATGAAAGATGGAAGTTAGTGACAGCATGACTATTATTTTGTTGGAGCTACTATAATGTCTGGTCTATCGGGACATTTACACTTGCATGAGGTTTACTGGTACATTTTAAAACAGAATAGGATAGGATTTCCTAATCTTCCTTAATTATTAAGAAAAGATTACGTTAGGTTAGATTAGGATAGGATAGGTTAGGTTAGGTAAGGTTAAGTTAGGACAGGACAGGACAGGATAGTTTAAGTTAGGTTAGGTTAGGACAGGACAGAGCCTAAGCTAACCTAACCTAACCAATTCTACTCTAATCAGTCCTGTCCTGTCTTGTCTTAAACTATCCTAACCTAACTTAACCTAAACTAGCATAACCTGACCTATCCTACCCTCTCCTAACCTGACCTAACTTATCCTAACCTTTCCTATCACATCCTAACCTAACCTAACCTAACCTAATCTAATCGAATCTAACCTGTCCTATCCTATAACCGCACGTTATAGTGTATCTCGGTAGACCAAACACAATAGCAGCACCTACTAGTCTGTATGCTTCTGGTTCTAGTCCTGGTTATCTTTAAGGTCTACCCAAAGTTCATAAGCCTAACATAGCGTTAAGACCCATCATTCCCTCTGATGGTACCCTCGCTTATAATACAGCAAAATTTTTGGTTCCCCTGATCAGCGTCCTATGTAGAATAAAATATATGGTTCAGAATTTCTGCAGAGTTGTCAAGGAGGTCACCTCTCTAAAGTAAGATCACCCAGACGTCCTGGCTAACTTTGATATAGAATCCCTGTTCACGAATGATCCCCTGCTTGAAAGGACTCCGCTCATCATAAATAACACCAGGACTTCTACTCTCACGTCAGCTGGTTTGAACAGGAAATCATTGTGCAGTTTGTTGCAGATAGGTACCCTACCAATCCGTAATGGAAACTTTTTACTCAGACAGGTGAAGTGGCGATGGGGTCACCACTAGATCCTTCATATGCAAATGCTTTTCTTTCGCACAATGAAAAAGCCTGGCTTGATAACTGTCCCAGTGATTTTAAGACCATTTTTTTATTTACCTTAATACGTGGACGACACTTTTCCCATTTTGATGAACTGTACTAACATTCAAATATTTTTGGATTATGTTAACTCCCAACACCCCAACATAATATTTCACTCATGAACTTGAAAAAGGTGAAAACCTTCCATTCCCTCACAGTCTAGTAGCCATTCACCTCTCTCAGTTATCCACAAGTGTTTACCGCAAACCTACTTTCACTGACCTTAGCACAAACTTCCTCAGTTACATCCTGTACAGATTCAAGAATGACAGTACCGCAAAACTACATTGTTGAAAGTGACTTACAAGTTGTTCCCTATATGGCACACTTTACTCTCCGAAATTTGTTAAGAGCCTGTTTTGTCAATAATGAGTACCCCATCCATTTTTTTGAGAAACTGCTAATCAGGTTTCGTTATTCAAAGCTTTCCCCAAACAAGCCAATTCACACTGCCTATAAGAAGTGTATATAAACACAGTTCCCATACCTGGATTCTTTAACCTACGAAAACAAGACAACACTAAACAACCTTCTCCGTGATTGTTACCCACAAATTATTTTTTAAGATAATCTTTACCAACAAGAACATTGATGCAGCTTTTCTAAACAATCTTTTTCTTTTTTTCCACTAACTTCCAGTCCAGTGTAGTTTATTTATTTTCAAGTTCTAGCATTCCTGCTAGATACGTGTGGTCGACCTAACTTTGGCTGCTCCATCGAATTCTTGAACACTAAGGTAAATCCACTCAGACTAGAAGGCTCCTTCATATACCTTCGTATATTTCTATCAGAGAGCATTCTCACCTTTATGATCACCGCTTCTCCCCCGCCGATCTGCAGATACTAATATCATGCCCGTCCTACTCTAACGTCATCACTACCAAATCTACCCTGATTCATTGAATTCGACCCAGTCTTAATAGGTCGACTAGCAAAACCCAATATGGACGTAATAGCTACTTTAACAGGCCGACTCCTACTTTCTATTTTTAATTTCCACCCTAGTTAGCATTTGTGCTGTTATTCTGATTTGTAGAGAGTAAGCGTGCTGTTCTTATACTTTGCCTCATTCATATCACATCCCTTTATGTTTTCTTCTGTTACCTTAAGTAATGTAACATAGAAAAAAAATGTTTTATTATTCGAGCGAATGAAGCGAGCGAGAACACCAAATTTAGTCACAGTTTGGACCTCCGACATATGTACCCGAGCAAAAGATTTCTCGCATCAGCAACAAATGGGGGCAGGGGTCGGGAGGAAAACTCTAGTACAGTAGTGATTTTTATTTTTTGGATATCTCAGCCAGTTTTGAAGGTACAAGAAAGACACCAACTTGGAAATCGTATAAAAATCCACAATTATTTTCATTTCATCAACAACCCGTAATTTCCAATAGTTTTTCCATAAATTGAGGAAACGACTTTTTATGAGGCAGATTAGCGTAACAGCCAGCTGCACAAGAAGTAATGGTCTAAGGTTGCGTGAGTAGTGCAGCAGTATTTTCCAATGATTGCTGAGAGCAACCAGGTTTTGCCTTTTCAAAACAAATAATACCTTCTGTTTGGCCTCTGGGGGCGAAATTTTGACTGAATCCGAGTCGAACTAATACAATACCCTGATCAGTGAAAGAAACTCTGAATTTATTATTTTTGATTCCCACCGAGAGATTTTGTGAAGTTAATTTCTGTGATTGAGCAAAAAGCAAAGTCATTATTAACCTGCTAGGGCCCATGCCCTAGACATAAAATTAATACAAGAGGAGAATTGGTTTTAGGAATGTGAAGGAATATTCTTTGTGTGATCTAATAAGTTCTGTTTAGTATTTTCAGATCAGGAAATCAGAGGAAAATGATGAGCCACATGAGACATTATTCAACACTGCCTGACTTGCTCGCTCACTCGCTTGAACACATTCCATACTTTCAGTGTGGACGCCTCTGACATGATATTTTTCCTGACATTGATTATTGCCTTTTCAACTTTTGGGTCCAATGGTGATGGAGATTGTATTTCCGAAAGGAATGGTATAATAAAGATGCTGTTCATCACAACGCTGGTATTACTTTTCCTGGTAAGACTAAGGTTCCCAAGTGAATGTTCCAATGCAGAGTTTGTATATATATATATATATATTGTTACATAGCCTATGATTTCATCATCCTTTGTGTAATTTTAACGCACAGTTGCTGCATGTTTGATCACGAGCGTGTTCTGCCTCAGTCCCCCCCTTCTACCGTTATAGTAGAGTAAGTCGTTCTCTCTGTTATTCAGTGCGGGATTTTCAGCTCTTTGTCCCCATGGCTTCATTTGCGCGTCCTTCTTACAAGTTGTATCAAGCTCTGCCGGCCCCTATATAATGAGCTCAGTCTCTGCATCATTGCCACTTAGATCTGCTCCTCATTTTGTTCACATCTCTGTCCTCCCCTGTACAGATATTATTATTGTGAGTGCTCAAGAAATCTCCAAACATCTAGCAGCTGTGTGTAATTTGAGTATAACTGTTGTATTTTTTTCTTGTACTGTGTAGCATAAGGTTAATTCTTAGGCTTCGTGAGGTTTTTGATTGATGTTGGGTTTTATGTCAGTCATTTTTGATAATAGTTTGTATCTGTAATAATTTATCTGGCATTCACTGAGTATTATCTGGTATCTCATTTTATCAGGGCTGACTTAGATAAATTTACTCTTGCTAATTTCGTGTTAATAGAGGCTATTGCAGTTAACCATATATTTAACCTGTTTATTTGCCATTACATTATCCTTATGAGTCCTGAATGTTTTGTTGTTAGTTTGTGCATTAAACTTTAACTTGTAATTTTATCTAAC
Source organism: Coenobita brevimanus (assembly GCF_032717465.1). Lineage (NCBI taxonomy): Eukaryota > Metazoa > Arthropoda > Malacostraca > Decapoda > Coenobitidae > Coenobita > Coenobita brevimanus. Next base: position 24,699,521 of record NC_136980.1, read on the forward strand.
TCTTTTGTTTTGAACCTGGAACTTTACGGGACAGTAGTGATTTTTTACTATTCTCACTTAAAGTGTACATTATCTTTCTCTGTTCCGTAACATAAATTTGGCGACCTCTCATCAGGATATTCAGGATATTATCATAAGGATATTGTTTGATATTTTGTGACTGTGATATATTCATGATGGCTACTATTTCTACACTTGATGAAGCCAAAGATTTTTTGTCAAATGTGCAAACAGTGTGTGATATAGAAAACAGAACAAAGAATGAACTTAAGCTTGTTGCTCAACAATTGGGAATTGCTGTTCGCTCTCATCATTCTAAAGATCAAATTGTTGACATGATTAATGAAAGCTTGTTTAATGTAACTCCTCGAAATGAGCAAACGCAGATTGAATTAGCTAAGTTACAGCTAGCCCTGCAGGAGGCTCGTGTGAAGGAAGCTGAATTTCAAGCACAGGCTAAGGAGGCTGAGTTTCACGCACAAGTTGAACTTGCTAGGATTCAGGCAGACCATGAGTATCGCATGAAACAAGGTGGAACTGGATCATCTTGCTCTGATGATTCTGATGTGGCTAAAAATGTTAAACTTGTCCCTCCTTTTAATGAATCTGATTTAACAAAGTATTTTCAGTTGTTTGAGAGGGTAGCTACAGGTTTTAATTGGCCTAAGGAGTATTGGCCAGTACTCCTTCAAACTGTTCTCACCGGTAAAGCTCAAGTAACTTATGCATCTTTGCCTCAGGATCAGTCTGATAATTATGATGTAGTTAAGAGCTTGATTCTTAAGGCCTATGAGCTTGTTCCTGAAGCCTATAGAGTAAAATTTAGGACAACTTACAAGCAAGATAAGCAATCCCATGTTGAGTATGCAAAAATCAAAGAAGATTTGTTAGAGCAGTGGTTAAATTCTAAGAATGTGGATTCTGATTTTGGTAAATTTAAGCAGATGATTTTGCTGGAGGATTTCAAAAGGTGTATTAGTAAAGATGTAAGCCTATATCTTGATGAGAAAAGAATAGATAATTTGTCTGATGCTGCAGTTTTAGCTGATGAATATGTTCTCACTCACAAGAGATATTCTAGAGAAAAAGGGAAAGCTGAGAGTAAATACGTTGCCTCTACTCAGAGTACAGGTAACAGGAAAGAGAATAAGGATGATGTTTCTCAGGAAGTAAATACCAGCCTCACCTCTAGATTTCAGAAAAGTAAATGTACTTATTGTAGTAAGCTTGGTCATACTACGGAGAGATGTTTCAGGAGACAGCGTGATGTGAACAAAAAGGAGTCTTTAAATATTCAGTCAATTGGTCTAGTGTCCACTCTTGAGAGTTCCCAGAATTCTTTAACTGAGTTAACTGAACCTGCTTTGAGGAGTAACTTAAATTCTCATGATGAAGCTCCTCTTTTGAGCAGTAACGTGGGTGACACTCTCAAGAGTTCATGTGCTAATTTCCTGTCTGATGGTTTTGTCAGTCTTCTGGACAGTAATGACAGGAAATCAGTTCAAATATATCGTGATACAGGTGCTTGCCAATCCCTTATGCTGACCAGTGTTCTAGGCTCTAATGTTAATTCCTCTGATGAAACTGTAATCTTACAAGGTGTAGGGAATAATTACTTCTCTGTCCCTCTGTGCAGAGTGAATTTAGAGTCTGGTTTTGTTAATGGTTCCGTTATGGTTGGGTTGGTTGAGACACTTCCAATGTCAGGCGTAACTTTCTTACTTGGAAATGATATTGGTGGAAGTCAAGTGTGTCCAGCTCCTCAGTTGTCTAGTGAGCTAGTGTCTGTGTCCCAGGATTGTGATGTCCCTGATGTGTTCCCTGCATGTGCTGTCACTAGGGCTAAGTCTAAAGTTACTGGTGATTTAGAGGATAATGATGATGATGATGTTATCCTAGCTGACACTTTTCTTGCTAATTTGGACCACTCACCAGATGAGGCAGTACCCCGTAGTGTTGATAATTTGTCTCGTCAAGAGTTAGTTGAGTTGCAGGTTGCTGACCCTGAGTTGAAAGGTCTAGCTAACTCTGCTTACAGTGAAGAAGAGTCAGCCGGTGCTTCTACTTGTTATTATGTAAAGTCAGGAGTACTTATGAGGAAGTGGAGACCCCCAACAGCATCAGCCGACTGTGAATGGGAGGTTGTACATCAAGTTGTCATCTCTCGTGTTTGTAGGCAGGATATCATTCGAGTGGCTCATGATACCAGTCTGGCAGGACACCTTGAAGTGAGGAAGACTGTGGCACGCATTTTGAAACACTTCTACTGGCCAGGTATCTTCAGGGATGTTTCCTGGTATTGTAAGTCTTGTCACACCTGTCAAGTTGTGGGGAAGTGTAATCAGACCGAAAAGGTTGCACCTCTAGTTCCCATTCCTCCTTTTGAGGCGCCTTTCACCCGTGTGTTGGTGGATATTGTGGGCCCTCTTCCTAAGACTTCCTCAGGATTTTCTTATGTGTTGACCCTGATTGATATGGCTACTCGTTATCCTGAAGCCATTCCACTTAGAAATATCTCAGCAAAGAACGTGGTTAAGGAAATGCTAGGGTTCTTCACAAAGTTTGGTCTGCCCAAGGAGGTACAGTCAGACCGGGGAAGTAATTTCATGTCAAACGTTTTCAAGCAGTCTCTGAAAGGATTGGGCATCACCCAGATCACGTCTTCAGCTTACCATCCCCAGACCCAAGGAGCGTTGGAGAGATATCATCAAACACTCAAATCGATGCTCAAGAAATACTGTTTGGAACATCAGAAAGACTGGGATAAAGGTCTTCCATT
>NC_136980.1:24707299-24858729 GCF_032717465.1 Coenobita brevimanus
ATGTTAAACTTGTCCCTCCTTTTAATGAATCTGATTTAACAAAGTGTTTTCAGTTGTTTGAGAGGGTAGCTACAGGTTTTAATTGGCCTAAGGAGTATTGGCCAGTACTCCTTCAAACTGTTCTCACCGGTAAAGCTCAAGTAACTTATGCATCTTTGCCTCAGGATCAATCTGATAATTATGATGTAGTTAAGAGCTTGATTCTTAAGGCCTATGAGCTTGTTCCTGAAGCCTATAGAGTAAAATTTAGGACAACTTATAAGCAAGATAAGCAATCCCATGTTGAGTATGCAAAAATCAGAGAAGATCTGTTAGAGCAGTGGTTAAATTCTAAGAATGTAAATTCTGATTTTGATAAATTTAAGCAGATGATTTTGCTGGAGGACTTCAAAAAGTGTATTAATAAAGATGTAAGCCTATATCTTGTTGAGAAAAGAATAGATAATTTGTCTGATGCTGCAGTTTTAGCTGATGAATATGTTCTCACTCACAAGAGATATTCTAAAGAAAAAGGGAAAGCTGAGAGTAAGTACGTTGCCTCTACTCAGAGTACAGGTAACAGGAAAGAGAATAAAGAAGATGTTTCTCAGGAAGTAAATACCAGCTTCACCTCTAGATTTCAGAAAAGTAAATGTACTTATCGTAGTAAGCTTGGTCATACTACGGAAAAATGTTTCAGGAGACAGCATGATGTGAACAAAAAGGAGTCTTTAAATATTCAGTCAATTAGTCTAGTGTCCACTCTTGAGAGTTCCCAGAATTCTTTAACCGAGTTAACTGAACCTGCTTTGAGGGGTAAATGAAATTCTCATGATGAAGCTCCTCTTTTGAGCAGTAACGTGGGTGACACTCTCAAGAGTTCCTGTGCTAATTCCCTGTCTGATGGTTTTGTCAGTCCTCTGGACAGTAATGACAGGAAATCAGTTAAAATATATCGTGATACAGGTGCTTGCCAATCCCTTATACTGACCAGTGTTCTAGGCTCTAATGTTAATTTCGCTGATGAAACTGTTATCTTACAAGGTGTCGGGAATAATTACTTCTTTGTCCCTTTGTGCAGAGTGAATTTAGAGTCTGGTTTTGTTAATGGTTCCGTTATGGTTGGGTTGGTTGAGACACTCCCAACGTCAGGTGTAACTTTTTTACTTGGAAATGATATTGGTGGAAGTCAAGTGTGTCCAGCTCCTCAGTTGTCCAGTGAACCAGTGACTGCGACCCAGGATTGTGATATCCCTGATGTGTTCTCTGCATGTGCTGTCACTAGGGCTAAGTCTAAAGTTACTGGTGACTTAGAGGATAATGATGATGATGTTATCCTAGCTGACACTTTTCTTGCTAATTTGGACCACTCACCAGATGAGGCAGTACCCCGTAGTGTTGATAATTTGTCTCGTCAAGAGTTGGTTGAGTTGCAGGTTGCTGACCCTGAGTTGAAAGGTCTAGCTAACTCTGCTTGCAATGAGGAAGAGTCAGTTGGTGCTTCTACTTGTTATTATATAAAGTCAGGAGTACTTATGAGAAAGTGGAGACCCCCAACAGCATCAGCCGACTGTGAATGGGAGGTTGTACATCAAGTTGTCATCCCTCGTGTTTGTAGGCAGGATATCATTAGAGTGGCTCATGATTCCAGTTTGGCAGGACACCTTGGAGTGAGGAAGACAGGTATCTTCAGAGATGTTTTCTGGTATTGTAAGTCTTGTCACACCTGTCAAGTTGTGGGGAAGTGTAATCAGACCAAAAAGGTTGCACCTCTAGTTCCCATTCCTCCTTTTGAGGCGCCATTCACCCGTGTGTTGGTGGATATTGTGGGCCCTCTTCCTAAGACTTCTTCAGGATTTTCTTATGTGTTGACCCTGATTGATATGGCTACTCGTTATCCTGAAGCCATGCCACTTAGAAATATCTCAGCAAAGAACGTGGTTAAGGAAATGCTAGGGTTCTTCACCAAGTTTGGTCTGCCCAAGGAGGTACAGTCAGACCGGGGAAGTAATTTCATGTCAAATGTTTTCAAGCAGTCTCTGAAAGAGTTGGGCATCACCCAGATAACGTCTTCAGCTTACCATCCCCAGACCCAAGGAGCGTTGGAGAGATATCATCAAACACTCAAATCGATGCTCAGGAAATACTGTTTGGAACATCAGAAAGACTGGGATAAAGGTCTTCCATTCGTTCTATTTGCCGCAAGAGAATCTCCAAATGAATCACTGGGCTTCTCACCCTTTGAACTACTGTTTGGCCATGAAGTAAGAGGACCCCTTAAGCTACTCAAGGAATGATGGCTATCGGAGGAAGATGACGTCAACCTGCTGGAGTATGTGATGAAGTTCAAAGAACGGCTGTCCACTGCTTTACAGCTGGCGAGAGAGAATTTAGGAGCTGCTCAGGAGAAGATGAAGACTTGGTATGATAAGAAGTCCAGGTTACGCCACTTTCAGCCAGGAGATCAGGTTTTGATTCTGCTACCGGTGCATGGGCAACCTCTTCAAGCCAAGTTTAGTGGTCCTTATTTCGTGGAGAAGAAACTTAGTGATGTCAACTGTCACTGTCACACCAGATCGTAGAAAGAACAAGCAACTTTGTCTCATCAACATGCTAAAGTTATATCACAGGCGGGATGAAAATAACCCAGTCTGCACTGTAGCTGTTCCACCCGAGTCTGCAAGTGAAGTTCTCCCATGCAGTATGAGCCTGAGTGATAGTTTGGGGAAGAATCCTGATATCATGAATGATCTCCAGACTAAGCTTTCTCATCTAGCTCCCGAGGAAAGGCAGGAGTTTTTGGCATTACTGCAGAAGTAACCGCAAGTGTTCCGTGCCACTCCAGGAAGAACCACTGTGTTGATGCATGATGTCGATGTTGGAGATGCAAAGCCAATTAAACTGCCTCCTTACCGTGTGAACCCAGTGAAAGTTCCTTTCATCCAGAAGGAGCTTGGCTACCTGTTGGATCACAAGATGATAGAGCCCTGTCAAAGCGAGTGGAGTTCTCCTGTCACTCTGGTCCCTAAGCCAGGTGGGTCACAGCAGCTCTGCATCGACTACAGACGTGTTAATCAGATAACTAAAACAGACACTTACCCTCTCCCTCGCGTGGAAGATTGCATAGAGAAGATCAGAAAGGCTAGGTACATAAGTAAGTTTGATTTGTTAAAGGGATACTGGCAAGTACCTATGACTGAACGTGCAAGGGAGATCTCATGTTTTGTAACACTAGGAAGGACTTTTGCATGTTCTGTAATGCCATATGGTATGAAGAATGCACCAGCCACTTTTCAGAAGTTCTTGAATGTTGTAACAGAGGGTTTGGCAGGGTGTGTTGTTTATATTGATGATGTATTAATCTTCAGTGACAACTGGAAAGATTACCTATGCCATGTCAGTAAATTTCTTGAGCGTTTAGTTCAGGCTAATCTTGTAGCTAATTTATCAAAGTGTGAGTTTGGTCAAGCTAAAGTTCAGTACCTTGGGTACATAATTGGTGATGGACATGTTGCACCACCAGGAGATAAGGTTCAGCTTATAAGTGATTTTCCCAGACCTAAAAGTATGAAAGAGCTACAAAGATGTTTTGGGAATGGTAGGTTATTACAGATTTGTTCTTAACTTTTCAATTCTTGTATCACCACTTACAGACCTACTGAAAAAGGGAGTTAAATTTGTCTGGACCAATAACTGTGAATCCTCTTTCAGTAAACTTAAAGCTATCCTATTAAGTCAAAAAGTGCTCGCTACTCCAAATTTTGCTAAGCCTTTTAAGATGGCTGTTGACGCAAGTGATACAGGAGCTGGGGCTGTTTTGCTGCAAGAGGATGATCAGGGTATTGAACACCCTGTATCTTATTACAGTAAGAAGTTCACTCCACCTCAAAAGAACTACGCAACTATTGAGAAAGAGCTTTTGGCCTTGATTTTGGGTTTACAGCATTTTTCATTTTATTTGTGTTCTGGTTTTGACCCGATAGTCATTTATACCGATCATAACCCACTGAAATTCCTTAGTAAGTTTAAAGATAAAAATCAGAGATTGACAAGATGGAGTCTACTTCTTCAGGAGTATTCATTAGACATACAACATGTCAAGGGGAAAGAAAATGTTATTGCAGATTGCTTATCTAGACCTAGACAGATTGTTTTAGAGTATAAAGAAATTTCCTTTGTAAATTTCTTTTTCTTTGTGGGGAGGTGTTACATAGCCTATGATTTCATCATCCTTTGTATAATTCTAACGTACAGTATGCTGCATGTTTGATCACGATTCGCCTCATGGCTTCCATAGTGACCAGGCTTGCGTGTTCTACCTCACTCCTCGCTTCTCCCCCTTATAGTAGAGTAAGTCGTTCTTTTTGTTGTTCAGAGCAGGACTGTCAACTCTTCCTCCCCTGTGCCTTCATTTCCGCGTCCTTCTTGCAAGTTGTATCAAGCTCTGCCACCCCCTATATAATGAGCTCAGTCTCTGCTTAATTGCCACTTAGATCTACTCCTCATTTTGTTCACGTCTCTATCCTCCCCTGTGTATTATTATTTTTGTGAGTGCTCAGGAAGTCTCCAGCCATCTAGCTGCTGTATAATTTGAGTATAAGTGTTGTTACCATTTTTCTTGTACTGTACGGCCTGGGGCATTAATTCGTAGGCCTGGTAAAGTTTTTTGTGATTCATGTAAAGTTCATATTGTCAGCCAGAGTTAATAATATTTTGTTGTTGTTGTTGTTGATGATTCCTCAATTCGAGGAGACCAGGCCTTGCTGTAGCCCGGTTGGTGGTGGTTGTCTTGAGTAAAGGTAAGGGGGAAGACAGGGCCTGGGGAATGCCCAGCACACACGCCCTGTCTCCTGGCTGAGTTACGGTGTGTGTGAATATTTTTTATCCGTAATAATATTAGATCTTACTTTAACTGAGCATTATTCGGTTCTCTCATTTATCAGGGCTGACTTAGATAAATTTGTTCTTGCTAAATTCGAATTAATACAGGCTATTGCAGTTAACCATATATTTTTAACCTGTTTTTTGCCATTACATTATCCGTATGAGTCCGGAATGTTTAGTTGTTAGTTTGAGCATTAAACTCTAACTTGTAATTTTACCTAACTCTTTTGTTTTGAACCTGGAACTTTGCGGGACAGTGGTGATTTTGGTGTTCTCACTTGGAGTGTTCATTATCTCTCTCTGTTCCGTAACAATATATATATATATATATATATATATATATATATATATATATATATATATATATATACTATGGGTATAATACATATATATATATATATATATATATATATATATATATATATATATATATATATATATATATATATATATATATAATATATATATACTATGGGTATAATACATATATATATATATATAATATATATATATATATATATATATATATATATATATATATATATATATATATAGATAGATATAGATATATATATATATGTGTGTGTGTGAAGGTAGAGTCCCAGAGGATTGGAAGTAAGGTATTATTATTCATTTGTACAAAGGAAAAGGGGGAAAAGGAGTCTGTGGTAATCACAGGGGCATTTGTCTTCGTAGTATATCAGGAAAAGTGTATGGTAGGATACTTATTGACAGAGTTAGGGAAAGAACAGAGGAATTAGTTGCTGAAGAACAGGGAGGCTTTAGGAAGGGAAGAGGTAGTGTAAATAGGATATTCATTCTTAGATCTTTAGTGGAAAAGTTTCTAGAGAAGGGAAAGAAGTTGTATGCGGCTTTCATGGATTGCGAGAAAGCATATGACAGAGTGGATAGACAAGGATTTTGGAAAGTAGCCAAGAAACCATTTACAAAGCTGGGTGGTAACTGTATAACCAAACCATTCGTGCTCCCTACGTGTCAACAAGTGGGTTGGTGGAGGGTTATTATCCCTCCCCTTAAAACAAATAACTCAAGTCAAATGGCCACCCCTAACGGGATTCTGGTGTCTGGCAATAGATAGATAGATAGTGTGTGTATGTATATACTGAATATATATAAATATATATATATATATATATATATATATATATATATATATATATATATATATATATATATATGTATATATATATATATATATATATATATATATATATATATATATATATATATATGTATATATATATTAGATAGATATAGATATGGATACATGTAAGTATATATATATATGTATATATATGTATTTATATGTATGTATATATGTATTTATATGTATGTTTATATAGGTATATATATATATTTATGTATAGATGTATTTATGTATAGATGTATGTATATATGTATGCATATATATATATATATATATATATATATATATATATATATATATATATATATATGGAGCCTCTGGGGGACAGTGTCAGAGTGTGCGCTTCGTGCACTAGTGAACGAGGGTTCGCTCCCTGCCTGGGTAATAAAATTTGGGAGTGTTCACCCAGCCACGTACTGCATTGGCGTACACATGGGGTGCAGTGGTTGAATCAGTGTTGCATACTATAAAGTATGCTTGCACCCAGTCGGTAAGCGCGAGCCGATTACACTTGGTTTACAGACTACTTACACGTCCAAAGCGACTCAAAAACTACAATTACACTTACAAGCACTTCTCACCCTACATACAATCTCTACCAGACAGCCTAAGCCACGTGTTAGAGATACTTTGGCTGTATCGTCCCCATTTCAGTCGGAATAGGCCGGTCCTGCAGTGGATACTCAAACGGCTGATCATGATGATGATGATGATTATATATATATATATATATATATATATATATATATATATATATATATATATATATTTATTTATATGGAGAGAGAGACAGAGAATATATATATATATATATATATATATATATATATATATATCGGGAGAGAGATAGAATATATATATATATATAAATATATATATATATATATATATATATATATATATATAGATATATATATATATATATATGGCAGTTGTTTAACCCGCCCCATCCCGTTGACGTATGGGTACATCACCACGATTTGCATTTGCCAGTCCCGGCGACGTACCAGTACGTCATGCAATTGCAATGTGCATGATTTCGACAATTTTCAAATTTCGCGCTTGATTTGCGGTACATACCCTCGCCTGACCTTCCCCTACCTGCCACCAGGCGGGGACACTCGGTGACCCCGCGCGACCCGCGCTAGCCCGCCACTCATCCACTCACCTGGTAGCCACGGTCCTGCTCAGACATGGCTAAGAGAGGTCTCTCAGAGAGCGAAATTCAAGTCGCCCTGCACACCTTTACCGGCGACAGTGATTCCCCACTGGATGACGAGGAGATGGACAAGGATTATGTGCAGCCAGAGGAGGAAGAAACCACCAGCAGTGACGAGGAAGTTCCGTCATCAAGGAAGCGGCAGTACGTGACTTACCGTGCTGCTAGAGAGGGGCAGGAGGCAAAGAAGGCACGTGGTATGTCATATCCCTATCCCCAGCGTGCCTTGGAAGCAGAATTCGAGGTCGAGGATGAGGACGAGGACGAGGACGGAGACGTGGGCCGTGCTGCCACATGGTATGGGCGGGAGGTGATTACGCATCGTGGCCCAGAGCGCACACCACGTCGTCTAAGCAGGTATGGGCCTAGCATTCTGTTTGGGGCGGTAGGAAATGAAGTGGAGGGAGTGGGGAGTGAAATGGACATTCCTGGGATTAGGTAAAGTGAGAGTGAGGTGGGTGAGTCATTGCTCTCCCTACGCAGTGTGAGGCAGCAGAGTGGATCACGTGGGCCAGTGCGGGTGCGTTCCTTATCACGTGGGGTTGTGAGGGAGGGGGAAGGTGGGGAGGAACCACTCCAAAGCACGTCTTATGCTCCCCAATATCCCCTAACACGTGGTCGAGCAAGGTTGCGTGAGAGAGCACGTGGTGTGGTAATGGAGGGGGAAGGTCGGGAGGAACCACTCCCCAGCACGTCTTCTGCTCCCCAATATTCAACTATTTCATCCCCACAGCCCCCTAATGTTCCTCAAGGCCGTAAGGGTAAGGGAAAGGGAAAGGGTAAAGGCAGAGGGAAGAGGAGTGACAGTGGGGAAGCCCTCCGTACTCCTTCTCCCCAACCTCCCCAACCAGGATCTCCTCCCCACCCAGACGAAGGCGGTGATGGGGACGAGGGATTTGTGTCGTGGGATTGGGAGGATGGGAGTGATTTTTCTCCCCTCATTCACCCCTTCACTGAGCAAGGGCGATCTGGCTGCATTGCACCAGGTATTCACTGTAATTCAAGCAGGTTGGATTTTTTCCACCTGTTTTTCAGTGAGGCCTTCGTAGATCAGATCGTGTTTCAAACAAACCTGTTTGCAAGCGGCCAGTGGCTAGAAAGTGAAAGATTGGGAACAAGGAGTAGGCATTCAATGATTTATGATTACCCTGTCTCCATTCCAGAAATGTTCTTATTTTTTGCCCTTGTCCTTTTGATGGTTATAATAAGAAAAAATAGAATTCCTGCTTACTGGACTACGGACCCTGTTATGTTTACCCCCATATTTGGTCAAGTGATGAGCCATAATCGGTTTCAACAAATTCTAAGTCGCCTCCATTTTTATGATGCTAATGACCCTGCAAATGCAAACAACATGGACAAAATGAGGCGAATTAGGCTGGTCTTTGATCACCTCAGGCAAACCTTTCGATCCTCATTCTATCCCTATAGAGATCTCGTCATAGACGAGAGTCTCGTTTTGTGGAGAGGCAATATTTCATTCAGACAGTATATACCCAGCAAAAGGCACCGTTTTGGGTTCAAGATCTTTGTTATGTGTGACTGTAGGACTGGATACGTGCAAGACATAGTCTTGTACACCGGTGCACAGACAGACATAATAGAAGATCGAAGTATAGGACTTTCGGGAGCAGTGGTAAAGACGATGATACAAGACTACCTTCATCGTGGTCACGCTCTCTATCTCGACAACTGGTACACTAGCCCTCTTCTCGCTCATTATCTTCACAGACATGAAACGGGAGTCTGTGGAGCCGTAAAGGTGAACCGGCGTCACATGGTCAAGGTAGGGCGGAAACTTGCAAGGAGTGAGGTTGTCTTCTTCAAAGCAAACAACATCCTTACAACAATGTGGAACCACAACAGAGAAGTAAGCCTCTTGTCCACGGTTCACCGCCCCTTGATGCACCGCACTGATTCTGTTGATTACCATAGCGAGAGCAGGCGTCGTGTTTGGAAACCTGAATGTGTCATGGACTATAATATAAACATGCGCCCCGTGGACCAGTCAGACTCCATGATATCGACGGTAGAGTGTGCCAGGACCACGATGAAGTGGTATAAAAAACTGTTCTTTCACTTGCTAGATATCACTGCTCTGAATTGCCACCACCTTCACGCCATGACCACAGGAGTTCAGGAAACCTTTGAAGGGTTTGTGAGGGAGCTCACACGAGAAATCTTTGCAAAGTATGCTGTTGAAAGGCCCCAACAGCGCCCCCGCACTGCCCATATTACCCACACTCCCCAGAGAATATCCACCCGCCATTTCCGCACTCCTATCCCGCCCCAGCCCAACAGACCTAGGCCCCAACGCAGGTGTCACGTGTGCAGTCATTCCCAGGTGAGACTCACGACACAGAGGAAGGACACCCGCTAGGAGTGCGTGCAGTGTGACGTGGGTCTGTGTATTCACCCATGTTTTAGTAAATATCACATGTTGCGGCAATTTTAGCATGGTGTGAATGAGAAAGGACGCTGAAATTATGAGGTAAATGCGACAGACAGACGCTCTGTGAAAATATCAGTCATGTGGATCGCCAAATATTAGTATAAAGTGCCTACGGGTAAAACATAAGTGAAAACATTTGGTGTAAGTATATAAATCTGCCCTAAGTTGAAACTTACATAGAGAGGGTTGTTTGATGCGATATTCTGTCGCTCAGTGCAATAAATACGGCCCCTTATTATATATTTTCTATTATGTGACATTCTTATGGGTATAATATAAGTTCAAATTATTGTATATGATGTATTTCCTAAGTCAAATATTCATAGCGTGTCTATAAAGATAAGATTTCCTGACGCTTAGTCGAATGAATAAGGCACGTATTAGTCAAAATAAAAGTCAGCAAGTGATAAAGTGAATAATTAGTATATAAGTGTGTGAGTGAATTAGTATATAAGTGTGTGAGTATTATGTATGACGTAAAATTCCTTGCGAGGGTATTTTCAGGCGATATTCTCACGATCACTTGAATAAATAATGGCAGTAAGTATGTACAGTGCATTCTAGGGGTGTAAACGTGTGTAATATAAGTGGGAAAATATATTTTGAGTGAATAAATAAAGTAGATGATGAAACACGAGTGTTTGAGATCGTGGTTGCTACGTGAATAAGCGCTAGCATATGGCTAAATGCCCTCGTAATGAATGAAAATAATTGAAAACCTTCACAGTGGTGGGGGAAGGGTTCTATGTAAATGGGAAAATAATTGGAAAGTGATAAAACAATTTGGTATGTTGAAATACAAGTCATAGCGAGTGCGCTTACTAAGCTGATGTGCGCTAAACTTATGCTGCATGTCATCATAATGAATGAAAACATCTGAAATCACTTACAAACAGTTGTAATTGGTAAATTGTCATTGAAACAGAAGTATACAAGTAGAAAAAATGATCGGTAGACTCATAACAGAAAATTAGCAGATAGCATGATACGACTCGGACCTAACTCGCTATGCTCGCGCGATGGTACAATGCTTATTTTTCCTATATATGTGTCTGAAATCCATTATATTGTTACTGTTATTGTTTATTAGTACAAATTCAATACATGTAGAGGTGTTGTGTGTTGTTTGTCCCATTATTCCTTACCATAGAAAACGTTAACGCATATCTAGCCCATTACATAATACGATACCTGTGGGGGGAAACCGCACCTGTATAGACCACTTATAGACCGCAGAGACCACTTTCTTCAAGATTTTCCATAGTTTCTCGACCTAAACGGAAGTTTCATAAGAAAAATTTTTTTTCCAAAAAGGCTCGGGACTGGGGGATGTCATAGGTGCGGAAAGGCTCGGGACGTGACGGGTTAGGAGTGCTGTGGTGGGTCATTCAGAAGACGTGTGTGGTGTGAGACTTGCGGGTGGTGGTGTAAGAAAAGGAAGTGAATGGTGGTGTGAGTAAGTAAGTATGGCTGTGGCTGAGAAGAGACGTGTATATGAAGTATGGCTGCAGATGAAGGATGAGATGCCATATGAAAGGTATAAGGAAAAGAGGAATAGGGCGAAAAGGGCTGTGCGTGATGCTAAAGTGGCAGCAGATGAGAGGTGGGGTAGGTGGCTGACAGAGAATTTTCAACAGAATAAGAAAATGCTTTGGAAGGAGGTGAAAAGGGTGCACAAGGGAGAGTCTGGGAAGGAGGAACGAGTAAAAGCAGAAGTTGGAAGGATGTTAATTGAAATGGATTCAGTAAGGAAGAGATGGGCAGAGTATTGTGAAAGATTGTTAAATGTAGAGGAGGAAAGGGTGGCTGAGATTCTGGCGGATGGAAGGTGCAAGGAATAAATGTGTTGGGAGAGTTGAATGATTCTTTGATCACGATGGATGAAGTGGAGAAGGCAGTAAAGATGAAAACAGGGAAAGCTGCAGGTATGGATGGGTGTGTTGTGGAATGCCTGACGGGTGGTGGAGTGACTCTTATTGACTGGTTAGTAAGATTGTTGAATGTGTGCTTTGTGAAAGGTATGGTGCCAATTGAGTGGGCAAGTGCTTGTGTGGTTCCGTTGTATAAAGGCAAGGGTGATAAGTATGAATGTACTAGCTTTAGGGGTATAAGTCTGTTGAGTGTTGTAGGTAAGGTGTATGGTAGAGTGTTAATTATGAGAGTTAGAGAGGGTACAGAGGGAGTGATTGGTGAGGAGCAGTGTGGCTTTAGGAGAGGAAGGGGATGCGTGGATCAGATGTTTGCTGTGAGACAGTGTGTGAAAAGTATTTAGCGAAAGGCAAGGATGTGTTTTGGCCATTTATGGATTTAGAGAAAGCATATGATAGAATTGATAGGGAGGCTTTGTGGACTATTTTAAGATTGCATGGACTTGATGGTAGGTTACTAAAAGGGGTGAAAAGTTTTTATGTAAATAGTAGAGCATGTGTAAGAGTGGGAAATGCTGTGAGTGATTGGTTTCCCGTGAGAATGAGGCTACGACAGGGATGTGTGATGTCGCCTTGGTTGTTTAATATTTACATGGATGGTGTTGTAAGGGAGGTGAATGCATGAGTTTTTGGTGGAGGTCTGAGTCTGGTGAATGTTGATGGTTGAGAGTGGAATCTGAAGCAGCTGCTGTTTGCAGATAATACTGCACTGGTGGCTGATTCAGAGGAGAGATTGAGACAGTTGGTAGAGGAGTTTGGAAGGGTGTGTGAAAGGAGGAAATTGAAAGTAAATGAGAATAAGAGCAAAGTGATGAAGTGTACGAGGTTGGTAGATGGTAGGGAGATGAATATAGTTTTGAATGGCGAGTTGCTTGAGGAGGTAGAGTGTTTTAAATATCTAGGGTCACATGTTGCTGTGGATGGAAGAATAGATCCAGAAGTGAAGTTTAGAATAAATGAAGTAGGAAAGGTGCTGGGAGGAATGAAAAAAGTGTTTAGATGTCGTTCACTTAGAATGGATGTAAAGAGAAATCTGTATGAGGGTGTTGTGGTACCGACTGCGTTATATGGGTCTGAAACATAGAATATGGGTGTAGCAGAGAGGAAAAGTTTGAATGTAGTGGAGATGAGGTGTCTGAGGAGTATGCGTGGAGTGATGCTTATGGATCGAGTGCGAAATGATGAAGTGCGAAGGAGTACTGGAGTTGTTTGGGAGACGGCTGGTAGAGCTGAGCAGTAGGTGTTGCGATGGTTTGGCCATATGAGAATGGATAATGAGCGATTGGTGAAAAAGATAACTAGATCTGATGTGAGAGGTGTAAGGCTGAGAGGAAGACCACGAATAGGATGGATGGACAGTGTGAAGAGAGCGCTGGATGCGAGAGGGATGTCTGTTGAGCAAGGAAGAGTGGCTGTGCATTGCAGAAATGAATGGAGAGAAATTGTGAATGAGTAAGTGATGACGCAGCCCTGAGGGGATATTCTCCCACTTTTGGTCTGATCAGCTAGTCAGGTCAGGTGCGGGTAAGGGGATGGGTCTGTTATGATGTGGCAGGGGTAAACCAGTTCTGTTGTCGGGCTCTGCTGCGGATGTCACTGATTGCATTGCGCATTTGACCCTTGTGGGGTGTGGTGCAGTGAGGATCTGTCCGTTCTCCCCTTTGGGGCTAAGTTGCGAATGAATGTGTTTGAATGGATGAGTAAATGGGGAGTGTGTCGTCCTGTCTCAGCTACCTCCCTTTCCTTGGGGAAGCAGCCTAGGTATATATATATATATATATCCTAATGACGATAGAATATTCATAACCAACCCAATGTGAGCAAAACAACCATTCAGGAGAACCATGTCACATACCAGCATAACTGCAACAGTGAGGATTGTCAACCTTATCTGTACACTGGAATGACACGGACCATACTATTGAGGTGCCTCACCTGTCACCTACAGAATGAAGCCATCAAGAATCACAGCGCCAACCTATACAACTCCCGCCTGACCCAAGAAGGCCTAGATGAGAATACCATAATCAGCATTGAACAAGACCCCAACATTCTCTTGGTTCTAGAGCTAATCTTCATTATCACAAAACAAATTACAATAAACACACAAGACCATAATATCGAAATCCTACTGTCATGAAAACGCCACCTAAGCTTAGCCAACAAAGCAACCGATGCATGATCAACTTAGTTGATCAGCTTTGCCCACCTGTCCACCTAATTCACTTGAATCGTATATGAGCAGCTATCCATGACAGAACCACTCTTCAACACCCTCATCATATGTCTTTTAAAAACAGACCTTGGGCCAGGAGTGTGCGTCGTATGCTATGCTGATGACCTGACACATGTTGTCCATGGTGGCCCATACCATGTTAAAGCCCAAAGAGCCCTCTCTTGACTCTATCACCGATTTGTCGAGCTTGCACTCAAATTCAACATTAACAAAACTAAAGCCCTGCCATTTGGCATCGCCACTCCCCTGGAACAGCTCTACCTCGGTCATACGCCGATTCATTATGTCATCACCCACTTCTACCTGGGAGTATGATTAGACTTCAAGCTCTCCTTTCAAACTGAATTCAGCTACCTCAGGGAATGGACCAAGCTGCGACTTCAGTGCTCTCCAAGCACTAGCAGGAAAGAGCAGAGGAGCTTCATACAGAGTCCTTCGAATGTTTTATAATCAGGCGACTTGCTTCCTTGTAAAGTACTGCACTCCCACTCTACCAACCTAAGATGCACCGCTGATCAGAACGCTTGAGGTAAATCAAACCTAGGCCTTGTGCATAATGACTGGTTCCCCAGTGTGGGCCTGCCTCTGCAAGCTTCGTATTGAATGCAATGTAGAATCCCTGCACCACTCTATTCAGGCAAGAGTTGCAGGACTTGCCACCAAACTGGCACGCAGAATGTCGCCCCATCCACTCCTACCACGAATCAAAGCCCCAGTCAGTTTGCACCCTAACCTGTGCACCCACAACTGGACCCACAGCACAGCAAAAGCCATTCACACTCTCAGCATCTCCCACTACATATTGCAGGACCCTGACCTGTCTCTCTCCACTTATCATAATCTGCCACCATGGTCCTCTCCATCATTCAAAGTCCTTATCCGCCATTCCTCTGTTAAAGCTCAAACCCCCATACAAGAGCTAAGCCAAGAGGGTTTTCAATGAATAGCCTCACTCTTCACCTCCAACTCTGTCTCCTGTTACACAGACGGCTCAGTTACTGCAACCAGGGCTGGGGCCGCCTTCATATGTGAGGACTGGTCACATGGAGTGAGAGTCACTGATGGTGCTTCGAGCCTGCAGACAGAGCTTGTTGCCATAGCTGAAGTGTTAAGAAATGCTTGCACTACTATGACAGCTGCCTCCATCATCATTCACACCGACTCCCTCTCTGCCATACACACCCTCTGCCAGCCTCACCACTCTGACAATGTGCACCTCATCTCAGACGTCCTCAGCACTGCACATCAGATTGTTGAAGCTGACAGGTCCATCACCATCCACTAGATCCCCAGCCATGTCGGCATCATTGGAAATGAAAAGGCAGACATCACTGCTAAAGAAGCCATAGAGCGCCCTCAAATCGACATTACTGCTCTAACCAGCATCTCCCAAATAAAAGGGGCTATCCTTGTCCACTCTTTCATTCTCATCCGGGATGACCATGAATACTACGTTTGCCAGGATTCTTCTGCTACATAGTTTGTCACGGCCACCCAATACGTGTCTGTTCCACCCGTGAGCTCCAGCACCAACAGAATTCTTACTCATATCCGCCGTCCAAGCCTGGGCTATAAGTGCCGTAGTGACATTCTCAACGATAACGATGGCCCTCATCCTGTTTGTCCAAACCGCAACACACATACGCCCTTTCCTCTGCTGCATTACCTGCTCCATTGACCTGCCATGTCACATCTTCAGGTATACATTTTATACCTTAACCCTTACACCGCGGGCTTGTTTACCAATGACTTGTGTGTGCGGCGGGGTTATTTGGGCTCCAACAGACTCTCAAAAAATATTTGCCAAAACTCAGTTATTAGTCCTACAATAATAAAATTACATATGCTTATGGCACATACCTTCAGCTTTCTCCTGGAATGATTGTTGAGCCTTCGTCGGTTACCGTAGGACTTGTGGAGACCTCTGAAGTAGGGTAACGAAGTCTCCACTTTACACTTCCCGACAACCCGTAATATGATTACCACAGCCAGATACAAACACTATAAACACTATTCTACAATTTTCAAGTAGTTTGGGATCCATACTAAAAAAAAAAACACTGTGATAGCAATGGAAATTACGAGCGCGTCTGATCGTCGCACTGGCACTAGTTCGCTCTTGGTAGTCTGTCATTTATTATTCATAAAACCCCTCACACTTTATATTTCTATTACTATATAACACTTATATATATCTACAGTCTTTATCCATAAGTTTCCTTCAGTAGTATTAGTTTATTGTCACTGTAGGGATTCAATTTCTTTCAGTAAAATACGTAGCATTCACTTTCTCGTCCTGTATACTGGCATTGAGAGTGAATGTCACTTTCATCTTCACTCTCATAACTCATAGCATTCAGACATGCTAGAGTGAAACTTTCACTTTCATTACTCCTAGCGTATATACTCGTATTCTTATAATACTACTCATTTACATTTCTATTTACGTTCTCTATTTTATTTACGTTATTTACATTTCTATTTTATTTACACTGTGTTGTGCACTGTCACTTGAAATAACTTATAAAACTATTTTCCATTGTTCACGTATATTTACATTCATTACTTTCACTTGCTGTTTACACATTATTTACACATTATTTACAATTCCACTTGCACTGTTTTACTCAATAGAAAGATCGTAGTCACTCTTTTATCAATTGTCAGCCCTTTACCTCTTTCCACATGAGGTTTAGTAGGGGGTAAAGGTCACAGAGCCATTTGCATGGGGGTGGAAAAAAGGCCTTGAAGTCAGCAAGATGAAACATACGTCCTCTCACTTCGGAAGATGAGAGTACACTGATAACGCAGGGCCAGCCAGCCTGGAGGCCTGTTTAGGGGTTATTCAGAGTTACCAATATTACTTCTTGAAACAGCTAAGTCTAGCACTGATATGATTGGCAGGAAATCTAGACAATACATTATAAATTTGGTAGTTCCAGGTGAATGTAAATATCACTTAGGCTTCTCCCTTCCCTCCTCACATGTATATTTATTACGAAAATAGATTAGAGGCCTACTTAGGAGATATATAATCAGAGCTACCAATGTTAAATCTTGAAACAGCTTTGTGTAGCACTGATATGATTGGCAGGAAATCTAGACAATACATTATAAATTAGGTAGTTCCAGGTGAATGTAAATATCACTTAGGCTTCTCCCTTCTCTCCTTACATGTATATTTATTACGAAAATAGATTGTACAGCATATTTCAAGGGGAAAAAAACAGCGAAAATTAGCGAACGAGTGCACGTGAGGTGTTGTCAGGTGATAATTAGCCAATTCCAGGTGTATGGCACTCTCACTTACCTGATTTCTTTCTTGTATATATTATTTGGTATAAGAATACGACATAGGGTTTATTTCAATGGATGAAATCAGTGAAAAATTCCAGGGAAGATTTACTTAGCGTAGCATGGCCGGGCAGGCGAGAGGATAGGGTAATGGAGGGGGGGTAGGGAGTGGAGTCAAGAACGGGGAGAAATGGTTAAATTGTCAACAATGGATGGGAGTACAGATGAGATTAGGAGTGCTGACTAGTGTTGGACATTGTCAGTACTGATAGATGATACAAGCCCCCACTTGGAAGCCCGGGTGAATTCAAAATAACACAGAATCACAAAAGCGACGCCCCGCGGTATGATCCCTTGCTCCCAAGCGTCACGAAAGTGACGCCCCGCGGTTAAGGGGTTAATCCCACACCCTAGCTTTGGCCGAGCCTTTTCACGTACTGCTTGACGCTGTTACCGGTATTGATGCAAGGATCCCAATGAGTATACTTGTTGAAGTTGTACGACGCATGCCTCCACCCACTTAGGTTCTTCCAATGCCACTGGTCGAAAGCCACACACCACTGATTGGACCAAACAAGGGCCTGGTCCTCTCTTTAGGAGAGGAAATCTTAGAAAGAAAGAAAACAGAACCATCAGATTCAGCCTGAAGATGGAATAAGATAGATCCAATATGTCATTGCCCTTTGGGAAACTCCTAAAGTAACTCCAAGACGACCACCTCGAAATGGTACTGCAAATAGAAACCGTATATGAGAAAATCAATAAAGAATGTGCCATATCTATCAACCTCGTATGCCTCCAAGAAGACACACACACACACACACACACACACACACACATATATATATATATATATATATATATATATATATATATATATACAGGGTGATTCAGGAAACATAACGTTAAATTAGAGGAAGAAATCCTTTGACAATTTTAATACACAATGTACCTACGGTAAAATGTCAACGTGTGCTTAGTTATCAAGTTATGAGGAATTCATGATGAATCGTTTGTGTGTTGTTATTTGGAGTGAAACGTCCACAGATTTTATAGGCATTATTTCACAAATCGATTATGATGAGAAAAAGAAACTGTAAATGACTGTAAAGGGTTTATTGATTAACGAATCACATAAAAGAGTATATCGAACGAGATAAAGGTTCGGTAGTTACACAGTTCATCTGAGGGGATGGACCGTGTTAAGGGAGGTGATGTGTTGCTGTGAGCCTCCTGAAATACTATCACCACTGTAGGCAAGGACTGTTCATAACTCAGCATAAGGTTGGTCTGACGTGCAGATTTTAAAAAGTGTTTGTAACTGGGTAGATACGTCTGTATGTCATACCCACAAATGGAATTTTGCTTGCTGTACCATTAAATCCATAATTAATACAATGATAGGCTAATAATTATCATTATCATCGTCATATTATCCATGATGGAATGATGACCGACATAGTTGTATTGTAGTTAGGAAGATTTTGTTTAGGTTATAAATTATTGTCATGGTATTTGCATTAGTGATGCATCTGTACAGTATGTATCCCTAACCAGTGTACCCAGCTCTTGCATGCTGATTCGGTGACACCAATATCATGTAATTAATGTGGCAACTTTATGGCACCGTTGATTTCCACTAATGTAGCAGACATTGTGAAAAGATAACTCAGCGTGACAGTTCTTATGTTTGCAATATTATGTCAAAAAATACTTCTGCACCTCGTTATTATACCTTTTCAATAAAGTATGGAGACATACACTAATGAAGAATATGCTGATATGCACCTGATTACGGTATAGCAGGTGGAAATGCTGCACATGCTGTATGCCTGTATGAAGAAAGTTACCCCAACCGAAGGTGGCCAAATCCTTGGACTTTCATTTTCATTGATCAAAGGCTGCGGGAAATAGGCTCATTTCATCACGGCACTGCAGATACTGAGGGACATAACCAACTTAGGAATGCCACTGATGATCAAATTTTGAACCTGGCACATGATGAGCCATCTACGGGTACACAATCAGTTGCCGTTGCAGTAAACGTGTTACAGTCAACTGTATGGAAGTGCGTGAAAAAACACAGCCTACACCCATAACACATTCAGAAGATAAAAAGTTTGAATGTGAATGACTGTCCACGACTGGTTGATTTTTGCCGTTGGTTCTTACAACAGAATATTGAAGATCCTCAGTTCAAGAACACCATCTTAATTACAGATGAGGCAATGTTCACAAGGGATAGTATTTTCAATACTCACAGCATGCACACGTGGGTGCATGGAAACCCTTACTCAGCCATGTGTAAAGGCAACCAGGTGAAATTCGCAGAAAACATTTGGGCAAGCATTGTAGGGGATAATGTCATCAAGCCACATATACTACCAGGAACTTTAAATGAAGAGGTGTACGTTCGTTTCCTGGAGGACACACTGCCACTGCTACTTGAGCATGTGTCACTACTGAGTATGACAATGCATGTGGTTCATGCATGACTTTGCACCAGCCCATTTTGCCCGACCATCTAGGGAATTTCTGGATATGACATACCCCAATAGGTGGATTGGACTTGGTGGCCCTGTTCCCTGGCCATCACGTTCAACAGATCTTAACCCGCCCCGTCCCGACCGATTTTCCACCACTGACTCCCCGCAATCCCGACGAATTTTGGAAAAAAAAAATGTGCTCAAACCTCCACTTTTGGTGAGAACCATCGAAAATTCATAGGGAAATCGCTCACCTGAGGTTTTAAATACTCGATAGAGGTAGCAATACTCCTTACCTTACTGGGTTTTCTATCAGGCTGGCTCCAAAGAAAATGAGTTCTATGGGAGGGTAACTATTCCACACAACTCATAAACGGTATTTATTTATTTATTTTGGTATGAATTTACATGTAGTACGAGAGTATACTGGTTTTCAAACATTAATACAGGCAATATAAGCATTGTTTCACTCACTAACACATCAACATACCTGACCTTTTTTGGCAACATTACATGATCATCATGTCTGACTGTTTCATCCTCCAATGCTATGTAAACTTTGTCTTCCACAATGTCATCGACTGGGGAATCACTCTGGCCCTGAATGTCTTTATTGGCCAAGTCACTGGTAACAAGTGAATTTCTGAGACAATGGCATGCAGGGGGGGGGAGGTCATGAGGGGTGAGGCACTGTCCCTGCCTGGCATCTTCTAGAGGAAGGTGCCCGTGTATACGTACCAAAAATCATGCGCGAAAAATGAAAATTGGGCAAATTTGCAATTGTGCAAAGTACCAGTACGTCAACGGGTCTAGCTGTGACAAAATGTTGCGACGTACCCATACGTCGATGGGACGCCTCGGGTTAATCTTTTGGATTTTTCCCTTTGGGTTCTTTTCAAGTCTCTGATTTTTTAGTATGACAGGGAGCCAGAAACACGGATTGAATTGTTACAACGTATTATTGACAAGTGTGAGCATATTAAACAAACACCAGGTATTCTTGAACGTGTCCGACAGTCAATGCTCTGACGTGTAAATGCATGTATTGAAGCAGGAGGAGGCAATTTTGAGCATTTACTATAAACTGTGGCACTGAGGAGTCAGTATTTACCAAAAAAAAGTGAAAATTCTATAGTATTTTCACTCCACATCTGCTTACATAAATGTCTGGACTGTAAAATATCTTACTACATAATAACTAGCAACATACATAATATAGTCTAGAGGTTAGGTCATTGTCAAACCTAGGGGCTAGAAGAAGTGACACTAGCACCTCTCCAGAATGTCTCACACCAGCACAATAGCCCACAAACAGTGCCTCATGACCATACACACACACATACACACACACAGGTTTCTAGAACATTTGGACCACAATGTAGCCCATATGATAGAACTTCTTATATACGGAAAGAAAGAGGAGGAGAAGGGAAAAGGGGGCTAGCAACAGGGGCGACAGGGTGGCAGAGAGAGATAGAATGAGACAGTGGGAGATAACAGCGGGACTCTATACTTCACTCGTGGGTGAGGGACTTTGTTAATATTTCCATGACAAATAAAAACAGTCCCATACTAATCTTTACCTCTCCAGTCATTGCATGACAAAGGGAACGAAGATTATCAACTGACAGAACTACTCACGTATTACAACCGCTCGTCCACGAGTCTAATATATGTATAACTGATCTACAAGACACACTACAAGAAGCTACGAAGTTTTCTACATAAATACCATGTCTTAAATTTACCATAATTAAGCAGAGAATCCGACATTTTACCACAGGTGCATTGTGTATTAGAAATGTCCAAGGATTTCATCCTCCAATTTAATGTAGTATTTGCTGAATCATCCTGTATGGTATATAATATATATATATATATATATATATATATATATATATATATATATATATATATATATATATATATATATATATATATGTAGTTCAGAGGCAAGATTTGCCTGTTAGGTAGCTGAGATTTTTCTCAACGTTTCCAGTTGTTTATGGTAGCTAGTTTTGGTACGAGTCACAGTTGCCAGTTTGCCTGCTGTTTGTGAACGTAGTTATTTTGTAAGTAATGCATAAATTTTTATGCCCTTTTTCTCTATGATGTGTTATTTATGTGATTGTTTGTTAAATTACATAATTTAAGTTCGTATGGTAAATGATTTAGAGTGTTATATAATTTAAGACAGCTTTGGCATGTTTTGGCTGTCTCTGAATTGGCAACTGTTGTTTTTGTAGAAGGTAGATGTTTCTAGAAAATGGAAGTTTATATCAGGATGGATAAGAAACTAGAACGAGTTCAGTCGGGTTTCAAGTCAGTTTGAGTGGAGTGCAGTCGGTTTTGGTTCAGTCTGAGTGCAATTCTGTTAGTGAAGTTTGTGTCAGTTTGAGTGAAGTGCAGTCGGGTTTGGTTCAGTGCCGTGCTGTTAGTGAACTTTGTGAAGTGTAGCTGGCAAGCATTAAGTGTAATTACTGTCAGTGAAGATTATTTTCGGTACTTGTGTAATAAGTGAATTGTTGGCAAGCATTAAGTGTACTAACACTAAAGTTTTATGTAATACAAGTTAGTAAAGTGTGTATACCTCGGGTGCTTGTGAGAACAGTGAAGCTGGAAAGCATTAAGTGAAATTATTTGGAAAATAAAGACAGTGAATTTTAAGAAGCCAGTGTCTATTTTCGCCTCAGGTGATCTTGTGTGCTGTACACCTTAAGAGCTGACCATAGGTAGAACAACTCATTGGGCAACGTTCTTCCTGTACTGTATTATTGCCGTTGGAGCCTGTGGCAGTGTGGGGTCAGGATGTAACACTGGTGTCAGGAGTGGGATTATTCAGGGCTGCAGTGAGTCTAATCTTCGACATGGAGCAAGAAGGTGTCCAGACAAAAAGCCAAGCTAGGCAGGAAGAGGCATTGCTGGGTGGAATTATGAAACTATTACAAGCACATATACAGACACAGAGCGAAGGTCAAAAAAGCTCAAAGAACAATTGCAAGCACAGAACGAAAGACTACAGGCCCAAAGTGAAGAACAGAAAGAGCTCAGGAGTGAAATTAAAGAACAATTGCAAGCACAGAGTGAACAACTAGAGACACAACGTGATGAATAAAGGGAAAAATATGAACAACTTCAAGAGGCATTACAGGAGCAACAGAAGAAATTACAACTGAGGGTGCAAGGACTGCTAGATGCATTCATGGGGGAAATGAAAGAAGAACAGCAACAGCTTAAGGATGAAGTAGATGCCAAGCTAGAGCAGCAGAAGTATGAGGTAAGCAATAATGTGATAGAGTGTAAACAGCATGTGGACAACCAGCTGAAGATTAGTGAGGAAATAGTGACGGAGTGCAAACAGCATGTGGACAACCAGCTGAAGATTAGTGAGGGAATAATGATGGAGTGCAGACAGCATGTAGATAGCCAGTTGAAGCATGTAGTCGACCATGTGAAGATAATTAGTGATAAAATGGCGGCTGTAGAGAAATACTGCACTGTTGAGCCCCAGGTTAATGTACAGGGAGCATATGATAGGATTGGACAACGTATGGTGAATCTTGATGGATCTCAAGCATCTAATGGTTGCATTACAGGGATGAGTAATCAGAATAAGTCCTGGCCTTAATTATGATGCTCCAGTTTTTAGGCCCCAAACCAGTGAAGTGCATGGCTATAATGGGGGTCCAGTTAAAATGGAACCTCAGGAATTTGATGGTAGAGTATCTTGGGAAGC
Organism: Coenobita brevimanus; assembly: GCF_032717465.1. Taxonomy (NCBI): domain Eukaryota; kingdom Metazoa; phylum Arthropoda; class Malacostraca; order Decapoda; family Coenobitidae; genus Coenobita; species Coenobita brevimanus. The sequence continues at coordinate 24,730,682 of NC_136980.1, forward strand.
TTACCGTGCACAGTTTGAGTTACTTGCGGATCAGAATGGTTGGGATGATAGGCAGGGGGTAGTTCAGCTTGCTACTAGCCTTAAGGGTGCTGCAGTAATTTCTGGGCCAGATGTCAGTAACAGAGAGGAACAGTTATCAGTCCCTTGTAGAAGTCCTGGAGCACAGATATGGAACCATGTACCAGACTGAGGTTTATAGAGCAAGGTTTCGGAGCCGTGTACGGTCTTGAGGAGAATTCCTACCGCAGCCTGCTCATGACCTGGACAGTATGGCATATAAGGTGTATCCTGGAGCAGCACCTTACCCCTTGGCTGTTCTACTGAGGGATCAGTTCATCAATGCTCTTGATAGTGCAGAGTTGAGAGTGCAAGTGAAGCAGGCACAACCAAGAAGCTGGCAAGAAGCACTAGCCAGGGCTCCAGAATTTGAGTCCTACATCAGGTCCAGTACATCCACTTTTCAGGCACGTCGTAGTGCAGGATTCAAGGCAAGAAAGGGGCAGGTATGTGAAAAGGAAAAATTTGAGGGATGTTGCTGGTACTGTGAAAAGCCAGGACACAGAAAAGAGGACTACTACAAGTGGAAGAGTGACCAGGAGAGGACCGGAGGAGGCTGCTGGTTCTGTGGGAAGTTGGGGCACAAGAAGGAAGATTGTCACAAATGGAAGAAGGAGCAAGAATAGGGCAGTGTAAGGAAATCTTCACTTATAACAAAAGCATGTTGGATATGTAGTGAGGTGGGACACTTCAGTTCCGAGTGTCCAAAGAAGAAAAAGGATGATAAGAAGAAGGCTGCAGAAGACCAGAAAGAAGCAGAAAACTAGTGGAGGCTGGTGGGAAGGGGCAACCACCAGCCAGCTTTTCCAAGTAACCCCACCACTGAGAAAGTACAAGAGGATGGCAATCGACCGTGTGCAAATAGACGGAAAAAGTGTACCCTGGTGATTGATTTGGCCTCAGAGCAGACTTTTGTGAGGCCTGATGTGTTACATCATCGGTATCTGCTTGAGTCATCTGAACAACTGTGTGGCATAACTGGGCACTGCACAGAAGTGAGGGGACCCCTGGATGTCCGGATTGAAGTGGCAGGGCAAGATGCTACTCTACCAGTCTACATGGCTGACATGGAGGATCCCTACATTCTGGGTCTGGACTACCTTATGTCCATGGGATGTGAGCTGGACTTCTGATCCATGAAGCTGAAGGTTCGGGGAAGGTCGGTTCCCGTCACAGCAGAGAGATGTACCAGTTCTGGTGGTGATGTGAGGGCACTTCACACTACAGTGATACCCCCAAATCAGAACTGTTGCTCCAGTGTAAGGTGAGTGGCTCTTTTGACAGCTGTATAGGGTTAGTGGAGCCTGATGTACGGTGCAAGACTAAGGCTGGAGTGATGGTGGGGAGAATGCTAGTGGAAACAGAAGGGCCGGTTGTGGTGGCCAATTTCTCCTGTGAGCCACAGAAGATCAACGAAGGAGAAATTGTGTGACTGTGCCAGGCGGTGGATGCTGAATGGCATAGGAGGAAGGCCTATAAAAGAAGCATAGTCAAGGAAGACAGGTATGTGCCAGACCACCTACAAGACCTCTTCTCAAGGGGTTGCCAGTGTCTGGATGCTTCACAAGTGCTGAAGTTGAGGCAGCTGCTGATGGAATATGCTGATGTCTTTTCCACAGGAGACCTAGACCTGGGGTGCACTGATCCGGGGACCACCACCTGATTAACCCATCACGTCCTGAGCTATTTCACACCTCTGAAACCCCCCAGTCCCGAGGTATTTTCGGAAAAAAAAATTTTTGCTAAAACCTCCGCTTTTGGTGAGAAACATCGAAATTTCATAGAGAAATCGCTCACCTGAGGTTTAAAATACTCGATCCAGGTAGCAGCACCTCCTTACCTGACTGGGTTTTCTAACAGGCTGGCACCAAAGAAAACGAGTACTATAGGGGGGTAACTATTTCACACCACTCATAAACGATATTTATTTATTTACTTGGTACGAATTTATAAGTAGTATGAGAGTATATTGGTTTTCAAACAGTAATATAGGCATTATAAGCATTGTTTCACTCACTAACTCATCACCATACCTGACCTTCTTTTGCCACATTACCTGATCATCATTTCTGACTGTTTCTTCCTCTAATGCCTTGTAATCTTTGTCCTCCACATTGTCATCGATTGGGGAATCACTCTGGCCCTGAATGTCTTTTTTGGCCAGGTCACTGGTAACAGGTGAATTGTCGAGACAATGGTGTGCGAGGGGGGGGGGGAGGTTATGCGGTGTAAGGCATTGTCCCTGCTTGGCATCTTGTAGTGGAATAGAGGAAGGTGTCCCGGGTATATGTACAAAAAGTCACGTGCAAAAATTGGAAATTGTGCAAATTAGGGACCTTGCAATTGCACGACATACCAGTACATCGTCGGGACTGGCAAATGCAAAATGTTGCAACGTACCTATACATCGACGGGACGTCTCGGGTTAAGCAGCCCATGCAAAGGATGGCGCCAGCCCAAGGCAAGAAATGGAGAAGGTAATGGAGAATCTCCACAGTCAAGGAGTGGTAATAGAAAAGTCCAGTTGTCCTTGGGCATCAGCAGTGGTTCTGGTAAGGAAAAAGGATTATCGAGACCTGAATGAAGTGACAGTGAAGGATGCATACTCCTTGCCAATTGCTGATGACACCCTGGACGCTTTGTCAGGTGCTAAGTGGTTCTCCATCCTAGACATGAAAACAGGATACCACCAGGTCAAGGTTGCAGAGAAGGACAAAGAGAAGACAGCCTTTTCATATGGGCGGGGTTTATGGCAGTTCAAAGTGATGCCATTTGGCCTATGCAATGTCCCAGCTACTTTTGCACGTTTAATGGGTCGTGTACTGGAAGGCCTTCACTGGCAGATGGCTCTCATCTATATGGATGATGTAATTGTGTTTGGACAGACTTCCGACCAGGAGGAGAGGCTGTCAGAGATGTTGAACAGGATCCGCGCACCACATCTCAAGCTGAACCCCAAGAAATGCTACCTGTTTCAGAAGGAAGTAAAGTACCTGGGACACATTGTAGGCCGGAGTGGCGTCCATACTGACCCAGAGAAGGTGGCAGCTGTGAAAAACTTGCCAGTTCCAACTTGTGTGAGAGAGCTACGGAGTTTCCTGGGCTTGTTCACCTACTATTGGCATTTTGTCAAAGACTGCAATGATAGCTGCACCTCTTCACAAGCTGTTTGGGAAAAGGCAGAAGTTTGGATGGACATCAGAGACTCAGAAAGCCTTCGACGAACTCAACCATGCATTGGCAAGCTCTCCAGTATTGCCATACTCAGACCAGAATCAGCCATTTATCTTGGACTGTGATGCTAGTGACCCTGGTACTGGTGGAGTCCTGCCACAGAAGAAGGATGACAAGGAGTATGTGGTTGCTTATTACAGCAAGAAGCTCAGCCCACTGGAACGGAACTACAGTGTGACCCATAAGTAGCTCTTGGCAGTGATGAAGAGCCTTGATTTCTTCCATCCCTACCTGTATGGGTCAAACTTCGTCATCAGGACGGACCATGCGGCACTCAAGGGGCTGAAAATGCTAAAGAATCCAGAAGGACAACTGGCACGCTGGCTCAGAAAACTAGACCAACACAATTATGAGGTGCAACACCGTCCTGGATGGGTACATGGCATTGTTGTCAACCTGAGTCGTCGACCTTGTGATCCAGAGTGTCGTTAGTGTAGTAAAAAGGAAGATCATGGTAAGAAATGCAGCCATACTGCAGTGACAGTGCCAGTGTCAAATGAAGACCTGAAGAGGATGCAGATGGAGGATGCAGACTTACAACCAGTGCTAGAGTGGCTGCAGCGGAGTACAGTGTGACCATCTCGGGAAGAAGTTTCCAGGTTAAGCCCTGCAACCAAGAGCTACTGGAGTCAGTGGGACCTTCTTCGTCTGAACAATGGACTGCTGGGGTGTCAGTGGGAGACACCTGATGGCCTCAGCAAGTATTGGCAACTGGTGGTTCCGAAGCAGATGAGGTCTGAGATCTAGGATGAGTCCCATAACCAGATCAATAGTGGGCACCTGGAAGAGAAGAAAACTCTAAGCCCGCTGTAACATTAGTTCTACTGAATTGGTATGTGTCAGGATGTTGAAGAGTGGTGTCGGGCCTGTGATGTGTACTGTGCCAAGAAGGGACCCAAGAAACGTTATTGTGTCCCTCTTCAGTTGTACTAAGTGGGTGCACTGATGGAAAAAGTCGCAGTAGACATTGCTGGACCTCTGCCACTGACTGAAAGAGGAAACCGGTATATATGTGTCGCCATGGACTACTTCACAAAGTGGCCAGAAGCCTATGCTATCCCTGATCAAAAGCCTGTGACTGTTGCTCAGGTATTGGTTGATCAGCTTTTCTGTCGTTTTGGGATGACTCAAGAGCTACATTCAGAACAGGGTAGAAACTTCGAGCCTGCTGTGTTCCGTGAGTGCTGCAAGTTATTGGGGATCAAGAAGACCAGGACGACCCCACTAAGGCCACAGTCAGATGGGATAGTGGAGAAATTCAATTGGACCCTGGGGCAAGAGCTGTCCAAGTACTGCATTGATGGACAAACAGACTGGGACCAGAAATTACCTACTTTGCTGATGACATATCGGTCTGCACCCCATGAGTCTACTGGCTACACTCCTGCAAAAGTGATATTGGGCCACGAGTTATGTTTACCCATTGACTTGTTAATGGGAAGACCACCTGCTGAAGAGCTGCCTACAGACACCACCAGCTATGTGAAGCACCTTCAGGAAAGGATGGCTGAGGTACATCATCAAATGCGAGGAACCCTCAAGTTTTTAGGAGAGATGATGAAGAGCAAGTATGATGCCAAGGCAAGTGAAGTGAGCTTCAAGGATGGTGACCAAGTTTGGTTATACTATCCTCGGCATAAGAAGGGACAGTCATTGAAGCTCCAGAGCACATGGGACGGGCCTTACACTGTGTTGGACCGCCTATCAGACGTAATATATCGCATTCGGGGAGGCAGGAAGTCTCGCCCAAAGGTGATACACATGAACCGTCTGTGGCAGTACCATGGGCCAGGACAGCACAGCTGGGACGTCTCTGAAGAACTGTGCTCACCCACAGCCAAGGATGCTGAGGAGGACCAAGGAGCTGAAGTGCAAGAGCATGGTGACAGTTCCCCAAGAGAAGAGGCGAACCAAGGAGAGGACCAAGAGCTTCCTGGAGGAGTGGACTGTGTGGAGGACCAAGTACATCGTCAGAAGTTGCATAGAAGAAGACTTGATAAGTTGAAGGACTACTTTGTGTATAGTTTGATGTTCCATTAAGATTAAGGTGTTTGTATACAGTATACTGTGTAGTTTTGTCGGGACAACAAATAACTAGGGAGGGGGTAGTGTTAAGAAGCGAGATTTGCCAGTGAGGTAGCCGAGATTTATCTCGACGTTTCCATTTGTTTATGGTAACTAGATTCGATACGAGTCAGAGTTGCCAGTTTGCCTGCTGTTTGTGAGCGTAGTTATGTCGTAAGTAATGCATTAAGTTTTATGCCCTTTTTCTCTATGATGTTTTGTGATTGCTTGTTAAGTTACGTAATTTAAGTTTGTATGGTAAATGATTTAGTGTGTTATGTAATGTAAGATAGCTTTAGCATGTTTTGGTTGTCTGAATTGGCAACTGTTGTTTTTGTAGAATGTAGATTTTTCTAGTAAAATGCAAGTTTATATAAGGATGAATAAGATACGAGAACGAGTTCAGTCGGGTTTCAGGTCAGTTTGAGTGAAGTGCAGTCGGTTTTGGTTCAGTTTGAATGCAATGTTGTTAGAGACGTTTGTGTCAGTTTGAGTGCAGTCTGGTTTGGTTCAGTACCGTGCTGTTAGTGAACTTTGTGAAGTGTTGCTGGCATGCATGAAGTGTAATTACTGTCAGTGAAGATTATTTTCGGTATTTGTGTAATAAGTGAAGTGTTGGCAAGCGTTAAGTGTACTAACAGTAAAGTGTTGTCAAGCATTAAATGTAATACAAGTTAGTAAAGTGTGTATAGCTCCAGTGCTTGTGAGAATAGTGAAGTTGGAAACATTAAGTGGAAGTATCTGGAAAATAAAGACAGTGAACATTAAGAAGCCAGTGTCTATTTTCGCCTCAGCTGATCTTGTGTGCTGTAAACCTTAAGGCTGACCATAGGAAGAACAACTCACTGGGCAACGTCCTTCCCGTACTGTACTACTGGTGTTGGGGTCTGCGGCAGTGTGGGGTGAGGACGTAACAAAATCATATATATATATATATATATATATATATATATATATATATATATATATATATATATATATATATATATATATATATATATATATATATATATATATATATATATATATATATATATATATATATATATATATATATATATATATATATATATATATATATATATATATATATATATATATATATATATATATATATATATATACAGTAGATAGATTTAGATATAAAAAGATGGATAAATAGATACATAGATAGACAGATATAGATATATATATATAGATTAGATATAGATATATATAGACCTATATAGATATAGAGAGATAGATAGATGGCTATATAGATACAGAGATATAGATATATAGATAGATATAGACAGATATAGATAGATATAGATAGATATATAGATACAGTGTGTTTTTGAACAACACTTACAGACTTTGGGTACTTATTCATCATTTAAAGACAAAATCACTTTATTCTATAACGAAATGTACAAAGACTCACCTTTAATGAGTTATATGACTTAATGATTGTGGCCCAAGCCCATGTTCTCCTCAGAACATTGGCCGTGGTCCCCTCCCCACCCTCATCCCAACCCTTCTTTCTTCTACCACCCCAGTTCCCTAGTTTATGGACTACACTGTTTAGTTATTTATGTTATTATGTATAGAGATGATAATACAATTTCATTTACAAACCGAAAAGAGATGTCAGTTTAATATCTGTAATATCAAACATTTCCATATTTTTCATTCCACTACTATGTTCAAATCCATACTCTCAGTTCCACTACTCAATACAGATAACTATGATGCTGTACTGTAAAGTTTTGAGTAATAATAAATTCATAATGGCTCCCCCACCGTGCCACGTTGGGTAGGTTGCTTCTCTAGTGCTTGGAGAGGATACGTCCCGTCGACTGTGGACAGCATTTGGATGGGTGACCGCTGAGGTGGAAGGGAGGCGGTGTATTTGGCGTGAGATGGCTGGGGTATCTCACAACATCCCCTGTGGCGATGACGTGGCATTATTTGCCACATCCACCCCTACCTAACCTTACAAGGTAGGGGAGGCTGGTTCAGCAGTGGGCTTAATGGCTGGACAATTATTATTATTATTATTATTATTAAATACATAATAATTTGAAGCTTTGAACATTTTCAGACTCTGAACCTTTTTAGTAAAACAATGATATCCTGTGTTTGCTGTTTTACAAAAGTGTTGATATTAATGTTCAAGACTGCATGACTGAAGTGGTTATGTGAACATGAAATATTTGTAATATAGTTTAATTATAATCTAAATATGAGATCACAGTCACTTACAGGTCATCTGTTTGTCACAGAAAAGGTTACGGTATTGAATTATCGGACTTAGATTAACTATTTATTAATACATGATGTATCTACTATCTACACACATTAACATACAATACCTCAGAAATAGCTTGCAGTAGGTGTTCCATTTGTCTACCCCCAACATCAATGCACAGACGACATCGGCAGACCATACACTGACGAACGCGCTCAAATAACAATGGTCAGGTACGTACTTGAATGCATACAGCTTGAATCCGCGGAAGTAAATCATCCTCAGTGTCAACAGGGGTTTCATATACTAGTGATTTGATATGACCCCACAAAAAGAAATCAATGGGGTTAAGGTCAGGTGATTGTGCCGGCCAGGAAAAGGGTCCGCCATTTCCTATCCACCTGCCAGGATAACGCTTATCAAGGTATTCACGTACAGACCTGCTGAAGTGTGCAGGTGCACCGTCGTGCATAAACCACATCCTACTGCGTGTTGTCAAAGGTACATCATCTAATAATATTGACAACTCATTTTCTAGAAAATCATGATAAATAGGACCTGTTAGTCGACCAGGAAGTACATGAGGACCTATGATGTAATCGCCAATTATGCTGCACCATACATTCATTGAAAATCGATGCTGGTGTCCTCTTTGCCATGTTATATGAAGATTCTCATCATCCAAGGAATGTAAATTATGGCTATTAAAAATCCCTGTTCTTGTAAAACTTGCTTCATCTGTGAACAAAAGGTTGCTAGCAAAGTCATTATTTCGTGCATTTTCATCCAAATACCACTACTGGCAGAAGGTAGTGCGTCTTGGGAAATTATCTGGCATTAAATGTTGTACTTTCTGGAAATGATATGGATAAAGAAGTTGCTCGTGAATTACTTGCTATACGGTAGAATGACTGATTGCCATGTCACTAGCTGTTCGGTTTAGTGAGTGTGGCCAGAGTATAGCCGTTTCCATGTGAACGTGATCAGAATGTAGACTAAGTTACCTACTTGCTGTCATTTGTTTTCCTCCTGTAATTAGTATTAAGTCTTTTTATATAAAATCTTGAGCGGGTAGGAATATGTGCCTATGGTCACGTAATCCAGCTTAATGTATGCAAGCGCAAAGTGATGTGAGGCACGATGATTTTTAGTGTTTTTTTTACGATGCAAGTGTATTGAGAGAGGTTGTGGACAGTGATTATTGTAACTAGAGAATGTCGGTTTTTTCGGGTCATCAAATGCAAGGGGAAAGGCATCACATTGAGTCTATCACGAGTCTTTAAGTAATGAAAATTTTAAATTGAGTAAGTCGTCATGCTCCCCCTGCCCCTTTTCACCACGCAAGATTGGCGTGACTTGCTCACCGACCGTGAAATGTGACGGATGTTCGGTACTGTCGTCATCCTCCTCCCCCTCCCCCCCTCCAAGGAATTCTGAAGCGTTGTGTCAGTCATGCGAGGTGACGCCATTAGCCTCATTTGAAGAGCGAGTCCTGAGTTCCCATTCACCTCCCTTGTATTCTGTGAGCTGGATAATGATCGGGTCCCAGTGAGGGAGTCAAGGTCCCAGTGAGTGAGTCGAAGTCCAAGTGTGGAGGTCAAGGTCCCAGTGTGGAAGTCAAGGTCAAGCATATCAGAAGACCGGACCAGTGAACTATGAGCTCAGAGGGACGATTATGGAGAGCCACATTGGACTGAACCTGGGACAAAGGAGCTAAATTTTGTGGAATTTGATATTAGGGCCTCATATTTGTTGAATAACGTGCCAACAGATTCAGGATTATTCTGTAAGGCTAGTAGATGGGAAGATCTCTACCTATTGTTTTGGTCTTGTTAATACACATTTCCTCCCACTCGAACTTTGTTGTTTGTATAACCCTTGAGAACTGGTGGTACAGAGCTTACCTATGATAGCTTGTTAATGTGTAACTCGGGAGCATTTTGGGAAATTGCAAAGGTCGGGCTTGGGTTAGCCCAGTTATAGACTGACCGCATCATTTTGGTATGCTACCACTCTTTACTTGGCCACTTGAAAAGATAAAAATGCAACCGAAGAGGTCGTTATTGTGAGAGAGTCTCCATCAATCTGAGTTCCTGACCGTTCCAGCACGCAGTGGTCATCAGTAGTGACTTGATTTTTGCCCCTTTTGACCACGCAAAAGTCTGGATCGCAGAGCGTACTAGTACAGAGAGAGAGAGAGAGAGAGAGAGAGAGAGAGTTAAAAGACAGGAAGTGACAGGTGGAGAGGGAAAGCGAGTGGTAAAATGAGAAATGAGAGGGTACTTACGGAGAAAATAAAAAGGGGAGAGGTAAGGATAGAACAACGAGAGTTAAGAAATGAGACAGAGTGAGAAGAAGAGACAGTGAGAGGTGAAATGAGATACAAGCAGTGTGAAAAGGAAAGAGAAAAGAGAGATGTGAATCGAAAGGCCGGGAGATAGGGAAGTAGAGTCAAAAGGGAGACAGCTGAGAGAAATTGGGAATGGAGCAAATATTGAAATACGGATAACAAAAGGAGAAAGTGGAAAAGATAGCTACAGAACGGAATACTGAGAACGATAATGAGAAAAATTTGAAAAGGAGGCAAGGTAACAGGGAGGAGGAAGAGAGTGTGTTATTCTGGCAAGGACGCAGGGAAAGAACTAAGCAGGATAAGACGAAAGCATTGAGGCTGAGTAGAATGAATGACATTCAAGTAAAAAGGGAGGGAGAGAAATAGAGAAATTAGAGAAATTTACGAAAAGTAGAGATTAAGGGTAGGAAGAAAATAGGTTAATTTTTAGGGAGAGAAAGAGGAGGGGGATGTTAAGAAGGGAAGACAAGGGGACGGACAGGGAGGGAGGAAGGGAGGGAGAGAGAGTGGGAAGAGCGGAATGAAAGATGAGATTTCATGTGACAGGGAGAGACGGAGAGAGGAGAGAGAAAAAGGAGCATGCAGTTATTACTGGGTAAAGAAAGCAGTGAAGGAAATGGATTTAGTACAAGTAAAGAAATATGGAGAGAGTAAGGGAGAAAAAAAAAAAGTAACATGTGACAGATGAAAAAGTAAGACAAAGTAGTGACACAGGGAGGGAGAAAGAAGATTGAGGTAAGGAGGGAGTAACAGAGGGGGAGAAAGACGAAGGAAAGGAAAGAGAGAGGAAGGTAGGGACTGAGCAGATAGCTATAACGAAAGGGGAGGGAGGGAGAAGGAAACCGGGGATGAGACAAAGGATTCAGAGAGAGAGAGAGAGAGAGGAGGGGGGAGAGGGGCAGTACGCAGACAGGCAAAGACAGATAGGTCGACAAATATTCAGAAAGTGGGCGTTTGTGTGTGTGTGTGTGTGTGTGTGTGTGTGTGTGTGTGTGTGTGTGTGTGTGTGTGTGTGTGTGTGTGTGTGTGTGTGTGTGTGTGTGTGTGCTTCCGTCCCTGTGTCACATCTATAACATTGTTCCATTTTTTCACCTGCGTGTTTTCCTCTTTTCTGCTTCAGGTTCTTCTCTCACTCACTTTTTTTTTAATCAGTATTTCTCTTGATTGTTCTTGCCGTTCCAGGTCTCTCTCTCTCTCTCTCTCTCTCTCTCTCTCTCTCTCTCTCTCTCTCTCTCTCTCTTTCTCTAGGAATAAAGAGATTGTTCTCACAGTCTATATCTCCTTAATACGGCCACTTCCTGAGTTGCTGTGGAATTTTTGTTCGCTTGAAAAAGACATATGTCGACTTTAAGGTATCAGGTTCACCTGAGGGCTGTGGGACTTTTCTCGTACTGTAGAAACTCGTAGACTACGAGGTCAGCTCATTAAAGTGTTTAAAATCTGAATGGGTTTCACAATCATTACATACAAAGTTGCTTACTTTTATCACGGATTCGGCATAGAACCATGGATGGAAGCTGTAAATGAGCATATATACCAGCAGAATTACGTGAAAACTTTTTCACGTGCAAGATCTGCTCCACATCGTACTGACCCAACATGGACGTTGTTAACACTACAGTAGAGAAGTTTAAGGGATTTATCGGCAGGATCTTACACTAAAATAAATGTGAACTGGATATGCATTCCCAGGCAAACAAGAAGTATCTACACGGTATGGACTGCATAGGCATTAAGATCCTAACTTTTCCTTGTAACTCCTCTCTCTCTCTCTCTCTCTCTCTCTCTCTCTCTCTCTCTCTCACACACACACAGTGTAGTAAACCTTTTCCTAATATGGTTTATGATATATACTGTACTGTTCCTTTATTAGTTGGTCGGATACATGTATTTAGAGAGCTGCTTGAAGTGCAGAAACCCCTCTCTCTCTCCTTTCATTTTTACCTTTTTCGTATTATCTCTATTGTATTGTCTTTACCTTCTCATTTTCTCTCACTTTCTCCCTTTTACCCTCTCTTCTCCGCTATATCGTTTCCAGTATGGTCTCTTCTCCTCTCACTTATTTTTCTCTCGCCATTCCTTAGCTTTTTCCTTGACCTTTTTCTTCCCTTTTCTTGTTTCCTGTACCTTATTTTCTATCCTCGTTTCCCTATACTGTATTTTCCCCTCCTTTTTTGTCCTTTCTTTTATTTTCCTTGGTTTCATTTGATTTCTACCGTCTTTTATATGGTCGCTTTATACTATCCGCTCGATTTTTCCTCCCCGTTGCCTATCATATCCATCGCTGCCTCTTTCACTATCTAGTTTTACGTTTTGCCCTTTTTTCCCCTCCACTCGATTTTCTGTTTTTCTTTCCTTTATACATATTATCTCCTGTTTTTTTTTCCACGTTCCTCTCTCGTCCTTATCTCCTCTTTTCCTCCTCTTTGTTCTCCTCCTTCTCTTTCCTCTCTCGTCCTCCTCTCCCCTTTTCCTCCAGTATGTTCTTCATCGCCTCCTCTTCATTCTTTGCCTCTAATCTCTCATCTTAATTCTTTCCCTCTTCTTTGTCTTCTCTTTTTTCCCTTCTTCCCATTCCTGTTCTATTCGCCCGTTTTCCTTTTCCCTTCCTCTCTCCTCTTTTTTTTTCTTTTCCATAACTCCACTTCTCTTTATCCCGAGCCCATATGTATTTGTATATTGTCCCTCTTGCCTTTCCTCTCCTCCTCGTCATTTTTCTCCTGTCCCTTCTCATCTCTTCTTTCTCCCTTGTATTTTTGCTTTTCACATCCCTTCTCACTCTCGCCTCTCTCATTTTCTATTTTCTCACTAAACCCCTCCTCCTCTCTCTTTCCACTCTCCCCTCCTATCCCTATTCCATCGTCCCCTCCTTCTTTCTTTTGCTCACCCTGCCGTCTGTTCTGCCCTCCCGTTTTATCACTCCCTTCATAATCTTCGCCCTATTTTTCGCTTGTCCTTCTCCCTTCTTATTTTCTCCTTTTCCTTACCTGTCTTCTTTTCCTCTCGTCTCACTACCGTCTCCTCGCCTCCCATTCTCTCTTTCCACTTTACCCTCCTTTCCACGCCTTGCACTTCACTCTTCCCTCGTCTCTCTTCCTCGCTAGACACACACTCTCTCTCTCTTCCTTTCTCTCTCTCTGTTCCATATCCCTGTATATTTGGCAATTCCGCACCTTTAATACCTTAATAACTCGTTTTTATGACTGGGGTGTTTCCTCGCCCACACAAAAGCTGGCAGTACCACAGATCATCACATTCTGAGCCGGGAGCCGTGATGTTCTCCTGTGTAATACGTGTTCTCTGTGAGTAATGGCTTCTTCTCTCAGTATCAAAACACAACGCTGTTACACTCAGAGAGAAATGTTTACGTCTGCGTCAGATTAATGACATACACGCCTCTTTTCTCTCTAACCCTGGGTAGAGGCAAAGACAAAAGGTCTGCTGATTCTCTTCGTCTTTGGTATTTTCATCACTTTCCTCCCAGGCGCATCATACCACAATCATCCGTAGCCACATAGACATACCAAACCTCTCACAGGTTAAGAATATTTCTCAGCAGCGGAAAGTGACTATGAGAGGAGAAAGAATATTGGACGAATTATATGTCCCTGACATAACTTGATGGATACCTCGCTCTCGTTCTCAAAGGACTAGTTTGAGTCAGAAATTTTTTCATTGATATATATATATATATATATATATATATATATATATATATATATATATATATATATATGGCTGAATCAGTAGAGAGGCGGCCTGCAGTCCTAGTGGACCCAGGATCGAATCCTGGCTTGGGCAGGGAACAGTTTACGGTTGTGAATTTCCTATAAAGCAGACTTTCCTGATCTACCAGTTGACCCGCCGACATGTCGTAAAAGTACCCCCACTAATACCAATGCACCATTCCTGTATGAGACAGCCCTAGCATCTATTCAGTATGAACGGTGGGTGTTAGCGCCGAAGTGGTGACATGTGGAGGTGTAGGAGAACTACTGGGCCTTGGGATAGGTCACTGCCCCCGAGAAATAGGCCCTGCAGCCTTTGCCCAGAGTCGGACACGTAATATATATATATATATATATATATATATATATATATATATATATATATATATATATATATATATATATATATATATATATATATCAAAAGAAAGAGATGAACTGCAGGTCAGGAGAAAAGATGGAGCATCTGACGGCGTTAATTGGAAAGTATGACATGACTGTAGTAAAACCGATGTGCAGTTGACCACTTCAGTCCGATGACTTAATTTTTAATAAGAACCCCACGGTGTGGAGTTTTTATTGATACTGTAGATATTATCATTATTTTTATTATTATCATTTTTTTTTTTTTTTTGGGGGGGGGGAAGATCTAGAATGCTGACATTCCAAGACCGTTCGAGACAGAGACTTGAAATTTTCAGGATTGATGCAACTAGGTTGCAGTCTTCTCTTGTTACATTTTCTTTTTATAGCACTAGCGCCCTCTACATAATTTTTTAAATATTTGCTCTCCTGCGCAACAAAATAATATTAAATCGATTGCTTTGCAAATGTTCCAGCATACAGTCGTCAGCATATCGTCACCCTCATAAAGAAACTGCCTAAGACATTTTTCGGCGATTTCTGGATTTTTACCTAAATCAATTCTTCATCACGTGGCGCACCTCTTGGTATAGCTGCCTTTGCCAGGTCTAGGGTGTGAGTGGTCTAAAATGCGCCTCAAGTTTCTGCCTAAGTCATTGAAAATTAAGATAATGAGACAGGTTTTATTCGATTTCCCGAAAAGTAGAAAAAATGACTTAGGCAGTTTCTTTATGAGGGTGACGATATACTAGTTCAGCTGGGTATTGATACTGAGACCCAACAAATCCTTTATGAGATTTTCAGGAGATTCAAATGGCTGCCTTATGCCTGAAATGGCGGATTTGGGTCAAACTCGGTGGAAATGTAGTGGGTCGTGAGTGAACATGATCTACCTAGAATGAATGACCTTGACCTTGATCTCAGGTCAAAGGTCAAAATCTTTTTTAAATACTGACTCTTACCAAAAGTCCCTTAATGTTCCGTCTACCTCGATATTTCCAAGACTACACCATACCTGATGTGAAGAGAGAACCTGTATTTTTACACAGGAAAAATCACCTGATGTACAAGTGTGGATTTTTTTGGATCATTCTAATCTGGAATGTGGCATTAACATCTGGAACATGGAGTTCTTTTATTATTGCTTCAGCAGTCCTAGAATTATAGTTTACTTTTATGTTATTCTTGGAGCGTGAAAGTGACAATGCAGGGTCTACCTTCATTCATTTCTCGTCGACTTCATATAAATCAAGGTTCCCTTAGTCCACAGGGAAATAACTAAAGACACTTTAGTTACTTGTCTGTTTTACGCATTTTAAAAATATTTATGTTGTCTACTGTCAGAGAGTTCAGACACCCATTTTTCGATTAGTACATGAATTTTGACTAGACAATGCCGTAGAGTTTACTAACTTTCGAAACGATACATTTTATGGAGTGCATCTGGCATTTCCTTGGGAACATTGGTAGTATTCATTTACCTGAATTCCTGCTGTTGTTGTTGGTGGTGGTGGTGTTGTTGCTGCTGCTGCTGCGGATGTTGCTGAGTAACGAAGGTCTGTCTGGCCGAGCACACCCATCAGCCGCAGGTAAGCAACTGCCCCAGCAGGACCGTCCTATGCAGTGAACCGATGTTCCCTTGTGGTGGAGAGTGCCTCGCCATAGGCGCAAGGAGTGCGGAGGTTTGGTTCCTGAAAAGATGCCACGTTTGCCTCCCTTCATCCAGTTAAATGGGGCACCATAACAGGCTCCACATCACTTTGTTCCTTGGTTATGTGGTTCCCTCCAGGCATTGCAAATGGTTTTTTTCTGGGCTACAGGAAATCACATGAGCTGTCACTCAGTGTAGAATATATATATATATATATATATATATATATATATTTATATATATATATATATATATATATATATATATATATATATATATATATAAGCTTGAAGCTAGAACTAAATACATAAACCTATAGAGCAGCATGGTGTGCACGGGATGAAGTACCAGTACTGATCCTTATCCTAGACTAGGAAAAAATCTTTTGGATCATAATACTTCTCTCTGTAATAGCGGCCAAAGGTTTGCCTTTCTTAAAACCTGATTTCTGAACTAGTGTTTGTGATGTGATCCTGGTTATGGGCCGGACTCTTCTTAGCAGCATTTGTGGAGCATTCAAGCATGGCGCTGATGCCCAGAACCTGGTGGTAGATGCGTTACGGGATGTTGAAATACTGGAGGAAGATGGGCACGATGATAATGAAAATGATAGCAAGGAAGAATAAAATGATGTTGATGAGTGAGATCAGGATAGGTAGGTTGCCTTGTTATGACAGAACTTTATAGTCTTGTGGAGGGCCGTGCATGACTTGGAAAGTTATATATTTCCATGGATGATTAGCCTCAAGGAAAATCTGACAGATGACAAGTGGTAGGGTCTGTATCGGCCGTCGGTTCAAAGCGACTATGTATGGAGTTTCATGCACTGAACAGGATGAAAGGTTGAACACGAGAGAGACCGCCACTTGTATATCTGCCTGTTTGTGTCATCGTACCCCAATATGTTATTATGATCCAGGGCGGTACTTGAAGTTTACCTCCTCTCCTGTCCTCCTGGGAGGACTGTCAGTTTATCTATCTGGTATAATATATGTTAGTTTATTACTTATCCCTAATCCAAATAATACGTCATAAAATTACCCATGTTAGTAGTACGCCTTGCTAAATGATGAAAAACGGGTACGAGGCCTGGGTAGGTCAGATTCAAGAGGGGTAGCAGCAGGTAACGAGAGGAAGAGAGAATGGCATGAAGGGGAATCAAAGGTAGAAAGTAGGAGTGGGCAAGAATTATGCTGATGGAGTTAAGCAGGTGTGGTGAACTTTTAATGAGCATCGATTGAGGTTTAGGTAGGGCTACGTTTGGGGCACTGCACATACCGCTTCAGAAAAGCTGTTCTAAAACAAGATCAAAGGTTGAGGGAAATTCCATAGGAATGGTGGTTCACACTGAAAGATTGTAGGCTACGTTGAAATGGCAGCAGTTTTCTTTCTGAAAATGAAAACAAACAAACAAACAAACAAGGCTAATATGGGAATATTAATTTTGACAGGGCGTGATGTAACTACCTGCGATTTGTATGTGATTCGAGAGGTAGCTCTAAAAGGCCTGAATCCACAAATGCAGGAGAAATTCATAGCCACTCAAGTTTACGCTCGCAGTGAAACATTGATGGGATTGGTAGAGTTGGGAATAATGAAGTTTAAGAAAACTAATGTGGTGTCACCGTTAGTGGGATGACACTGACAGAAGCATAATTAACACTATAGGTGCGACTAGCCTGGACACAAAGATTTATGTGGCGCCATGCCACTGCTGTGATACAGTGAATTATTTATTATAACCTTTTCTCCACAGTTGGTGCACTTGGGTACTTTCAGGTTAACGCTAGAGAAATGTATTCAGGGAAGGGAAGTCCACGTAGTCAAAGGCTTCAAAAACTTTCTTGAGTAACCCTTTCTCTGCCACTGTTATTCTTATCTTGATTAACATTTTCTCTGTCAATGCTATACTTATCTTGATTAGCACTTTCTCTGCCATTGCTATAGTTATTTTTGCGCTCTTTTTCACTTATTTCAACCCCTAGGAATATTGTTTAGGCGAAGTTCAGATGATTTGGTTCGTTGGAGACAAATGCCAGCAAACAAAGTAGGCTATTAGTGTAGAGGGATAGGGTAGTCTGGGGGGTACCATAAGCGACGGGATAATCTGCAGTAAAAAAGTTGATAACCCCTTCAGCCAAAGAAATAATTATTTATTGCTCTTTAGTTTTCATTTATTTCTTTGTTATCTATTGGCTTCATCAGTCAACTCAGCCTCTGGGTACGGCCAGGTAATTACGACTCGTGCAGCAGGAAGATCCGGCCTTATCGGGCTGGACGTCCTGGGCTGGTTTATGTACAGCAGTTTCTCTCACAGGAAAGAACTTAAATTACTTATTCCTCTAAACTTTCATAATACACAAACCCGATCCTCAGTCCTTCTAAGGATGTGTTGTCCGAAACATTAGTAGAAAACAGTTTTTTCCTGTGTGTCTCGCCAAAGCAAATTAACCTGACAACATTCAGCGATCGATCAAAACGGGTACTTGGTAACAAATGTGAACAGAATATGTTATACCGGTGAAATTTACAGAATGTTTAATGAATCACTGACATATTTGAAGAGACGTGTAAATCTAGTCCAGGAGCACAGACCAACCTTTATATTCTTGTGAGTTAAGGAGCCTTTCTTACATCGTTTTTGGTGCATATTATTTTACCTGTTCCACCATTACATTCTCTTGTATGCCCTGTAGACCATTAAAAAAAGAATTCAGTTGTTATTAACAACATGCAAATACTAATTTACGTGCCATAAAAAACTGGTAAACTGGGAAAGGTAGGATAATGTACCAGCAGAAGTACGGCAGCAGGATACTTTAGGTCGTATCCTCTTGATCCTTTGAGTTTTCTAGTTAGTTTCCTTGAATTTTTATTACCTCAGCCAAGGGGGTTATGTTTTCATACCTGTCCGTTTGTTAGTTTGTTGCATGGTTGGTTTGTGAGCAAGATTACACAAAAACTGCTGGACGGATTTCCACGAAACTTCGTAGAAGAATGGGCCTTGGCCCAGAAAAGACTCCACTAAATTTTAGTGCGGATCCGTGTAAAGGTGTGGATTCAGGATTTTTTTTTCTCTTTAACATTGCGAGATAGGGAGCTTTACGACATTTTCGTAAATATTTTAGTGAATATTGCATGGATCTTGATGAAAAAAACAAGATTATTTAGGATGTTGGTATCTACGAATGTGTACAGTTTGGCTTGGATCCATGTAGAATTCCGAATCTAGCAGATTTAAATATGCTTTTATAGAGGGGTAGTCTTTTCCAATATTGGATTAGACTTAACTGAATTGAAAGGCAGTGCATGTTGGGCAGTGGCAGAGGTATGCGTTTTACTGAGTGCCATTCTGGTTATATAATATTGTTACCTTTTAACCATTTCCCTGCCATGGGCGGACCAGAGTATTTAATTCGGGCAATTTTGAGGCTTCTTCAGGAGAGGACGATTCGAGGATTTAAACGTTGAATTTGTTTATTAATAGCAATTTTCCCAGCTGAACCAAATCGTATTCTATCACTCTGAGTACAATAATGAGGTATGAAGTAGGCGTAATATGTTAACGTTCTCCTGTTCTCGACGTCTTTCTAATACGCGCCATATCCACACATAAAATGATAACGATCAGGTAATGGAAAGTACGATAAACCGACCAGGATACGGCCATTCAGTATAGGGAATATTATGTTGCAACACCGGCACTTAGGTTAGTGTACGGAGATACGGTGATATCGTCTTAGGCGCGTAACTCAGGGTTTTGCATTTTACGGTATGGCGTAGGTACGTAAATACTTACATTACGTGCATTATATTGCAAGATACATATGCATGTGTAGATATTTGCTGTATATATTCAACATGTTGACCTCTTATGCAGATTACTTCCGAAATACAAGTTCGCTTCCCATCCCCACACCGCGCTGCCCACGCCCTTCCCATTCACGACCCCTTGCCCATCTGCTGCACATGACTTTCTTGCCCACTACACACACCCTCTCCCTCTCCTTTCATCCTCTTCTCCCTCCCCCTCTACATCCTCGTCTATCTCATTTTCCATCTTACTTTCTCTCTTCCACAGCCCCTTCTCTTCCTCCCATTTCATATATTTCTCTCCCTTCCCCTCTACACCACTTCTGTCTGACCTCCTCACCCCCTCTCCCTGCCCCTCAACACCGTCCTCGCCTCACACAACACAATGATCCCTCCCCTCACACAACACTGTCTTCCTTCTTCACCGATATATACTCTCCCTGTCACATCAACCATCTCTCTCTCTCTCTCTCTCTCTTCTCACCCAGCTTTCCACTCCCCCTACCTTTAAGATGCCACTCATCCCCACCCACCCGCCACCCACCCACCCTCCTCCTCTCTTCTCATCTTACACTCTCCTCTCCTAAAAGGTAAAGCCGGTGGTGCATTGGTTAGCACATACAGCTCACAAATGAAAGAAGCTGAGTTCGATTCTGTGGCCGGTCATACTGGTGGACCTAATTGGTTTCACCCTATTTCATACTCATCCACCTGTAGAGCTGGGACCCTTAGGGGACACTGATTATGCTGACCGGAGTCTAGAGTAAGACTGGGACTTTGCAAAACTAACAATATCTACTGTAGCCTTTCTTGTGTACTTGATAAATATTACGCGCTTTCTACTATTCAAAACCTTCATTTTTCTGCTTTACCTCAGTTACTCCTGCTCATTCTTCAGATTCCAGTCTTTCTCTCGTTTGTCTTGTTCAGTCAGTCTTCCCTCTGTGTTTCGTATTCTAGTCTTAATGTTTATATATGTCCTTTTCATTCTCAGTCTTCTTTTACTCTCTGTCGTCTCTGCAGCGTCCATTCAAGATTAATTTCATCATTTCTCGTGTCCTTATTATTCTCATCAATTCCTCTCGGCCAATTACTTCTCACTTCAGTCCGTCATCTATCCTTCCTCTTCTACCTCCTAACCATTTGTTTTACGCTCTTCCAATGTACTATTGGCCACAAGTATTCTTACACACTCCAGATTTGCCTCTCCCTGATTTCATGTGGTAACACCGATTCCATTTCCAGGTGTATGATATCCTATGTTCCCCACCTCATTTTCCTCTCTCATACTTCTAGTCATTTTCTTACCTTGGGGCGATATTCTGTGAATATTGTTATTAGTCCCCCCATTCAGCCACAGTTTCTTTGCTCTGATATTACTTTTATGTGTGAAGTGAACTGGTCTCTCGTCCCACCCCCATTCCTTCTGTCACCCTCCCTCCCTCCCTCTCTCTTTCACTCCCCTACTCCCTTCCTCCCTCTCTTTCTCCATTCCCTCTCTTCTTATCCTTCCCCTCCTGCATTCTTGTTCTGCTTCCCTCGCTTCCCTGATTCTCTCTCCGCATTGCCCGTTTCTCTCTGTCTGTTTAATATTCTATGACTGTCCAATAAACAGGTGGCAGTGCTAGGTTTCATCATGCAAGTACAGTATTTTTCCCACTCTTACAGATTTTTTTTTTTTTCTGTATTTCAGAGTCCTTTCATGGCGAACTCTCCATACTTCTCGCCCAGTACTCTTCCACATACATAAACATATATATATATATATATATATATATATATATATATATACCTAGGCTGCTTCCCCCAAGGAAAGGGAGGTAGCCGAGACAGGACGACTCACTCTCCATTTACTCATCCATTCAAACACATTCATTCGCATCTTAGCCCCAAAGGGGAGAACGGACAGATCCTCACCGCATCACACCGCACAAGGGTCAACTGCGCAATGCAATCAGTGACATCCACAGCAGGGCCCGACAGCAGAACTGGTTTACCCCTGCCACATCATAACAGACCCATCCCCTTACCCGCACCTGACCTGACTAGCTGATCAGACCAAATGCGGGAGAATGTCCCCTCAGGGCTGCGTCATCACTTATTCATTCACAATTTCTCTCCATTTATTTCTGTCACGCACAGCCACTCTTCCTTGCTCAACAGACATCCCTCTCGCATCCAGCGCTCTCTTCACACTGTCCATCCATCCTATTCGTGGTCTTCCTCTCAGTCTTACACCTCTCACATCAGATCTAGTTATCTTTTTCACCAATCGCTCATTATCCATTCTCTCCATATGCCCAAACCATTGCAACACCCTCTGCTCAACTCTACCAGCCATCTCCCGAACAACTCCAGTTCTCCTTCGCACTTCATCATTTTGCACCCGATCCATACGCGTCACTCCACACATACTCCTCAGACATCTCATCTCCATTACATTCAAACTTTTCCTCTCTGCTACACCCATATTCCATGTTTCAGCCCCATATAATGCAGTCGGTACCACAACACCCTCATACAGCCTTCTCTTTAAATCCATTCTAAGCGAACGACATTTAAACACTTTTTTCATTCCTCCCAGCACCTTTCCTACTTCATTTATTCTAAACTTCACTTCTGCATCTATTCTTCCATCCACAGCAACATGTGACCCTAGATATTTAAAACAATCTACCTCCTCAAGCAACTCACCATTCAAAACTATATTCATCCCCCTACCATCTATCAACCTCGTACACTTCATCACTTTACTCTTATTCTCATTTACTTTCAATTTCCTCCTTTCACACACCCTTCCAAACTCCTCTACCAACTGTCTCAATCTCTCCTCTGAATCAGTCACCAGTGCAGTATCATCTGCAAGCAGCAGCTGCTTCAGATTCCACTCTCCTCCATCAACATTTACCAGACTCAGACCACCTAAAACTCTTGCATTCACCTCCCTTACAACACCATCCATGTAAATATTAAACAACCAAGGCGACATCACACATCCCTGTCGCAGCCCCACTCTCACTGGAAACCAATCACTCACAGCATTTCCCACTCTTACACACGCTCTACTATTTACATAAAAACTTTTCACCCCTTTTAGTAACCTACCATCAAGTCCATACAATCTTAAAACAGTCCATAAAGCCTCCCTATCAATTCTATCATACGCTTTCTCTAAATCCATAAATGCCCGAAACACATCCTTGCCTTTCGTTAAATACTTTTCACACACTTGTCTCACAGCAAACACCTGATCAACGCATCCCCTCCCTCTCCTAAAGCCACGCTGCTCATCACCAATCACTCCCTCTGTACCCTCTCTAACTCTCATAATTAACACTCTACCATACACTTTACCTACAACACTCAACAGACTTATACCCCTAAAGCTAGTACATTCATACTTATCACCCTTGCCTTTATACAACGGGACCACACAAGCACTTGCCCAGTCAATATATATATATATATATATATATATATATATATATATATATATCATGGAGCAATGTTGGATTGGATGATTGATTGATGGATGTATGGATGGATAGATATACTGTATATGTATATATATATATATATATATATATATATATATATATATATATATATATATATATATATATATCATGGAGCAATGTTCATGGATGAACTCTCCATGGACTTCTTGCCCAGATACTCTGTATATATATATATATATATATATATATATATATATATATATATATATATATATATATCTATATATATATATATATATATATATATATACTATCTATATACTGTACACTATCTATATACTGTAAATACCCTGTAGGTAAGAACTGTTGTATTAATTAGACATAACTGCCGTTCTTAAGGCTAACTTTAGCATTGGCCACATTAGTTATTATAAATTTTAAATGATAAATGTACCGAAATGCTGGGTGCTGCTCCTAACTTCGTTATGCAAGAATAAAATTCACCTTAACTAACAACACATCACCCGGCGGCGGTGGAATCCTATGTTAGACTACCAAAATAAAGTAACATAACGATCGTTCTTAAAGACACACATACCAAACATACCATGGCAGTGCCTAGCACTATATTCATTACGTTTCATTAATACTGTAATTAATACCAGGCCACGTATGAGGATAAATTAACTCAGGGTTTTGATACACGCAGTCTATTGTGTAAAACTGTTATTGTGATGGGGATGATTTTCTTTATTTATCACTCTCCAGCTGAATCAGAGGTAACACAGTTTCATGTTAACACTGTTCCGCGTGCCGTACTACTAGGAAGGTAGGGTCACATATTCTTTCCCACTCCCCTGTCTCTTATCGGGTTTCCTTCTTCACATTCTTGTTCTATTCGCTCACTTACCCTTTCCATTCCTTTCTCGTCTCTAATTTCTCCGTATTGCACATCTACTCTTCCTTTTACTCCCCAAACATCCATATATTTAGTTTTCCCTCTTCCCTCTTTCTTATCCATTTCTTCTCATACCCATTCTCACTTCCCCCCTCTCTCATTTGCTTCTCACTGTTCCTATCATTCTCAACTCCCATTCTTGCCACCCACTTCTTCCCTCTGTCCCTTTCCCTCTCACCTCTTCCTTCCCTCCCTTTCTTATTACACCCTTTATTCTCCCCACTTTTCTGCCGTTCATATCTCCGCTCCTTCCCATTTCTCTTTCTCCTTTCTTTTCTCTTCCTATCTTCCTCCTATCTCTAACCTTTCTTATTTTTTCTCACTCTCCTCCGTGTCCCTGAGTATCATTTCTCCTTTCCACTTTCTCCTCTCCTGTCCTCCCTCTCCACTTTCTCCTCTCCTGTCCTCCCTCTCCACTCTTTCCTTGTTTCTCTTCCTCCCCATCCACTCTCTCCTCCTTTCCCTTTCTCTTCCTTTCCGAACTCAGTTAGAGAAACTTATTTTCTCTCGCTATATCTTTTTCCCCCACCGCTCTCTTATATCCGTTGCCTCTCTCTCTCTCTCTCTCTCTCTCTCTCTCTCTCTGCTCCCTACCCCTTTATAATTTTCAATTCCGCACCCTTTAATACCTTAATAATTCCTTTTTGTGGTTGAGGTGTTTCCTCGCCCACACAAAAGCTGGCGGTGCCACAGATCGTATTCTGAGCGGGGAGCCGTGATGCTCTCCTGAGTAGTGCGTGTTCTGTGAGAGTAACAGCTAGTTCCGTCAGTATTAAAATATAAGGCTGTTACAGTCAGGAACAAGTGCTTGCACAGTATTACCACTGCGTCTACATCAGATTTATGACATGCACGCCTCTTTTCTCCCTAAAGTTCTTCTGCTTCCCTACGACAACTTCACACATTGGATATTTCCATTACTTTCCTCCCGGATGCATCATACCATACAGTAATCCCCTATAGGTAGATAGACATAGCAAGCCCTCACAGGTTAAGAATATTTCTCAGCAGAGGAAAGTGAAGAAGAGACACCGCCGGATTAAGGGGGGGGCCCAAGTGGCCCGGGGCCTGGGCCACCCACCAAGAGGGGGCCTCCCACCAGAGCAGCAGAAAGTTGAGCACAGGCACCCACATGTGCGGAGAAAGGTATCCCTAATATTCAAAACTGTATCTGGAACATTAAACATATTCTATGAAAAATATTTTTTATTGAACTGACATCGTCATGATAAATTATTTAGACTTACCTTAGTTTTTCTGATGTCTATGACCAAACTGTTGATAAATCATGATAATTACAAGTTAGTCAATTTCTAAATCGTAATTGAAGAAGCACAAACCATAATACAGACTACAATACTTGTCATTTTCATCAATACTTGTCTTTTAGTAACTTGGCAGCACTGCTTAAATTTGTATCGTCCAAGGCTACTACAATATATGAATATAATACTAGAATATAATATAATATAATACTAGATATAATATAACAATGGAATATAATATAATATAGAATATAATATAATAATAATATAATATAATAACATATATAAAATAATATATATTATATAATATAATATAATATAATATATAATACTAGAATATAATATAATACTAGAATATAATAATAGAATATATGGTATCGTCTACGTCGGCCATGTGACGGTTGGTGTGTGGCTGTTTTCATGGTGATCCACAGTAATTTTTGCGAAAAAAAAAAACTGTTATGCTATCCTATTTTTATTTTATGAAATGACTTGACTGTTTTTATGGTTTGTCTTACTAGGGGGGCATTCTTATCCTGTTTTGAATTCCATTTTTCATTGAAATGTTCTTGTTTCACTCATCTATAAATAAATGACAGACATCTATTTTTTCTTTTAAGAAATCCTTTTGTATTATAGGTAATGTTTGCTGAGCTGCTTACATACATAATAATTAGGAAAAAATGTTGTTATACACCTGGTAATTATTCAATAAATGATGAACTTTACCCACCTGGTCATCAAAAAGGGGGTTGTGAGTCAATAGTGGGAAGGTAGGGTAATCTGCATAAGTATTTGTGATCCTTGCAAAGTATGTTTTATTGAAAATGTTTAAAATTAAAAAGCACTACTTAGAAAAGGGCTCTTGGATAGAATTGCCTGATGATGGTTACTTGAAGGTTATTTGATGGTTATTTGATGGTTATTTGAAGGCAGGTTGCCATTTCCTATTCATGGAAAATTGGAAAACTAATAATTGTCCTTTTCTGCTCTTTTTGTAAAACTTAAGTGATTGATCAAGTAAAACTGATCTAAAAGGGCAAAAAACTGAAGAAGTAATTTTAACTGAATTTCTCTGTGTAAATAAATTTGGTAAGAATAACTTGTGTTCATTTCATTTCGTGTTTATGCATTACATAATACAGCATTGGATGAATAGTCCCCGTTCAGTATTTCCTAACTAAAAGTGTCCTATTTATATATTAGGGTTTAGGTTACCAGTCTGTGGCGTATGCCACTGGGGGAGTTGGAAAGGAGGCCTCCCTTCCAAGCGGGCCCCGGGCCCCCAACATGCTTAATCCAGCCGTGAGAAGAGAAGAATAAAACTGATCGAACTTAATGTCCCTGACATAACCTGATGGATGCCTCGCTCTCGTTTTCAAAGGACTGGCTTGGCCTAAAGTTTTCTTCTTTATATATATCAGTGGAGAGAGATGCTTTGCAGGTCAGGAAAGAGATGGAACGTCTCGAGGGATTAATTGAAAAAGTGTGACGTAACTGTGTTAAAACTGATGTGCAGTTGATCACTACAATCCGATGCCTTAATCTTATACTTTGGTCATGTTTCTTGACTAGCGGCCCAAGCGTGAAAGTGACAATAGAGACTGTACCTTCATTCAGTTCTCATCGAATTCATAAAGATCGAGGCTTCCTTATTCCATGGGGAAATAACCACAGACACCTTTGTCACTGGTCTGATTTACTCATTTTAAAGATATTTATGTTGTCAATGATAAGACAATTTAAATATCCATACTTCAATCCGTATGTGAATTTTGACAACACGATTCCATAGTTTAACAACTTTCGAAAAGATAATTTTTGGTGGGGAAAGCATCTGGCTTTCCCTTGAGTAGGTTGGCAGTATTTCATTCCATTGAATTCCTGTTGTTAAACATATTATTTTGCTTAGAAAATGCTGTTCGAAAAGCAAGAAAGGTGTCTATGGCTATTTCTCCATGGAAGAAATGTGACACGCTTGATATGAATTGGTGGAGAAATGAATTATGGTACCATTTTGAGAAGCATTTCGAGGAAGAGAATGGAAGAAATAAAAACAGCATATGCAGTGTGGTCTTCACCATATGGTGGACGCCAAAAAACACGACATCGAACTGATTAAATAAATGTTTGTTAGGTGCTGTCATAAGTACACTTTGCAGTCAGTGCCTACCAGCGTTAACATGAGTCGGTAAAATATTAAGGTATATAAATGACTGAAGAGATCATTACCGCACTTTGTTAACCCACTGAGCCTGGGAAAGTAATTTTCATACTATCTTAGCCATCTCCCAACAGTTTTATCCAGGTGACGATGGATTGGTAACATAAGCCATGAGAAACCTCTTCAGTATGGGAGGCCACTACTAAAATGAATAAAATCATCCAAGGACGGCAATAATATGCTAAAAGATATAAGGTTAATTTAACAAAACACTCGTAGAACTGGTACGCCTAAGACCTAATCAAAGCTAATCTGTTACGCAAATACGAATCCAATTCTATCAGGGGAGACATTAGACTTTATTTGTTGCTGTTGTTGTTATTCATGCTGTTGAGTAACGAAAGTCTGTCTGGCCGAGCAGACCCATCAACCGGAGGCAATTAACTACCCATGCAGGGCTGTCCTATGTAGTTAACAGATGTTCTTTTGTGGTGGACAATGCCACGCCAGAGGCTCAAGGAGGAGAGTGGAGGTTTGGTTCCGGGATGGATGCCGCATTTGCTTCCCTTAATCCCGTTCAATAGGACACCATTATAGGTTCCACATCACCTTCTTATTTGATTATGTGGGAACCACCAAGCATTGCAAATGTTTTTTTGGGCTACAGGAAATCACTTGTCATGTCACTCAGTGTAGAGCCGCTTGATGTGGAAAGAAGAGTAATAAAAGTGACAGGAAGGATGGTAGAAGGAGGAAGAGAGGAGGGCGGACATACAAAAATGATAAAGATGAAGAAGTAGTTAGCAATACATTAATTGAGTGGGTGATGATCGCCACCACTTACCACCAGGAGAGTATGTTTTCACCCCCGTGTGTTTGTTTGTTTTAGCAGGATTACTCAAAAACTAAAAGAGAGATTTGGACCAAAGCTGGTGGGTAGGTAGCCCACGTCCCAATAAATAATCGATTAATTTTTTCGGACCGATCCGGAACTTATTACGGATTCTAGATCCTGAAAACGCTTTTTGTGAAACCTTGATCAGTGATCAGAAAACCTAACCCATTATGAAGAGCGGTTTGGAAATTACGTTGCTATTGCCGAAGAGATGGGCTCCAGTGAATGCCCTTCTGATAAAGATGAAGAAGTAGTTAGTACTATATCAAGTGAGTGATGGTCACCATCATTACTACAAGTAGTTACCTCCACCAAGGAGGTTATGCTTTACTCCACGTTGGTTGGTTTGTCGGTTTCTTTGATTGTCTGACTGTTAGCAAGATGTCTCAAAAAGTTATGAACGGATATTGATGAAATTTTGTGGAAGGATGGGGCATGAGCCATGGATTTAATTACTAAATTTTTGGCCAGATCTGGATCCGGATCCAAAGTATTTCGCACAATATCTCCAAAACTTTTCAGTTATTTTCATTGACATATTGAGGAAAGGTGGGCCATGAACCAAGAAAGAACTGATTGAATTTGGGGGCGGATCCAGATTCGGATCTCATATCCACGGATCTGGATCGAGGATTACTCAAAAAATCATGAACGGATTTTGATTAACAACCAAAATAGTTCTGACTTATTCCCAACTATTTCTAACAGATTTGGTACCCCCGATCTCTAAGCTGATCCTAAAATTTGGCTCTCATCTAACCTTGACATAGTACATCATAAGTGGGGGAAAATCCTTGAAGCATGCAAATCCATGAAATTAGTCGATATATTATGAAAAAAAAATATATTATCAAACACAAAATATTTATTTAGATCACATAATAAGTACAGACTACTATATACAAAACATTCTTACAAAATCTTTGTATATTACAAGGGATTCTGCACTTTGCTTCTGCATTTGAAGGAGCAACTACTTTCACTCTGTAAAGTCCAACAGTAGTAGCCGATCATGTTTCGACTGAATCGGCCGTGATTTTAATTCTCCATTATGGCAGTTTCCTGGTGAAACCTTTCGTCATGTTTCTCACTGACATCACCAAGGTTAAATGGAAAGAAGTCCAAAAGAGAATGGAAGAAATATATCTTGAGTGACCTTCGAGCACAGAGTGCATGGTAACTCTTCAACATCTTGTCCACAAGGACCATATAATTTAATGCTTGAGAATATCCTTGGTAATTATTGGTAAGAACCATGAAGCTCTCTCATGCAGTCTTTTCCAGTTTAGACAAGCTCCTTACAAAATCCTGATCATTGAGGATATGACGAATTTGAAGGCTGTTGAAAACACCTACCCTTACTTTGGATTCAGATACAGTGCCATGGACCTTTGTTAGCAAGTAGTGAAATCCAGCACCATCCTGATCCCTGGCCTTCACAGAGTTCTTCATCAAACCAAGATTCAAATAAACTGGAGGCAAGAATTCCTTTTCAGAGTCAACAAAAGATTTGTGAAAACAGATGAACCATCTAGTCATATCTTTTGGTCGCACTGACCATTCATTAGGTGTGTAATGCAGCGTCTACTCTGCTTTCCCATAAACAAAGATAGCACATGTGCTTTATGTAACCTTACGGAAGTCCTGCAAGGAGGCCGATCACCTTCAGGTCCTCACTACTGTTTAAGATCCTCGCAGATGTTCCATTGATGTGTTTTTGTTGCCAATAGCAGTCAACAAAGGTATTCTTTGCTTCATAACTTTCATTCATTCCAAGAGCAGGCAAAGTTAGAATGGAAAGAAGCTAACTTCCATAATGGAGAAGGAGGGCCTTCAGCGCACGCTTCCAGGAATGTATGTACAACCCCAATTCTTCTGTTTGATAACGGAGAGACTATCAAGGTGTTGCATTAACGATATAACATCATATCAGTAAGAAAGCATGTCGTCCATCTTTTAGTACATTCAAAGCTCTTCATGTTTATGAAAGGAGAGTGGTGGTACGAACATTGTGTAGCAGTTCCATTGCTTGAGTCGAGATCCAAGGAGTTCAATTTTCTCCATTGATAGGTTAAGGTCTCTTGTAAGGTTATGCAGTTCTACATGACACATGAGGTGCAGCTTCTTGCTTTCTAAATCTTTTTGAAAGCTGGCATCCATGCAACTATCATCCTTAGTAAATGCTTATTCACTTGTGGTTCCTAATGGAGGATTTGCAACTGGAAGCTCAGGGCCATGGGGTACTGTCCTTAGAGCAGAAGGTGCGTTAGGATATTTGATCTTAGACCGAGTTTTCACTCTGTACCTGTTGGTGTTAGTGAGACAGAAGTAGCAGCCATTACTGTGATCCTTTGGTCATCAGGTATTCCTTTCACCATCCAGTGGTTTGGAACAAACCACTGGATGGTAAAAGGAATACCTGATGACCAAATACCACAGATTCATTCATTCATGTGGTTTGCACGTGGCTTTCATGCTATGTGAGGTACCCATTTCTTGTCTTGATCACCAATATGACGTTTGAAGTAATATTTTTAAGCAACTTTAAAATTCCTTGTAATTGATTTCTTCAGGCTCTCAGGTAAAAAAAAGCCTGCAGATTTAGCAGAAAGTGTATGATGCATCCATAGAGCTATATTGCTCCCCTGCATGCCTAAGTAAATCAAGGTGCTTTGTAGCAGTAAAGAATATCTTAAATGGACTAATGACAAATATTAGATTACCTATCCATGCACTGGTTTAAAGGGGAAAAAAAAATGATGTGATTGATCACGGAAAAATTTTGTCTGTGGCTGAATCACTCTGCGTTGCTAAACATCTTGTGATTCAGGTACTTAACTGCAACTGATATAACAGCCATAAAAACTAGATGAAGTACGACTTTACAGTATAAGGTACTAGCAGGACTGATAAAACGGCCATAAGAACTACATGAAGTACAACTTTATAAGGTACTAGCAGGACTGACATAACAGCCATAAGAACTAGATGAAGTACGACTTTATAAGGTACTAGCAGGACTGACATAACAGCCATAAGAACTAGATGAAGTACGACTTTATAAGGTACTAGCAGGACTGACATAACAGCCATAAGAACTAGATGAAGTACGACTTTATAAGGTACTAGCAGGGGTACCCGGCATTGCCGAGCCAAAGAGGCGAAAACTCTCATTCTATTTATTTTAGTTCAATCTTTCTTTCTACTCTAGAAAGACAATGGACCTCTTATGCTTTTGAGGAGGGCTTATAAGAAGTCCACGAATCTTCTATTCCAACTTTTGTAGTTTGGCGCACAGTATTTGTGGGCACTTGTTAACAACTACTGGTGACGTCAAATGGCCTCTGACCGGTGACCTCAAATGACCTCGGAGGTCAATCTCACATAGCCCATGTCCGAAATGGAGGTCATGCGAGTCTCGATGCCAAGAATTCAGCTACAGGGGTGCCTGGCATTGCCCGGGCCAAAAATGCAAAAACTCTACTGGTGACTTCAAATGACCCAGATCTGAATTTTGACCCCCCCCCCCTATAACCATCCATGGGTCACCCTGATTCAGCATATATATGGGTCTGGGGGTCTCTGGCCCTTTGTTTGGGTGTAACTGAAAAACAAACAAGACAAAAACAACATAGGTCTTGTGTGTGTATATATATATATATATATATATATATATATATATATATATATATATATATTTATAGTATATATATATATATATATATATATATATATATATATATATATATATATATATATATATATATATATATATATATATATATATATATATATATATATATATATATATATATATACCTCCATGACATTAGTCGGGTCACATTTTCCTTCGTACAAGCTGACACTTCTATGGTTCACTGGTTCTCAAGAACTGTATGTGCTACTGAAAATTCGATATCATATTCGAAATTTACCGGTTCATGTTGCTTAGAATCTATCACCTCAAAATATACAAGAAACTTAACACTTTTAACATTTGCTCGACCAGTGTAATTATATGAAAGTAGCAAAAAACAAGTACTGTTTTGAAATACTATTTGCTTCTGCCAAGTATTAAAATTTCATATTGTTTGTCATAAATTTCAAGTCAGTGCTGCTAAATCTGCATTGGAATCGGATTTGACGAAAATCATTTGATTTTAATTCAAAGTAACTCTGATTTTTTTTTTTTCAGCACTGATTTTAATGTGGATCATTTGGTGAAAGTGAATTAACTGAATTTCGTTATATAATTTAAATTAGTGTTGCACTTTTTTGGTGAATGTGGCCAGTGACAGTAAAATAACAAATGAATGAATGAGAAAACTAACTGGAATTATATTACAAAGAGAACTTGTGAGGGCAGTATCAAAGGTAGAGATGTGACAGGGTGACCACCAGTGATGTGAGAAAACATTGTGGAGAAATTCATAAACTGTAAAACTATATATCTAAATATATGTGTAGGTAGATAGATAGAAAAAATGTATAAATCAGTTTCATCATATTAATACCAATTAACTATCGTACAAATAACACTAGAATTCTGTAGAGAAAGAAGTAGATATTTCTCAAAAACTCACATCAATGGGCGCAACCTAGGGTGGTGGCCGAGAAGGTTGCAGCAGGGAGCGAGGGAGACACACTTGTACCCTATACACAGTCGTAAGTTTGTGGGAAGAATCCCTTCTATAGAAGAGAATGGGACTTTGTATATGGTTTGCTCAACAACAAATTCACTCATGCATATTACATACTAAGTGTTGCCACTTAGCCATTATGTTTGCTTGCCTGCCCATTGCTTCGGCAATATCGAAACATAGCAAGTATATGCTGGAGCGAGAGGGAGCAAACGGACAAGTTTAAACACGTGGCTCCCTCACCCAAGTATAAGGCAGACACTCTGATTTACTACCTACACTACGCCGCCATGCCCCTCTCCCTCTCAAATCCTGTCTTGTCTTCCTTGGCCATGGCTCCCTGTTTGAGAACCAGCGAACCAATGAGTTGTCCTGTTAACCATTTCTTTAATAATAACGATCATTTTTAGTCTGTCCATTATTTACATACTGGGAACCAGGATAGTTCACCAGTTGTCAAATACTGACATTAATTGACACTGTCATTATTTATACTCCTCGTCACTTAATGGAGTTGTTGTCCAATTAAATGGTAGATCAATGCAACGGATATGCCCAATGTAAAGTGCATGCTGCCATTTATAATGCGATAGTGAAATATGAACGCATACATAAATAAGACCAGGTTAACTGAAAAAGACTGTATACAATACCAGGCTGCGTGATCAAAACTTCGTTCTTGCTTTATTTCTCCTTTACTAAGGACATTCTTTCGTGTATGTTCAGCTTGGGAAGAATTCCTTTTTTTTCCATTTTCTTCCTGGGCTCATCGCAGCGTTGTTTAGGTGCGGTTAAGACTCACTACTGGTTTATTCTGTTCTTTTTCTGTGACTACAGAGAGAGAAGGAGGACCACCTCGTTGGGTGAGTGAGGTTTGTTTATATAACATTCTCTCTCTCTCTCTCTCTCTCTCTCTCTCTCTCTCTCTCTCTCTCCCATATTAATCTTTATCATTGGAAGAAAAGGAAAATGCTTTTAGCATTTATTTCTTTTCCTATTGTATGGTTTCCCAGCTTCCACATTCCACTCATTTCCATTCACTATGTTATCCTTATTACACACCTCTCCAAATGTCTTCTTCTACTCACCTTCGCTGTTGCACTCCTTCTCTCCATCCTGTTCCTTACGCTCTTTGTTTTATCACTTTTTACATATTTCTACGTTTCCTTTCCCCTCCCTCCCTCCCGACTCCTTTTCATTTTTCTCCAGTGCCTTTTCCATTTTTATTTCTCAGTTTTTGTCATCTTTCCTCTCTTAGTTTGTCGTTTTCCCTATTGTATTATTTCCCTTCCTCGTAACTCTTTCTCCCTGTTTTTGTTCAGTCCATCTCTCGTATTTTCTCATTCTCCCCATTTTCCAACTCTTCACTTTGCTCCTCTCCTCTCCATTTCTCTTTCTCCACTCTTCCCTAATATTCTGTAACATTTTTTCTCTCTTATCTTGTACCATTTCCCCATTCACCCATTCCCCTTACCTCCCTTTCTCCCTGTGCCTACTTTTCTCTTCTTCCTTTCTCCTTACATTCACTCTTCTCTTCTCCCAGTCTCTCTATACACTCTCTTCTCCCATCTTCTGCTCTCTGTAGCTCTTTTTCCTTTTCCCTTCTCCAGTTGTCATCTCTTTTCTTTTCCTTTACTCTCTCTCCTCTTCTTTTTGTTTTTTACCTTATTCTTTTCCTTTATCGCTTTTGCCCTCTTTTTTTCTCTTTAGCTTTTTCCTTATTACTCTTTCTTCTTCCCTCTAAAATTGATATTCATCTTCAATTCTCTCAAATTTATCCTGCCTTCTTTCCTTCTCTTCTCGTCCTGTTGCTTCCCATTTCTGGTTTTCTGTTCATTTTTTTTTCTCTCGTTTTCCTTTAGCATGTTATCTCCTCCCCCTTTTCCTCTCTCTTTCATCCTCACCTTTATTTGATTTATATCGTTGTCTGTACCTTTGCCTTCTGTTCTCTTCTTTCCTCCCTGTCTCCCATCTTATCCTCCACCCTTTCACTATCTAGCTTCTTTGTGTTAACCGATTTTTCCTCCGTTCAATATTATACCTTCTTTCCTTTAACATATGTTCTCTCTCTCTCTCTCTCTCTCTCTCTCTCTCTCTCTCTCTCTCTCTAACCCACGACTCCCTCGCTTTTCTCATTTCCTTCATTATTCCTATCTCAAGCTCTCTTCTCTTTCTCCCTGTCCATGTTCTCTCTTCCTTGTCTTAGTTCTCTGCTTCGAATCTCTTTCCTCTCAGCTCTTTCCCTCTCCCCTCTCTCAACTCCGTTTTCCCGCATCACGTTCTTGTTCTGTTCGCGCGCTTTTCCTTTCCATTCCTTTTTCCTCTCTCTTCTCTCCCTCCTCCACATCTACTCTTCCTTTAATCTCAAACACATTTATATTTTTATGTTTTCCTTCTTCCGCCTCTTTCTTCTTTCTCTCATATTCTTTTCTTCTCATATCCATTCTCACTTCCCTCCTCTCTCATTCCCTTCTCTTCTGGCTATTGCTATCATTCCCCACTCCCTCTCTTGCCACCCACTTCTCCCACCTATCCCTTTCCCTCTCCCCTCTTCCTTCCCTCCCTTTCTTATTATACTCCCAATTCTCGCCGCTTTTCTGCCGCTCATATCTCCGCTCCTTCCCATTTCTTTATCTTCTTTCTTTACTCTTCCCATCAACCCCCGATCCCTAACCTTTTTTCTTTTCTTTCTTTCTCACTCTCCTCCTTGTCCCTGAGTATCGTTTTCCCTTTCCACCTTCTCCTCCTCTCCTGTCCTCCCTCTCAACTCTTTCTTTTCCTCCCCATCCACTCTTTCCTCCTTTCACTCTCTCTACCATTCCCAACTCTGCCACAGATATTTTCTCTCGCTGTAGCTTTTTCCTCCACCTCTCTCTTAAATCTATTGTCTTCCTCTTTCTGTGTGTGTGTGTGTGTGTGTGTGTGTGTGTGTGTGTGTGTGTGTGTGTGTGTGTGTGTGTGTGTATATATATATATATATATATATATATATATATATATATATATATATATAGATATATATATATATATATATATATATATATATTATGGCAATTTCGCACCCTTTAATAACTCGTTTTTATGGCTGGGGTGTTTCCTCGCCCACACAAAAGCTGATGGTACCACAAACCATCACATTCTGAATGGAAGCCGTGATTCTCTCTTGTGTAATACGTGAGATATGAGAGTAATGGCTTCTTCCCTCAGTATCAAAACACAGTGCTGGAATATTCAGGAACAAATGTTGGCACAGTGTTCCCACTGCGTCTGCCTCATACTAACGGTATGCGCCTCTTCTTTCCCTAACACTAGGTAGAGGCAATTAAGGACAAGAGTTCTGCTATTTTACGTCGTTTACTTCTCACATAAAAAAATGCTCTGATTGTACCCCTGTACAAAAATAAAGGTGAGCGAAGTGAGTGCAAGATTTATCGTGGCATAAGTTTATTGAGTGTGGTAGGGAAGGTATATGGAAGAATTGTTATAGAGAAAGTAAGAGAGCTATCAGAAGTCCTAGTGAGTGATGAACAGGGTGGCTTTAGGAGTGGCAGAGGATGTGTGGATCAAGTATTTGCAGTGAGACAGATAGCAGAGAAGGGTTATGAGAAGGACCATAAGGTGTTTATGGCATTCATGGATCTGGAAAAAGCATACAACAAAGTAGACAAAGAGGGATTGTAGAAAGTTTTGCGCATGTATGGTGTAGATGGTAAGCTGCTAGGAGCTGTCAAGTGTTTTTATAATGGTAGCGAAGCATGTGTAAGGGTCGATGGGCATCTAAGTGAATGGTTCACGATCGGTGTGGGAGTGCGACAAGGTTGTGTGATGTCCCCATGGTTGTTCAATATATATATGGTGAGGTGATGAGAGAAGTAAAAACAAGAGCAATGGAGAGAGGGATGGCGTAGGTAATGAATGGTGATAGATGGAATATCTCAAATTTGTTGTATGCTGATGATGCAGTACTGATTGCAAGTACCGGACAAGAACTTGGTAGGCTAGTGCAGAGTTTTGCTGATGTCTATGAGCGTCGTGCCTTAAGAGTAAATGTAGAAAAGAGGAAAGTGATGGTTACTGAGAGAAGGTGACTCCCAGTGTGATGTCACAGTGAATGGAGAGAGACTGGAATTGGTGAGAGAGTTCAAATACTTGGGTACAATGATAGAAAAGAGAGGAAAATGTGCAAAAGAAGTTGAAACAAGAGTGACAGAGGGAAGAAAAGTAGCTGGTGCAATGAAGGTCTTGATAA
The DNA here is from genome assembly GCF_032717465.1 of Coenobita brevimanus. Lineage (NCBI taxonomy): Eukaryota > Metazoa > Arthropoda > Malacostraca > Decapoda > Coenobitidae > Coenobita > Coenobita brevimanus. The sequence continues at coordinate 24,767,804 of NC_136980.1, forward strand.
GAAACAGAGGTTTGAGTGTTACAGCTGCACGAGGCTTACATGAAGGAGTGTTAGTGCCAACTTTAACATATGGGTGTGAGACTATGGTGTGGCATGAAAATGAAAAGTCAAGAGTAAGAGCAGTGGAGATGGGACTGCTGAGGCAAGTATGTGAAGTACAGAGGGTGGATAGGATACGAAATAATGTGATTCGTGAAAGGTGTGGAGTGAGGAAGTTGGTGGACACCAGAATCTAAGAGAGTGTCCTGAGATGGTATGGTCATGTGGAAAGAATGGATAACAATAGAGTGGTGAAAAAAGTATGCCTGAGCGAATTTGAAGGAGGGAGGAGGCGAGGTAGGCCAAGGAGAAGGTGGAGAGATATGGTGAATGAGTGTTTGAGGAAGAGAGGTTTGGAAGTCGGTGAGGCTTGGCAACTGACAAGAGATCGAGCTGGCTGGATGAATGTTGTGAGGAGAAGTGCATGATCAGGGATTTTGGCACCGCTTGTGAGCATGGCAGCGTCGGATACGTTTGTGTGAAGCTGCAGAATATGGTGAATGTTTTTGGCGTGTCCGGTAGAGCCAGGATTCCGGGGGCTTGAATGATGAGTGAATGTAAGTGTGGCCTATTTGGATTGGGCAAGTTTGTGCTGTCTGGACATTGCTACTCCTCACCCTGCCGTTGGGTGGGAAAGGAGGTCCGGATGATGATGATGATGATGGCTTCCCACATAAGATATTTCCATCATTTTCCTCCCAGACGCATCATACCACAATCATCTACAGGCAAAGAGGCATATCAAGCCTCTCTGAGTTTAAGAATATTTCATAGCAGAGAAAAGTAAGAGAAAAGAAATAACATTAAACGAACTTACTGTCCCTCACTGACCTAGCCTGTCGATTCCCTTGCTCTGGATTTCAAAATACTGGTGTGCATCAGATGTTTTCTCATTTATATACTAAATTAAAGAGCAGCACTGCAGGTCAGGAGAAAAAGATAGAATATATTGAAAGGTTTAGTGAACAAAAGTTGTTTGGCTTTTATATTGCCTGTGTGTGTGTGTGTGTGTGTGTGTGTGTGTGTGTGTGTGTGTGTGTGTGTGTGTGTGTGTGTGTGTGTGTGTGTGTACTGATAGAAAAGGCGCATTTTCCCATAATTTTTGTATCGTTACGACTCCAAGGCATTTCCTAAGCACTTTGGCTTGTTTAAATATGCATTGTCATTTGCATTCTACACCCCTTCGATCTGATGACATTATTGTTTTTCATTCTTGTTACTTTCAGACAATATTCTTGAGTTTAAGGAAGACGTCAAGAAGGGCAGTGGTTAATGAAGGTATATCTGTTAACACCCCAGTTCCAAAATTCTTTCTTTAGATGAATAAAATCGCTTGGGGATATTAACAGTACACTGTAAAATGCGTCACGAGATTCAAGGGATTAATAAGTCAGTGTTGATACCGTCATTACTATCTGCTTTACCTGTCTCCATTCCTGTCATCACTTTCGGACGTAATGCTAGGAAATATTGTGTCCATCAGTCCTCTGCCTGGAACCGACACATTGATGGAAATATTCGCATTACTGTAAAGCTTTGCATAAGATTATTCTACTACTTTGATCTCCTGTTTGTTGTCGCACAACAAACGCTTTATTTTTTCCTATACCAAGTTTAACTGATTTCAGTACTCTTCGATTCCTTATTTTCTTCCGTTCTGATAACTTATAATCAACTCCTTTATTTTTCTTGTTTCCTGATGGTTTTTTTTATTTCCAGTGCTTCTATGCACTCTGCTCGATAATAGGTCAACTTTTCACCACACTAGATTTTTTTTTTTGTATTCTTAAATTTGTATTTTCAGATTCTTTTTCTACAAGCGATGCATCCTTTACAGTGTTCCTGAAGTTTTCAATATTTTCCTCTGTTACCATTAACTTGACCTGACATCTGCAAATATTTCTTCTGAATCGATACTCTCTCTCTCTCTCTCTCTCTCTCTCTCTCTCTCTCTCTCCACTTGAGGTGTTAAAGGCAGATCCTCTGCCACAGTAATTCTTAACGCTTTCTAGCACACATTGCAGGTGTTAATGGAGTACAGTTGTGAGTCATCGCTGCAACACACCTTCTAATCCCACCCCAGGACGGAGGCAAGTCGTAGCCAAAGTTTCACACTGAACCAACACCTGTTATTGGTAGTTCAGAACACTTCCAAACTTCACCAGCATCAGTGCCACTGGGAACTGTTCCTCGTGTAGTCTAACAAAAGGTCGTATTGTATGTGGATATGGAGTCTCGTAACACATGTTCCTTAGTGATTTACTCTGCATATTACTAGCCAGTATCCTTTTGTATTTTACTGATGCAGATTATATCGATATTAAAACTATACAAATAATACAACAGAAAGTCGAGGTTCAACTTGCAGAATAAGTCGCCAAAAAAGGCTCTATGAAACCTCTAAAACCATTTAGAAGACGACCTAAGGCTTCAAACTTCGACCTGAAGCCAGTTCATCCCGATGACATATTTTGTAATTATTATTTTACTACTTTCAGGTGATTTAATTCAACTTAGGAGATAGACTTTTCGAACATCAATGACCTTCTAAGCTGTACATCTAACTCTATCCACTCATACGCTGATGACTCCACCCTTCACCTTTCCATTCGATTCCCACAACGTCCATCTCAGCAGTTACTTCAACAGGCAAGGGATGAGGCTATGGCACACCTAATGTCTGACTTGGCTCGTATCTCTGACTGGGGTAAAAATAATATGGTTGTTTTTAATGCATCAAAGACTCAGTTTTTGCACCTATCAACCCGACAAAATCTTCCACAGGTATACCCACTTATGTTTAATAATACTCAACTTAATCCTGCGTCATCCTTGAACATGTTTGGGGTTTCATTTGCTCGGGACTTGTCTTGGAAAGATCATATTACATCTCTTGTAAAATCTGCTTCCAAGCGATTGGATGTGCTAAGCCGACTCCGTTCCTTCTTTGCCCCTGCACAATTGTTGACTCTATACAGGGGTTTTATCTGCCCCTGTGTGGAGTACAACTCTCATGTGTGGGGAGGCTCCCCACATACAGCTCTTCTCAATAGGGTGGAGTCAAAGGCTTTTCGTCTCATTAACTCTCCCCCTCTTACTGACTCCCTTCAACCTCTGTCTCTTCGCCGCAGTGTTGCATCTTTATCTCTTTTCTATCGCTACTTCAATGGTCACTGTTCCTCTGAACTGTCTGCATGCATTCCTCCACTTCTACGACGGGCGCATAGCACCCGTCTAGCAGCAAACTCTCACCCCTTTTCTGTCCAACTCTCTAATGCAAGAGTTAACCGTTACTCCCAGTCCTTCATTTATGCAACAGGTCAACTCTGGAACTGTCTCCCTCTGTCTGTATTTCCTGCTTCCTATGATCTCCAGTCTTGCAAACGTAGTGTGTCCAGGCATCTCGAAATGAATGGATCTTGAATTTGGCTCTCTCTTGTATTTTGTTTTTCTCTTGGAAGGAACAGTTTTGCGGGCTCATGGCCTTTGGTTCCTTCTTCTTCACATAAAAAAAAAAAATTACCTCCATCAACCTCATCAAAGGAAGAGGTCCTCCCAAAGTAAAACAAAAATTGGTAAGGTGGAAACAAGATATAAGTAGAGGCCTCCCAAGGGGGAATCACACCAGCCGCAAGCCAATACATATCTAGCGCGGCTCGGAGAGTGACTTTGACCTTGTCTACTTTCACCACTTTCCAACTCGTCGATTTTCATCCCTACTATGCACCTGTAAAATTTTGTGATGATATCTTGAGCAGTTGCAAAGTTGTCTTGGTAACAGACACACATATGTTGGCATACTTTCACCAATTTCGAGTTCGCAGGAGATATTCTTCCCTACTAGACACTTGCAAAATTATGTGACGATATATTGAGCGGTTGCAAAGTTATCGTGCTAACAGACACACAGACACACAAACAGACAAACTGAAAACAATATTCGAAGGAGATTTTCATCCCTGCTACACACCTGTAAAAATTTGTGATGATATCTTGAGCGGTTGCGAAGTTATCTTGGTAACAGACACACAGACCTTGACCTTTCACAAATTTCGATTTCATGATCCATTTTTTCTCCTACTCCACAGCCGTAACATTTTGTAATATCTTAAGTGTTGCGAAGTTATCGTGCTGCCACACACACACACACACACACACACACACACACACATAATGAAAATAATACCAGCTTCGCTATCGCGGCTGGTCTTGAAGGAGAGAGAGAGAGAGAGAGAGAGAGAGAGAGAGAGAGAGAGAGGAAAGCGAGTGTAAATGTTGAAGCTATAAGTCCAACGAACTCTTTCCTGGAATGCTTGAAGAATGGGAAAGTCGCAGGTGTTAATGAGGTAGATACTGAAATGATGAAATGCAGTGGAGGGAGAGAAATGAGCTGTTTATGGGAAGATATTTCAAAATTGGAAGGTTGTTAATGTTCATTATTTAAAATACTGTATATTTAAGAAATTAAAGAGTGTAATGAAGTGTTTATAAGAAGACAGTAATTAGCCCAAGACGAACGAGGATGCACTCTACCCATATAGCTTGAGTTGGAGTTCACGTATTCTGCAATGAATAGGTCTTGATTCAGTTGCAGCGTGTGTTCACTCATGCCCCTTATCCTACCAGTGATACCTCATGATCCCACAAAAGCACTTACTATCAAAAGAGTTAATACAGTCTTACAAGCTGCTAACTGGCGTTCGTCTATCACGGTCATAAAGTACGACAGAGGGCAAAACCACCTTTAAAATAAATAAATAAATAAATAACACAAATATTGACAGTATAGTTTCTGGTAACCAGTATACATACATACATGCACACACTCCGTGTGATATCTGTAGTCCATTATATATATATATATATATATATATATATATATATATATATATATATATATATATATATATTTTTATATATATATTGCCAGACGCCATAATCCCGTAAGGGGTGGCCATTTGACTCTGAGTTATTTGTTTTACAGGGAGGGGCACTAACCCTCCACCAACCCACTTGACACGTAGGGAGCATGTATGGTTTGGTTATATGGTTACCACCCAGCGTTGTAAATGGTTTCTTGGCTTACAGGAAACCATTTGGCTTGTCACTCAATGTAAAGCCACCTGTAACAGAAAGAAAAGCAATAAGTAGTGGCAGGAAAGATGGGAGAAATAGGAAGAGAGGAGGGCAGAAAAAAAATAAATAAATAAAAAGATAAAGGCTAAGGAAGAAGTAGGCAGCACTACATCGTGAGTGGATGATGGTCGCCACCACCTACCACATATATATATATATATATATATATATATATATATATATATATAGTCTCCACACTGGAGCTACCTCTTGGAAATCCTAGTCTTGCCAGGAAAAGTAGTGCCAACGTTGTGATGAACAACATCTTTATTATACCATGCATTTCGGAAACAATGTCCATCATCAGTGGATCCGAAAGCTTAAAAGACAACAATCATTGTCAGGAAAATATAAAACCCTTTATTTTATGATACATTAAATAAGGTAACATAAGAAAACATAGAGGGAAGTGATATAAAAGAGGGAAAGTATAAAAGAAGTACGCTTACTCTTTGCAATTCAGAATAACTGTACAAAGGCTAACTAGGATAGAAATTTAAAATACAAATACAAAGTGAATAGTGGGGTGGAGCTAATCGAATTATTAAGATTGGGTCGAAATCTATGAATCTAAATAGAATCGGCAGTGATGAGGTCAGAGTAAGACTGGCATGAGTTAGTATGTGAAAATCGGCGGAGGAAAAGCAGTGATCGTAAAGGTGGGAATAATCTCAGACAGAAGAAGAAGATGGTCTAGAAAGGACCCTTCCAGTCCTAATGGATTTAACTTAGTGCTCATGAATTCAGTGAAGCAGCCAACGTGAGGTCGACCCCACGCATTTAGCAGGACAGCTAGATCATAAAGATAAACACACACATTGGACCGAAAGTTAGTGGGAAGACAAGTGGAATGTTTAAGAAAGCAGACAATAGTGTTCCTCTTGGTAATGATTATCTTAAAATTAATATGTGGATATCAATAAGAAAACCCTTATTTCGTAGGTTAAAGAATCCAAGTATGGGAACTGTGTTTATATACACTCCTTATCGACAGTGTGAACTGGCTTGTTTCGGGAAAGTTTTGAATTTTGAAACCTGCTCAGGAGTTTCTCAAGAAAATGGACGGGATATTCATTAATGGCAAAATAGGCTCCTGAGAAACAAATTTTGGAGTGAAAAGTGAGCCCTATGGAACACAAACTGCACATCATTTTGAACAAGGTAGTTATGCTGTTAATCTTACAACTCTACAGAATGTAACTGAGGAAGTTTGTGCTTAGGCCAGTGAAAGTAGGTTTCCGGTAAACACTTGTGGATAAGTAAGTGGAGTGATTGTCAACTGGAATGTAAGGGAATGAAAGGCTTTTATCTTTTCCAAGTACCTGGATGAAATAATATGTTAGGATGTTGGGAGTTACCAAACATTTTAAAATGTAGGCAGGGTTGTTAAGTTTGAAGAAAGTGTCGTCCATGTACCTTCGGTAAACAATAATAAAAAAAATTGGGGGCTTAAAATCACTGGGGACAGTTATCAAGCCAGGTTTGTTCATTGCGGCAAAGGAAAACATTCGCACATTAAGGACCGTGTGGTGACCCCATGGCCATTCCATCTTTCTGAGTAAAAAGCTTTCCATTACATGTAAACAGTAGTTCAAAGCTATCTCCAACAAGCTGTACAATGATTTTCGGTTCAAGCAAACTGACGTGAAAGTAGAAGTACCGGTACTGGTATTATCTGTGATAAGCCGAGTCCTTTCATGCAGGGGAACATTCTTGAACAGGGATTCTTTATCAGTGCTAGTCAGGAGGAGTGGGTGATCATATTTCAGAGAAGTGACCTCCTTGACAAACTCTGCGGAAATTATGAACCGTATATTTATTTCTGTGTAGGAAAGTGATCAGGGAAACCAAAAATGTACTGTAGCTTTGTTATAACTGAAATAGATGAAATGATGGGTCTTACAGCTTTGTTAGGCTTATGAACTTTGGGTAAACCTTAAAGATAACCAGGAATAGAACCGGAAGCATCGGCTACAGACTAACAGGTGCTACTATTGTGTTTGGCCCACCGAGACAGTTACACGATAGCGTGCGGTTAGGATAGGATAGGTTAGGTTAGGTTAGGATAGGATAAGTTAGGATAAGGTAGGCTAGGTTAGGTTAGGTTAGGTTTGGTTAGGCTAGGCTAGGTTAAGTTAGGTTAGGTTAAGATAGGATAGGCTAGGTCAGGACAGGACAAGACAGGACAGGATAGAATAAAATAGGTTAGGTTAAGTTAGCCAAGGCTCTGTCCTGTTCTAACGTAACAAACTATCCTTTCCTGTCCTGTCCTAACCTAGCCTAACCTAACCTATGCGACCCTATCCTAACCTAACCTAAACTATCCTATCCTGTTCTGTCCTGGCCTCACCTGACCTAGCCTAGCCTAAGGTAACCTAACCTATCCTATTCAATCCTAACCTATCCTAATGTAACTTAACCTTACTAAATCTATTCCATCCTATTCTACAATGTCCCAGCAGACCGCACGCTATGATGTAAATGTCCCGGTAGACCACACATTATAACAGCGCCGACTAATGGTCGTACTGTCACCAACTTCATCTTTATTACTTCGTAGTAACTGTTTAGTTTATCTTTATGGTTCAGGGTGGTGGAAGAAATATCAGAATTAATAACCTTAAATTTCGAGGTGTAACTGAGAATATGGTTAAGCTTAAATTCATAATCATCCTAGTTCAAGATAATTACGCCCCTTCCATTATCGGGACAAGCAATAATTATGCCATAATTTTTGAGTGATCTCAAAATCTTACGATATGAGTAATCATCTTTTCTTTCACGTATTTATAGTACCGTTTAACAGAATTTTTATCTAAGGCAGAGACATTATGCCACAAATAAGTCCAGTCTTCCTTGCAGATGTTGTACTTCTTCCAACTTGAACATCTCTCAAAGGCTAAAATGAACCCAACATTGCTTAAGCGAACAGAAGGGAGAGCAAAATCCAGGTCTAACGACATAACATCAAATTGACATCAATCGTTCGGTTAATATAGATAAGGTCATCTTTAATCTTTCCTCAAGGCCTTTGACTTGGGAAGAGAAAGCTGTGTATGGTGATCACATGGCGTATCCTCCCGTCACCTCAACACAGGCTCCCACCATGTAGCTGCTCCGCTCGCTCAACAGAAAAGCCACCACTTCAGCCACTTCTGTATTTTGAGAGAAAAAGTAACAAAAGAAAGTATATATTACAAACAATTTTCAAAACTGAACAAGTTTGTTAAGCCTGTTTGTTACCTAGAAATGATAATAGGGACCTGGTTGTCAATCGACGGTTGTGTGTGATATTCTGGGGGACTGGTAGGATTCTTTACTTCTCAGTCACGCTGGTATGTGTTTGTGGTTGTCCCTTGCCACTAAATACTGCCCAACTGCCCACACATGTTCGGTTGAGCCCTGACACTTGTTCCTTTAACTGAAATTCATTTCCTTACCAAGTAATTTTTCCCTTGTCCCCCTCCTTTCTACCGACTTAGTGGTTAGCCACCAACATCTTGTTATTTCCTTTCCGGCTCACAAACTGAATCATCTTTAAAGGGCTGGCCAGGAAATTTACACAGAAAGTGATAATGTTAACAACGGAGCTTTGTGACTGAACCTACGATTTACCAGTCCTGTAGTGTGATTCGCCTTGCCTTATTTTTTCTTCAGACCAATCTTCCCAAATGCCTCTCTTCATACCTTCAGGTCTCATCCTATACCTTCCATCTATTACATACCGGTAATATAATTTCTAACCTCACTCTCGCCTTCAAACTGTAACTAAGCGCACACACACACATACACACACACACACACACACACACACACACACACACACACACACACACACACACACACACACACACACACACACACACACACAATACAAATATAAATTGGAATACTCTAGATATAATAAGCCAAGAAAGCTGTTGGGACCAAAAGCTCCTGGATCTTGTGCAAGAGTTTTTCCTAACGCAACATGTAAGGGAAAGCACCAGAAAAAGAGGACTCGATGTGCCCTCAATGCTAGATCTCATATTTGCTAGGCAAGAAAACGATATTGACAATTTAATATACCACCCTCCATTCGGCAAAAGCGACCATGCAGTACTAAATTGCAATTTCAGGATTGCATATGACATAGATAACAGCAATTAAAGTTACAAAAAGCGCCAAACTATAAAAAGGGGAAGTATAATGACCTAAAGAAGTACTTCTTAGAAACTGCTTAGGAAAAGGAGCTTAGAGGACAAGATTTAAATGCTACATATGAAAAATTCTGTGAACTTTATGAAATAGGAGTCAAGAAGTACATCCCACAGCACAAAGTAGCAGAAAAGAAAATAAAGAAATGGTTCAATAAAAAAAAAATTAAAAAAAGAGATTTGTTGTGGAATAGATACAGAAGACACAATAGTGAAAGGGCATATAATAATTACAAACAGGCAAGAAACGATTATACAAGAATAAGGAGGGAAACGCAAAAACAGTTTGAGGAGGATATCATAAATAAAAGTTGTGATCAACCAAAGCTATTTTACAGCTACATCAGAAGCAAAACCAAAGTAAAAGATAAAATACAATCCATTACGGACGATGGAATCACTTATACACAAGAGAAGGATATTTGTGAAGCACTAAACAAGAGTTTCCAATCAGTTTTTACAGAGTAAAAAAAAATTGAAAGGGATTATGTGGAACATGCATGCCCACACATACTATCAGATATACAAACATCAGAAAAAGAAATACAGGAGGAGCTAAGTAAATTAGACAAAGTAAAAGCAAATGGTTCTGATGAAATTTCATGTTGGGTGCTACGTGAATGTGCAAAGGAGTTAAGTAAACCATTATTTTTAATTTTCAAGAAATCTTTGAGTCAAGGTAAACTACCTGATATTTGGAAGAAAGCAAACATTGTTCCCTTATTCAAGAAAGGGAATAGACAAAATCCACTGAACTACCGACCAGTATAACACTAACCAGTGTTGTAAGCAAGGTATTAGAAAAGCTTATAAGAAAAGCTTGGGTAAATCACCTAGAACAACACAGTATGATAACAGAAAGACAGTTTGGTTTCAGAAAAGGAAAATCATGTGTTACTAATCTGTTGAGCTACTATGACAGAGTAACAGACACATTACAGGAAAGAGAAAGATGGGTGGACAGTATCTATTTAGATTTCAAGAAAGCATTTGAAACAGTACCACACCAAAGACTTTTATGGAAACTGTACCATCAAGGAGGAATTCGAGGCAAACTGTATTGCTGGATGCAAGATTTTCTCATGAAAAGAAAAATGAGAACCGTACTTAGGGGAAACTACTCATCATGGAAAGAAGTGACTAGTGGAGTACCACAGGGCTCAGTGCTGGCACCAATCATGTTTTTAGTGTATATAAATGATATAAACAGTATCACTGGAAATGAAAGCTATCTAAGTATGTTTGCAGATGATGCAAAACTACAAAGGAGAATTACTAACACAGACTCTTGTAAAGAGCTACAAGAAGAATTAAATAAACTTAATGAATGGAGTAATACATGGCAAATGGAATTCAATGTGGACAAGTGTCTTGTAATCAAGTTTGGTAAAAGTGTAAAAAGACCTGATTGGGATTATATATTAGGAAATAAAACCCTACACACATCAGAAAGGGAGAAGGACCTAGGTGTGATTGTCAATAACAGACTATCTCAGGCTGACCACGTCAGTGAGAAGGTACGGAACAAGTATACACTGCTTGCCAATATGAGAATAGCGTTTACATATATAAATGAAGACATGTTAAGAAAGATAATAACATCATTCATCAGACCAACCCTGGAGTATGCATCAGTAGTCTGGAGTCCTCATCTAAAAAAACACATAGACAAGATTGAAAAAGTTCAAAGGGCCGCTACAAGATGGGTACCAAGCTTAAGGGATCTAAGCTACGAAGAAAGACTGAAGAAACTGAATCTACTAACACTACAGGAGAGAAGGAAAAGAGGTGATATGATTATGCTCTATAAATGCATAACAGGGAAGGAGAAAATAGACATAAATGATTACTTAACGTAAGGGGAAGCATCGCAAAAAACTGCATAAGAGGAGAGGTGATAAAAACGTAAGGAAATTTAGTTTCCCAAATAGAGCAATTGATCAGTGGAATGCACTACCGAATGAAATAGTGTGTGCCAAAACAATTCACAAATTAAAGGATATGTACGATAAATATGGTTTAAGACACGGGACAGTATGAGTTTGACTCATGCCTGTAAAGATACAATTAGGTAAGAACAATTAGGTAAGAACACACACACACACACACACACACACACACACACACACACACACACACACACACACACACACACACAATCATTTCCTGTGGCACCCCACGGGATGCATAGAGCCTCGATGAACTCTCTCCACCAATATTTTTCTCTTGCCATCTCCTTCAGGTCCCACCAACACTCCTCTCCTGCTTCTTTTTTTATTGTCCTCAACCAGGTTTCCCTCGGCCTACCTCTACCTCTTCTTCCTCTAGCAGTCCACTCTGGCACATCTTGTATTAAACTGTCTTCTTTTCTGTATATGTGCTCCAACCACTTCCAGCGAGACAGTCTCACATATTCATTAACAGGTTCCACTCTCGTAATATCCCTTACTCTTTCATTTGTAATTCTGTCTTGCCAGTTTACCCCAAGAATCCTTCTCAGTATTATATTCTCAAATCCTAATACTTTCTGATCTGTTGTAATTGTACTGTACCATGACTCATGCCCATAAATTAAAATTGGTCTAACCATGGACTTGTAAATTTTCGCTTTAATATGTACCGAAAGCATATTATTATTCCAAACAGATTTCAACATTCCAACAGCTCGCCAAGCCTGTCTAATCCTCTCATCAATTTCATTGTTTACTGATCCATTAGATGATACAATCGTTCCCAGATATTTAAAGTTTTTTCTACATTCTTCACCACATTATTCCCAATTACACAATCGATTTGGTTCTCCACGTTCACGGGAACAAAAAAAATCACTGAGCATCCCTCACTGTGCCATTCATTTACTGAGTCACTGTACTCTTCTGAAGGATGAATTTTGGCAAGTTATAACCATAGAATTCTCAGCGTTTCACATATGGGGAGTGTTGGAAGATGGGAGTATTAATTGTGTCTGGGGTGTATCTGAGGTGCTGGTGTTTTGCGTCTTGGGTGAGGCTGGAGTGTATCTGAGGGGTTTGTCCACAGACAAAATATGTGTTGGAATGTGTCGGGATACTGGATACTTTCTGGTTGGATGCAGTTTTGAAAAATCTGGTGAGATGAAGGCGCCTGATGGCACCAAGCTAATTATCATAAATTCAGTCATTGCTTTCTGTGTCAATTGATGACTACACTTTCTTCCGTAATCATAATTTGTTGTGGTCCAGTAGATGCATGAAAAGGTGCCACGTACGAGAGAATCATTAATAATAAAGTATCCAGACGCGAGTAAATGTTATTCACGAGGTTATTAAAAAAAAATGAACTTATAAAGTAAATGAGCTTTCATTCCCTGATGTGTTTTGTCTCATTGTCCTCATTATTATAAACCTGACATGCACACAGCCCTCTTGTGGATTACTATTTTATTTAACAAGGGACAGACTTATTCATACATAGGTGCATACTTGCACTTTTTGCCACTAAGTCACACACTGCCAAACAAATATCGAACTGCAGACGATTTCTCTATCCACACGACCTCCATACGACTGAATATACAGTAGCTTAAGAAACACCTCTTCTGTTGGATGTGTTAAGGAAGGCTATATAATCTAATTCCTCCAATTCGAAACCTCTCTCATGATCAATTTATAAAATATCCGGAGAAAGTGAGAATAATCTATATGAAAACGTAATTGTTGTGAAGGAATAAATTTCGACAGTTCGACCCTTTCATTGCTGAATTTACCATCCAGACTCTTTTATCTAAATTAGGAAAGGCCTCTCCTATATAGGGGTTGGTGAAGGCTGTAAATTATCTAGTTCACAGAGTTCAGTATGTCCGCAAGAGAGAGTAAGAACATGGTACAGTTGTCTGAACCCTCATTTGTTGAGTTCAACATCCTGCTTCGAATGCTCTGAACCCCTGAAGCCTCCTGCTCTGCCTGTATTCATCTTCAGATGATTCTCTACAGCTAAGTAAATCCCTCTCACATTAAGGAAATTAATGAAGGCTGCATATAACCCCTTAAAATAAATTATCTCTACAAATATGCATAAAATCCTGTAAAGATAACAAGAAAAAAAAAGAAGGATAAGCTGTGCGGAAGGTAATGCCGATTATTCAAACCCTCCTTCATCAAGTTAATAATCCTGCTTCATTTCCACTGAACCCTTGAAGCTGGCAAGAGAATAAGAGATATCCCGTACCATGCATGGTCGTGGGGAGTCAAGATGCATTTTTCTGGCTCTCCTCTAGCTTTGTAGGGCTGCCCCACCAGCAATAGTTTTTTGGACTTAGCGACAATAAAGTTAGATTAGCTAGTTTTAAGCTTCCTCCCTATTAGAGATATAGTAGGTGTCTATATCTACTTACTGAGATTGCCTCTGCTTACTCTTTTCTGGAGTGTACCCCCACTGATCGCTCTGGGGTGTTACACACAGGTGCATCCTCCCAAGAGTGGTTTGAGAGGGAAATCTCAGACTAGGTGTGTCTTCCCTGGGCACTTTGTCCCTTGCTCGTTTTTCTCTTTTTTACCACTTCCCCCTCGAGGGGGAAGTGGTTACCATGTCGGACGCCCCTACTGCCTCCTCCCCCCTTCAGGGGGGGTGTAGTCCTGACCGACCCTAGACTGTTCAATGGACAGACTTTCCCTCGACTGAATGGCCCCAGACACGATCTCTAGAGATCAGTATAAATAACGCATCATCTATTTTGATCCATATGATTGATTCTACTCCCCTGTCCAGCCTCAATCCCTTCATCATGAAGAAGGTGATTGATGGGTGTGCATGTGAGTTAGAACAAGTGAAAAAAACTTGCGAGTGGAGATCTCCTGGAAAAGACTATAAATTCTGCCCAGGTAAAGGATTCGCTGAAACTGAGCAAGTTCCATTGTTATGATGTTGAGGCCAAGATCACTCACTCCATGAATTACTGCAGGGGTGTTATCACCGCAGGGATCTCATTGTTATGGAGGAGGAAAACACTGTACAGGAACTAGCTCAGCAGGATGACATAGATACTAGATTTATCACTAGATACTCAGAGGACAGGAGGATGAAAACCACAACCTCTTCTTAACTTTTGGAAAAGTATCTCTTCCAGCTACAGTAATGCGAAAGTTGGATACGAAATTGTTAATGTTAGACCATTTATCCCAAATCCCCTTTGTTGTGCAAAATGTCAGATTTATGGGCACCACGAAAAGACTTGTTTGGCTTCCAACTTGGTGTGTGGCAAGTGCTCAACTGTAGGTCACACTGCTGACTACAGTACATCCGAGACTGAGTGCTGTTTTCACTGCAAGGATGCTCACTCCACTTCCTCGAGGGTTTGTCCCAAGTGGAAAGAGGAGAAAGAGGTCTGCACAGTGAAGGTGACTGAGGGCATTTCCTACTATGATGCTAGGAAGAAGGTGAAGGAGTTGCATGCAACTCCCAAACCTAATTTCTCCTATGCATTGTCCCATCCCATGATGTGCACTGTGGAGACACAGACTGACCTTACTTTCCCTCCTCATGCCCCATGTCCTACCTCTTCGTCTCATCCTCCTCTACGCTCCAACTCTATTATGGACATCCATATCGCTACTTCCTGCTCTCAGGCTACCACTGCTCCTTTGCAGCCGGTGAGGCCAAAACCAAAGTCTGACAAGTCAGATAAGATTAATTTGACTACCCTCAGCAAGCTGGCACATCCTCATGTCCTTCCTACTCCTGGTCCAGCAAGGGAGAGAAAGGTAAGCTCTTCCTCGGGGGACTTGGGAGCCTTGTTATTGATGACATAATGGAGGTTTCCATTAGCAAGCACCGAGACAGGTCCCCCAGTAGTCGCTCGCCTGTTGGTAGGTGGCATGAAAAACTAAGAACACTGGCCACCCTTGTAAATCTTAACCCAAGGCGTCCTGACGACGTATGGATACGTTCCCACATTTTGTCACAGTGACACCAGGCAACGTATCCATACGTTTTGCAATTGCAAGCTCCGTCATATGCACAGTTTTCAAGTTTCACGGGTGATTTTTGGTATGCATATGTGGGAGACCTTCCTCTACCCCTCGTCAGGCAGGGATACTGTCTGGCCCCGCCTTCCCCCCCTTCCCCCCCCCGCACGCCATTTTCTCGGCAACTCATCTGTTAGCAGTGACCTGGCTAGTAAAGACATGTCACGCCACCGTCTCTCCAATGACGAAATTCAAGGTGAGTTATTCCCGAGGTGGAGGACAAAGGAAGAAACAAGCCAGAGGAAGAAACAAGCAGAAGTGATGAGGCGGTAACATCGTATAGAAGGTGAGGTATGTTGATGTGTTTGGTGGGTGAAACAACTCTTATATTGCCTATATTATTGTCTGAAAACCAATATACAGTACTCTTGTACTACATATAAATTCATACCAAATAAATTTAATATCTAACCTTTTAGGAGTGGTTTGGAATGGTTATTCCTCCCACAGAAAACATTTTCTCTGGAGCAGGACCCACAGAAGACGGTACCAGATATTCAAAGGGACACCTGTATGATGCAATTTTAATCTCAGCTGAGCCCTTTTATGGGCATTTTCCAATGTTTCTCATTAAAAAATGGAGGTTTTAGTAAAAAAAAACTTTTCGAAAATCTGCCAGGATTGGGGGGTTTCAGTGGTGAAATATCGGTTGGGATCCGGCGGGTTAAACCACCGCATTCATGGTATTACAGTGGAATTGTAGGACTCTTGGGAATAAACTACATAAGAGCAATCTTGCTCTCTATACACAGGCCAGGCGTAATTTGTTTACAGGAGACACTCTTGGTGGATCACCCTGATCCTCCGCAGTTCAAGCACTACCAATCATGTGGAAGATATGAAGGTCACAGAGTTGTCATATACACACACAAATCACACCCACAAATGGAAGTGATTCTAAATTCTACTCTTGAAATGGTCACATGCAGAGTAAAATTTTAAATCTGTTTGCTTTCTCTACTGTCCTCCACATGGCCTCATTGATAGTGATGCTTTGAATTCACTATTTGAACATCTTCCGGGGAATATGTAGTGTTGGGTGACTTTAACGCCCATCACTATCAATGGGGTAGCTTGAGGATCGATGCTCATGGGGAGCAAATAGCCAACCTAATACTACAGTCCAACCTCTGTCTTCTGAATGATGATAGAGTGACTCGTGTAGATGATCGTAGTGGTACCATTTTGGCCATTGACTTACCTGTGGCCTCCCCAGTATACATCAAGATTTCTCATGGGATCCTTGTGACGATTCCTTGGGAAGTGATCATTTACCCATCTGTCTTTCTTATACACACAACATTGTTTTGGACCCTCCACCTCCAAAATTGAACTATAAGAAAGCAGATTGGGGAACCTTCTCAAGGATCGCCAATTTAGACATATCTGGGGAGACCATAGATGTTAAGGTCGAAAATTTAACCAATTCCATATTACACGCGGCTGAGGCTGCTATTTCCAAGACTTCAATAGTTGATGCAAGGTGGATGCCGGATTGCTGACAAGCTTGAATAAAACACAATAGGAGATACAGGATTTTTGACAGTCAGCCTACTGAGGAAAATTTTATTGCATACAAACGGGCACAGATTGAGACAAGGAGAATTATAAGAAGGGCCAAATGTGATTCCTGGCGGAATTATGTGTCCATGGTAATTCGATCTACTCCACTCGGCAAAATCTGGTCCACTGTAAGAATATTAAATAATAAAGGCCCTTACTTCCCTGTTACCACCTTGCAGGTCAATAAAAACATCTATGACGATCCTGTGGACATTGCTAACATCCTCGCCAGGAATTTTTCCCATGTAAGTAGCTCAGCCACTTATGATTCGCATTTCCAACATCATAAATGCACGACTGAGCTACGAATATTAGACTTTGCCGCAGAAGATATAGACTCCCCGTACAACCAAAAGTTTACCCTAGATGAACTGCTCCTTGTCCTTAACCCTTCATGGGCAAAGGGTTACCACGTTACACGGAAGGCTGTTGGGGTCCCGGAGGACCCCAAACCTTAATGGTGTTTTTCTGCCATATTCATAAAGTTATATCTACTAAACTTTGTACATATGTTGCCCAGGACATGGCACGTGGAACCAACCCACCAAGTGTCCTTTTTTTTTTTTTTTAATTAACAAATTTTCTTTCATTTTATCACAATTTTATTAAAGTTTGATTGTGGAAGTACTGATTCTACACTTATTTGAATGTCTGATTGTCAGTATTCTTGGAACAGGTTCTCAAAATAATAGCAAGTTCATGTGTAAAGTAAATTAGCATGATCATAAAATAAAACTATCCCTATAATGTTCAAATTTGGTACAACAATTTCTTGTTTTATCCTCTTGATGAGCATCTTCTGTATTACTATCACCACTTGCATTTTCAGAATTATCATCAGCACTCACAGGAGACTCAGTACTATTCACACTAATTTCATTGTCCAATCGTTCAGTCACTTCATAATCATCAGCGTCAGATACACGTAAATCACCATCTGACTAATTTTCTTCTTGTTCACATTCTGCCACCACCATTGAGGCATAAAACTTTGCTACTGGTATTGACATTGTCCTAATTATTATAACCTGAAATATCTGAAAAAAAAAAAATATATATATATATATATATATATATATATATATATATATATATAAATTAGTCACACGAAAGGCCAGGTGGGGCCCTGGTGGACCCCACTGACATTTATTGCAATTTCACTCAATCGTGCAAGATTTTTTGCTCAAAATTTATGAGCATATAAAATAACCATCTACAATAAAAGTCATGAGAGGCCAGGCTGTGCAATTAAAAAAAATGGCTTATTGGCAACATTTTAAAAACATGCTTGGGTCCGCAGGGACCCCAATTGCCCAGGAAGGGTTAAATCCTTTAAAGACACCAGCCCTGGACCAGACACCATCACATTCGATATGATCCAACATCTTAATCAGGACAACCTGATTAAGCTGTTAGCACTGAACAATGAAATTTGGGTGTCTCGAACGTTCCCAAACTCATGGCACTTTGCGCATGTCATACCAATACCCAGAGTGGCCTGTCGTCTCATGAATCCCAATTCATTTCGTCCTATTGTGTTGACTTCTTGTCTATGTAAGGTCATGGAACGAATGATAAACAATAGGCTTCCTTTTGTTTTACAGTAAAAGAATTTGTTAAATGATCAACAATGTGGCTTCCATAAATATAGTTCACTAGATCATTTAATGAATTTGGAGCATTGTATTGCAGAGGCATATGCCAATAAAGAATTCATGATAGGGGTGTTCTTGGACATCCAAAAAGCCTATGACATGACATGGCATCACAGTATCCTAATGAAGCTCTATGCTTATGGTTTAAGAGGTAATTTGGCTTTTTTTATTTCAAATTTCTTAAGGGACAGAACTTTCTCTGTCAAACTGCCCAATAACGCAATACTGGATATATTTATTCAGGAAAGCAGGGTGCTGCAAGGAAGTGTTCATAGTCCCACCTTATTAAGAGTTATGATCAATGATATTCTGTCATCAGCTCCCATCCTGAGGAATCTTAAATACTTGCTCTACCCTGATGATTGTGCAATATGGCACTCTTCCCGTTATGTACAATTTTCGGCTGGGCGGATTCAAGCAGCGCTTGACTCCGTTCATCAATGGGCCTTGCAATAAGGATTTAAGTTTTCCATTCCTAAGTGTGCCACTGTGCTTTTCACTAATCATAATGTACCTATTCTGTGCTTAACTGTGGATAATCAGGCAGTACCTTTTCAAGATTCTCTAAAGTTTTGGGGAATACATTTCGATCGTTGTTTGAACTGTAAAATTCATGTTAATAATTTGCTTGTTCGTTGTAATAAACCGTTAAATATCTTCATGTACCTAGTGGGTACTACATTGGGTACCGACAAAAAATCTTTATTAATGGTGTATAAGTCCCTTATTTGCTCGAAGCTAGACTATGGCGCACAGGTGTATGGTTTGGCATCTGATGCCACGTTGAAAAGGTTGGATGTATTGCAGAATAAATGTTTGGAAATGTGCCTTGGAACTGTCTGTGTAACCATGTAGCACTTTTGGAAATGGAGGCGAATATGCCTCCTATCTGTATTCACCGAGACCATCTGGCCCTGTCCTATGGTGTGTGGACAATGAGAAAAAGTAATATCAGCAATGTGGCCTGTACTCCCCTGCGTCAACATCACCATCTTATGAAGGGGGTGCGTCGGCCACTTGCCATCGCCTCCACTTACTGACTCAGGAGCTTGGTGTGGACCTCAGTGACTGTGACAAGTTGGTGTTTAAAAATATAGTGCCTTGGGAGCCACCTGACTTTACTATTGATGTGTCGTGGCTCCCAGCACCAAAGACCAAGGCGCCGGAGTGTAGGTCCACCGCTTATTTCGTAACATCATCATTAGTCACTTGGGTCCCACCAATTGTACACCGACGGCTCCAAATCGAGTGAATGTGTGGGTGCTAGTGTGTGGTTGACTGAATGTGCCCTCAGGTATTGGTTGCTAACTTATACATCTGTGTTTACCTCTGAACTTTTTGCCCTTGACAAAGCCATAGAACATGCTCTCAATTCTCGACAGGGCCGCGTTAATAAATAATTGCATTCATGTGACAAGTCCCTCACGCTGATCTGGGTGCCTGGTCATTGTCGTATTTACAGCAATGAGCAGGTTGATTTACTTGAAAAGTTGGCTGTAGAAATCGAGAAGATTTGGGATGTTCCTCGTGTTCTGCGGTCGAGTCTCTCTCTCGGAAAGAAATCAATAAATCTTCTGTGGCAAAGTCAGTGGACGAAACTAAATATTCCAACTTGCAAGCTGTCCCTGGGTGACTGAGATACTGCCAACCGTCCCAGTCACCTGGAAGAAAAAGTGTTGGCGAGATTATGGCTTGAGGCCACCATCATAACACACATGAAACTATATATGGAACGACGATTCTCACCACGCTGTGAGATCTTTGATGCGGTGTTATCTATCAGTCATATCATCTAGTGCTGTCGGCGATTTATTCGTGAACATGCTTCACTTATAAATTACTGCGGCGCAGCAGACATTCCCTCCACCATTTCCACCATCCTTGGTGATGAGGATATTCTTATGACTGATAAAGTGACGGCATTCTTGAGAGAGACCTTATTGATCAGAGTGATGTGACTTTTTTATTATATGGTTATGGTTTTTATCGAATGTACAGTCAGGGAAAGTTCCGCATTACCCACCCCTCGAAGCACTGGTGTGAGACAGGTGAATATGAAGTAGCAGCAAAACCTTATGTGTTTGGTAACTGTGAGTGTGAAGGAAGGGGAGGCAGGGGACTGGGGACACAAGAGGGTTTGGTAATAGGTTGGGAATCACGTGTAAGTCTGCAGTGTATGACTTGAACGTTGTGTTTGAGTTAATTTAGTTAGGATAAATGACAGTATGATGCTATCATTTTATATAAAGAATTACACAGATGTCTGTAGAGGTAGTATTGTCAGAAAAGGTACGGAAGTTTGCTGGGTTTGGACAAAGGTTTGAATACTTTCATTCCCTCTCGATTTTAACATGAGACGTTTCCCCAGGAGATACTCGTAACCATACAACAGATATTTATATTTTGTGTCGACTCGAAAACAAAGCCACTATGCTCTCTCTCTCTCTCTCTCTCTCTCTCTCTCTCTCTCTCTCTCTCTCTCTTTCTCTGTATTATATATATATATATATATATATATATATATATATATATATATATAATATTTAAGTGCTTGTAAATTTGTATATTTATCCTGTCATCAAATATAAACATCGGCCTGCGAACATTCCTAGTTTTATTCTCGTAATTATTAATTTCGAACTAGAGTCTACGGTAGTGTGCAATAATAATAATAAAAAAATCTATAAGAACAATTATCAGACTTATTGTTTTCCTTTAGACAGATTGACATGGGAAGTTCTAATTATAAGATCAGTCTCTGTAACTATCACTCCTATTTAATATTATGAAACAAAGGCAAAGAAGAATACCTTTGACAGTAAATATGTATTATGCAGTAATGTAGACAGACTCAGAGAAGAGTGTGATACCATACAAACAACATACCGCTTTTGCACATTGAGAATACGTTGGACGCATTATCATTGGCTATTGATAACGTGATGTGAGATACTCTCCAAACCCTCCCACCCCCAGCCACCCTCCCTCCCACTCACAGTTACCAGACATGTGGGGTCTGGCTGCTGGTTCGCGACTGTTCGTCAACCACCAATGCTCCGAACAGTGAGTAATGCGGAACTTACCCTGACTGTACATACGTATATATTGTCAGTGCTGGGCAGGTGCGCAAACACTTTCACAAAGCACAATTGCACATCACTGCACTCCGGTGAATATAGTTTGTGCATTGTGCACTGCATGAGACCATGAGCAATATTGCACTTTCGCACAGGAAAAGGCAGGTGCGCAAGCGAAAAATTAGTTGTGTTTGTGCACCTGCCTTGCGCACTTGTTCTGTGGATTGCGCACTGCGCAAGCCAAGGGACACGTGGTCTAGTGAGCTTCTTGTATGTCTGGACATGGGATGGGGGAGGCTCGGGCGGATTGCCAGGGCTCTGCTGGAGGGTAGTATCATTTCTTAAAATGCTTCAACAGAGATCACGTATTTTAATATTTTTTAAATTATTAGTAGTAGTAAATAATAATAAATTAAACATATTTTTTTAGAGTAGCATATGCAATTCCTTACAAAAATCATTAAAACATAGTATTTAAATCAATATCCACAGCCTAATAATTTATTAGTCCTAATAATTTATTAGGCTGTGGATATTTTTTTTTTAAAATATGTTTTAATGATTTTTGTAAGGAATTACACATGTTGTTGTATATCTATATTGATTTATTAAATAAATCGTCTTGCGAAAATGCAGATAAAAGTAAAACTGGCAACATCACAGCCTTTGTTTTCCTGTCCCTCCGCTTCGCAGCCCGCTCACTCCTCTGTTTGAATTTCCACGAGTGAAAAAGTTACTACATGACAGTATTGGGATACCAGCTCTAACGTTTGGAAGTGAAGCTTTGACCTTGTTGGAGGGACAATTCAAAAGTGAGAGCAGTGGAAATAAATGAGTTATTTGAGAGGAGCATATGGAGTTACAGGGAGAGACAAACTGACAAATGAGGAAGTGAAGGATCGTTGTGGTGTGGATGTGGATGTGATAGGAAGCGTTAGGAGAAACACAGTGAGGTGGTTTGGTCATAAGTAGAGGATGGAGAGTAAGAGACTAATGAGGAGAGTGTATGTGAGTGAGATGGAGGGGGGGAGAGGGAGGGGGTCGGCAAGAAGGAGATGGAGGGATGGAGTGAAGTATATATCACTGGGAGCAGGGCTGTGAAATGGCAGGGGACAGGGTGACATGAAGGCGATTTGTTGCTTGTTTGTGGCCAGTGGCCATCCCTTACGGGATTAAGGCATCTGACAATAGACTAATAATAAATAAAAGTAAGTATGCTAATTTCTTTAAATATCTCAATATTTTACAGTAAGTCCCACAAATATATGCAAATGGTTTGCGCTCGCGCTTAGCAACATTGTGCAAGCTAAATATTAGATTGCTCACTTGCGCAAATTACAAATAATAGAAAATAATAATAATAAATAAAAGTAATTATGCTATTTTATTTAAATATCTCAATATTTTACAGTAATTCCCACAAATAAATGTAAATCATTTGCGCTTGTGCTTTGTGACATTGCACAAGCTGAATATTTGTCAGACTGCGCACGTGCGCTGGCACAAGATAGTGAACTGTGGGTTGTGCATTGCGCTTGCACAAGGTCCTTCTTTGTTTGTGCTGCCTACCACTGTTTATTGTGCTATTAATTACGGTTGACAGCTGATGTATTTGAAACAGTTCTTGCTTCCGACTGATCTATTTTCAGTATTGATGTCCCCCACATTATAACCCCATTCCTCGCCTGACATTCACCAGTTGATGAGTGCAAGTGTTCAATATGGAAAGGTATTGGGCATTTTCAGTCGATGGTGGTCTTCTGGACGGGGTACTTCACATTTTGTACATATTATGTAAATACTTTATATCATCGTGTTTAAGTTGTCCAAATTAGTGTGGACAGCTGACGCATATGGAAATGTTCCTGACTCGTCTGGTTCTCTTTCATATACTGATGTCTCCTATATTAATTTGTGCCTCGATTGACAGTCCCCAGGTGATGAGTGGAGGTATGTAATGTAGAAAGGCATTACATATCTGCAGTCGATGGTGTTCTCTTGGTCGGGGTATTTTTATCATTAGTGTAGGTTTAGCTATTTGTATCTGTAGGCTTTAGCATAGGTTAGCAATTTGTCTGTTAGGTTACTAGTTTTAGGGTTTCTAGATTAGTTTTTTAAATAAATGTCATTCAAAAAAAATAACAAAAATAAATACAAAATAAATAAAAATTAAAGAAAAAAAATAAAAAATAAAATACTATAAACGGTATATGTACGTGTGTATGTATGTGTGTTTGAAGGTGTGTATGTACAGTATATATGCATGGCTAAGTGTGTGTGCGTGTGTATATATATATATATATATATATATATATATATATATATATATATATATATATATATATATATATATATATATATATGGCCTTAATGACCAGGAGCATCGGCCCCAATGGTCGATAGGCCGGAAAAAAAAAAAAAAGATGGGGTTAACAATGGCCGTATTCACACTATGGCGGTATTTTCGTCCTGCCCTTTGAGCGGCCATAACCAGTCACAACCCGAGGCTTCCCGTGACGTGACTGGTGTAAAAATTTCTCTCGTCAAAATGGCAGCAGGCAAATGTGGCATAGGTCACAGATGAACGATACTGATTGTCGTTATCTGGAATAAATACTACAGAGGATGTGTTCCTTGACAGGTCTACAGTAATAATACTGTTCTTTCTCTCTCTCTCTCTCTCTCTCTCTCTCACACACACACACACACACACACACACACACACACACACACACACACACACACACACACACACACACACGCACACACACAAATACACCATCCAAGTTCTGTCCCACAGTAGCCAATATACTTAATTCACAATACACAAACTTACAAAATACCTACTCTCTTCTACATCCACGCCTACACACTCCTCACGTACACCCTCATTTGACACAAAACCATTCAGGAGAAGGAATGGAGAGAACATCATCATCATCATCATCATCATCATCATCATCATCATCCCAACGTCTTTTTCCCATCCAGAGATAGAGGATTAGCTATTTGTATACAGAGGATATAGGCCTCTCAGCTGACCAACAGTATTGTCCTCATAAATCTTCTCTCTACAGACATTCAAGACATCTCTCATTTTTTCCCCTTACACTCATACCTGCCACTTACACCCCCTCAATCACATTTTTTACTCACACTGTTATCCCTCATTACAGATTCTCACACACTCACACTTACCTCTCTCACCCATACCTACATCCATATCCCCACTAGCACATCTATACCCACCTTCACCCACACCTGCCTCCACCCACACTCACAATGACAACCACCAAAGCATCACATCCACACCCATTTATACTCACCTCCATTTAAACCCACTCTTACCTACACCCACACTCACTACACTCACACCCTCTTACACCTTCATTAATGCCTACTTACACCCCCATCCCCACACCTACTATACTCTTTTTACTCTAACTTGGTTTTAAATTTTCATCTATACATCTTGAATGCTGAGTTGTAACAATAGATTAACAATAGGAGACGTTGCTAGTCACGAAGAAGTGCTAAATACAGGATGCAGAGCCGTGGTATCGTCTTTTTCTAACACTTACGTACGTGAAGTAAGTTGCAAAAAGACGGACATCTAGGTCAAGTTAAGGTATAAGAACTATAACACTGATTCAGAAGTGAGTGATAAAGACAGTAGGTGAGCGAGCAGGGGGCATGATATTCCACGAAGGGCATCTTCATAACATGACTTTTCATAACACTTGAATGAAACAATATGTCGTCGCAATCATGGGTTTCTGATCAAATGTTGCATAACACGGGCACTGTATGACCCGGCATTATCCTTCTCATGGTGAACATGCTGTACTGTATGATGTGGAATAGCAGAAGAACAGACAAAATGGCAAGGAACACCCAACGGGATTAGCATGAACCATATATCAAGTATTTGTATAATGCAGTAGGTGAGATTTTTGCTGAATACTTATATCTGGTTTTTAATTCAGTAATTTTCACTCCAGTATTATTCAAAAAACTATTCCTAATAGGAGGTGGGGTGACCACCATCCACTCATTGCGTGTTGTGCAACCTGCACATGATGTCCTAAGTAACACGCCTAACAGTTTTACGTGGCGAAACCCAGGGCCCAGAGGCACAGAAGTGTTTAAGGCGCTGAGTCTACCAACTAATCTATACACAGTCAGGGTAATCATCTGGCTCCAAAATAAGGAAGGGTGAGAGGGTATCACAGTCGAAATACAGCTGCTTACCTACAACTGGGTGAAGCTTGAAGAGTCTTGCTTCAGATTTTTCAGAGTGAGCCCCGGCTGTAATACTGATATCGCCACCAAATAAGACATATGAGACTTAGTTATTGTGTAGTGGGACCAATGACTACCTAAAGGCGGCCTGGGTTGCTTGATCCCCAAAATAAGACCTTTAACTCAACCCCTCTAACTGGCCCTATTTGATAATTCGGTTTATGTGGATGGGAGAGAGAGAATGTTAGAGCTTGAATTCTTTGTTTTCTCTAACGTTTCGTGTCACACAGAACCCATCTTCACAGAGTTTTAACAAGCAGTTTTTTTGGAGGGAGGGGAGCTATCGACCAACGTGCCGAAGACCCTGGTCATTAAGCCAAATTCTTATTCATTTGTTACTTTTTAAACTATTATATATTTTTTATTAATTTTATTTCTATTTTCTTGAATACTTAAATTTTAACTTCAAAACCAGAAAAAGAAAGGAGCAAGTACCCTAACACTGCTAAACTTAAAAAAAAAGTACCGCTACTCTACTCTAGCGCCTAAAGACATATAGCTAAACCTAACTAAATATTCACACTTTTTACACTGGTGGTTAAAATACCTTGACCAACAGAACACCATCGACTGCATAATGTGTAATGCCTCTCTACATTACACACCTGCACTCATCACCTGCTGACTGTCAGGATAGGGGACATAAATACAAGCGAAAGAGACAATTAAGTTAGGAGCAGTTCCATGTACGTCAACTGTCGAACCTAATTAAGAAAGCTTAACTAGATGTAAAACATTTAGATATGTACATAAAGTTAAATAATGGGCCCATCAGAACACCATCAACTGGAAGTGCCCAATACCTCCCTATACTGCACACCTTCAATCACGAACTGGTGAAAGTCAGCGAGGCACGTGATTTAATGTATGAGATTTTAGCATAAGAAATAGAACAGCCAGTGGCAAGAACAATTTCAAATATGTCACCTGTCAATCCTACTTAAAAAAACAAATCATACACATATATACAAGAAGTAATGCCAGAACATAGTACAACAGTCCCATCACTCTGAACAATCAAGTCATCCTCAAGAAAACCATCAGTTTTTCAGTCAGTACAGGTTCCCAATCACCCAAGATGGTGGGAAGGGAGAACGGGACATCTGTTGCGCCATAGTAATTTATGGTGAATTACGTTCACATTCAGTACACGGTGACAATGCTGAACGATAGATGTCACAGTGTGATAGAAAAAATTTTTGTATAACGCAAACTTGTAATACGAGTGCTATTCATACTTCGACGAGATACTGCTCTTGCTTCCAGACGGCTGAAGAAGTTAGCAGACGCCCAGCAGCCAAGCTTCGATTCGCATGTTTGTATATTGAGTCTGGTCCACTTACCTTGCCACAGATCTATTCATTTCTTTCCGTGGGGAAGACTCAAAAGTAGATCAAGAGGAACGTCCCAAGTGTCCTCGAGCTCTACAGCTGACTTCACAATTAAGTCAGCCTGTCAGTTGCTGACTATATGACAGTAACCAGGACACAAAAACAGCGTGAAGGACATGTTGCATGAACACATTCGTTCCATAACCTTACACAGCCAGGAAGTCAACAGAATAGGACGAAATGAAGTGGAATTCTTAAGACGACCAGCTTATTATCGGTATGATATGCACAAAGTGCCATGAGCCTGAGAACATTCGGGATACCCAAAGCTTGTTGTAAAATGCTAACTGCTTAATCAGGCTGTCTTGATTAAGATGCTGGAGCATACTGTGCGGTGATGGTATGTGGTCCAAGACTGGTGACTTTACAGGATTTTAGGGCAAGAAGTTCATCCACCATAAACTCTTGGTTGTACGGGGAGTCTGCATTTTCTGTGGCAAGGGCTAATGACCACAGCTCAGCTGCGCACTGATGCTCATGGAAACGCTTGTCATAATTGGCTGTCCTACTTACTGTACCGTACATGAGAAAAACTCCTGCCAAGGGGATCGTCACAGAAGTTTTTGTCCACCTGCAGAGTGGTCATGGGCTGATAAGGGCGTTTATTATTTGTTATTTTAATAGTCAACCAGACTTTAGTTATTGGGTTAAATCGATTCACCATGGACACAAACAACAGCCAAAAGTTATGTTTAGCCCTTCTAATTATTCTCCTTGCCTCAGGCCTTGCTTGATTTTCAGCAATAAAGTTTTCCCCAGATAGCTGACTATTGTGTTTCCTTAATGCATGTTAGCAATCTGGAATTGACCAATGAGCTGTATGCTTTGCATGAACTGGATTAGTCTGGGAATTGAAAGATGCCTCAGCTGCATATAGTATGGAATTAATTATGTTTTAGACTTTTACATGTATGGTCTCCCCAGAAGAATATCTAAATCGGTGATCTTTGGGAAGGATCCCCAACCTGCTTGCTTAAAGTTATATTTTGGAAGTGGAAGGTCAGAAAAATCATCATGTGAATAAGAAAGGCAGATGGGTAAATGATCACTTACCAAGGAGTCGTCATAAGGATCCCACTAGAAATCTTGATGTATACCTGGGGAGGCCAAAAATAAGTCAGTGACAAAAAAAATATTCAATACGATCATCTACACACAGGCCACTATACCATCGTTCAGAAGATAGACGGTTGGACTATAGTACTAAGCCAGCTACTTCTCCACGACTGTCAGTTCCCCAAGCACCTCGATTGATAGCGATTGGCATTAAAGTCACCAAACACTAACTTACTTCCAGGAAGGTAGTCAAAAGGTGAATTTAAAGCCCCACTGTCAATGTGGCCATATAGAAGTCAGCAGAGAGAACTAACAGACAGATATGCATTATTTTTAGTCTGCACACAACAGATTTCAGAGTAGAAATTAGAAACACTTCTGTTTGTGGGTGTGATCTGTGTGTGTACATGGCAACTCCATGGCCATCATGTCTTCTATATGAGTGGTAGTGTTTGAACTGTGGAGCACGTCCAAACATGTCTCGTGTAAACACAAAATGTCTGGCCTGTGTATAGATAACAAGATTACTATATTGTGTAACTTATTCCCATGAGTCCCACAATTCCACTGTAACACAATGAATACTGTGGTTTCAGAATATGGTGTGGGCCACTGTGCTTAGCCTTTTTATAACGCCTTCCACCAGGCAAGCGAATACAGAGGGACCTATCCCAGTGCTTGCTGTTGGAAACCTCCATATTATCCTCAATAACAAGGCCTGCAGGCTTCCCCAGGCAAGAAGGTGGTGGCTGAATCGGTAGAGAGGCGGCTTGCAGTCCTAATGGACCCAGGATCAAATCCCGGCTGGGGCAGGAAACAGTTTAAGGATTTGAATTTCCTAAAAAGCAGACTTTCCTGATCTACCAGATGACCCGCTGACATGTCATAAAAGTACCCCCGCTAATACCAGTACACCAGTCCTGTATGAGACAGCCCTAGCATGTATTCAATATGGATGGTGGGTGTTAGCGCCGCAGTGGTGACATGTGGAGGTGTAGGAGAACTACTGGGTCTTGGGATAGGCCACTGCCCCAAAAGAAATAGGCCCTGAGCCTTTGCCCAGAGTCTGACACGTAAAAAAAAAAAGAGCTAACCCATTTCTCCATCAGTGGAGCAGGACACGAAGTACAGGAGGACGTGACTGCATGATTAGGGTGGTCAGATTAAACTAATTAAACTTGTAAACCCGCCACACCCAGACAGATTTCTCACCAAAGACCTCCCCCAATCCCAGCAGATTTTCATTTTTTTTTTTTTGGGGGGGGACTGAAACCTCCGCTTCTTATGAGAAACATCGAATATTCAAAGAGAAAGTGCTCACTTCAGCATAGAAATGCCTGGTACAGGTGACAATACCCCCACCTGATACTGTCTTCTATTGAGCCCGGCTCTAGAGAAGACGTTTTCTGTGGAGGGGTAACTATTCCAAACCACTCTGAATAAGTAGATATTTCTTTATTTAGTATGAATTTACATGTAGTACAAGAGTATATTGGTTTTTACACAGTAATATAGGTGATATAAATGTCGTTTCACTCACCAAACACGACATACTACACCTTCCTTGGCGACATTACCTGCTCATCGCTTCTGCATGTTTCTTCCTCTAACACCATGTAAACTTTGTCCCCCACATTGTCATCGATTGGGGAATCATTCTAGCCTTGATTTTCACACTGTGGTGCGACATGTCTTTACTCGCCAGGTCACTGGTAACAGGTGAGTTAACAATAAAATGCCATGCGGGTGGGGGGGAGGTCATGCGGGGTAAGGCATTGTCCCCACCTGGCCACAGGAAAAGGAAGGTGTCCTGCATATACGTCCCAAAAATCACGTGTGAAATTTGAAATATGTGCAAATAATGGACCTTGTAATTGCAGGGCATTTATAAACGTCAACAGGAGTCACAATGACAAAACGTTCGGGCGCATATTTACGTCATCAGGACACAGCGGGTTAACTTCTGGTTTAGGCCGTACTGACTGAGAAGCAGCAGCAGCCTGAGAAGTTGTAACAGGGATATCAGTAAGAAAGCTGGAAGGTACAGGAGGAGTAGACCAAGAGACAGAAGAGTGACAAGAGTACTCGGGACAGGGTGAGTTTCCGTCTTCTCTGCACATCATGGGATGGAACACAACCACCGATGCATAGGAAATGTTAAGTTTGGGAGAAGCATGGATTTCCCTTATCTTCCTCCTAGAACTGTAATAGGATGTGCCCTCCGTTGCCTTCACTGTGCAGACCTCCCTCCTTTCCTACTTGGGACAATCCCTTGAAGAAGTGGAGTGAGGACCCTTACAGTAAAAACATCTTACAGATTCGGATGTGCAGTGTTCAGCATCATGACCAGCACACCTGCCACACACTGACTGAGAAACCTGACAAAACATGTCATTATGTCCATGTAACTGACATCATGAACAACAAAGTGGCTTAGGGATATATGGCCTTACATTAATAATTTCTTAATCAACTTTCACAGGGAAAGATCCTTTGCCAAAGGTCAAGATAACTGTGGCAGCCTTAGTCCTTCTGTCCTCCGAGAATATGGTTATAAATCTGGCAACAGTAACATCCTGCTGAGCAAGTTCACGTATGATGTTGTCCTCTTCCATAACCATGATGTCCCTACAGGTGATAAGACTCTTGCAGGACTTCATGAAAACTGAAATCCTCTGCTTGACATAATAGCAGTGAAACTTACGAAGTTTCAACAAGTCATTTACCTGAGAGGAAGTAAGAGACAGAACTAGGTCTCAACTAGCAATTTTTTTTCCCTTGTTCCATCTCACCAGTGTATCCGTGACTTACTCTCTTAATAATGAACTGATGAAGATTAGTCAAGAAATTAGAAAGACGGCTTGCAGCACAACAGAAGTTGCATTATTTACAGAACTGTCAAGGGGGGTGCGAGTTTGGGGCTGGTCAGTCTGAGGGCAGTCGTTCTGTAACAGCCAGGGGTCCGTCAGTACCATCTTCTTTCCTGAGGAAAAGGAAGCACGGGTGTCCTCCACGCTAACTACCACTCCCTCATGGGGGAATTGGAAAAGAGAGAGAGAGAGAGAGACCATGGGACAAGATTCCCAAAATAAGACAACTAAGACTGAGCAGTGAGGGCAAACCAAGCAAAGGCAATCTCAAGTAAAAGTCACAAACACCTATTGTATCTCTTGACAGGAATGGAAGGAAAGCAGTACTAGCTAACCTAGCCTGTTACCATCCAAATGGTGAACAAAAAGCTTTTGCCGGAGGAGCAAACCTGCACCTAGAGGAGAGCAAAACAAACATGTCCTCACCCTCCACAACCATACAGCAAAGTCCTTCTGAACAAGATGTGATATGGACGAGACATTTATATCCCTGGAATTTCC
This sequence comes from Coenobita brevimanus, assembly GCF_032717465.1. Lineage (NCBI taxonomy): Eukaryota > Metazoa > Arthropoda > Malacostraca > Decapoda > Coenobitidae > Coenobita > Coenobita brevimanus. The sequence continues at coordinate 24,799,592 of NC_136980.1, forward strand.
CTCTCCATTCTTCTGCTGTAGGCTAATTGGCAACCCATATGAAAATTCCGTTATCCTACCCCAGCCTTGATTGTAATATTAGTTTTAACCTTGTTGTATACCTACATGGGCTGAAAAATCCATCTCTATGGTTAGTTACATTTTTTACATAAATGTGAGCTGCTTCCAGCATTATTCTCATTTGTGTATTCATATCTACCTCAGTGACAGTAGCTTCTTCACTTGGGCAAATACTTGTGCTGATGTACGTGCAGCTTTAGGGAATTGTATTTTCTGTGACACCGCACAATTCTGTTTGGTATTCTGCTCTCTTTGTATCCATTCCTTTCTCTCTTTCCCCTATGCTCGGTTTTGGGCATCTACTGCACGATATGATGCATACTGCACTGTTCTCATTTTAACTTCCTTTCACTTTTGTTTTGGCTCAGTCTCGTATTTTACATTGTGATGATGCTACTGTACAATCCTAGGCCTGCTTTCTTTAAGTACTTGTTAATAGCCAAAGCTTTGGCTGATTTGAGGGCAAATATAATTCTTGTATTGTCATCGTTTGAATGAACAGTGGCATAATGTTTAGTCACGATATCATAGACACCTGGACATTCTGTCTTAGGTGGAATGTTGCATTTATGGGACAGAAGATACCTAAAATATATCATGCACAGTTTCTACGTTTGTCATTCCTAATGATCAGGTTCAACGTTTGTGTCATTCCAGAATGGTTAGGTTATTTAACTTGCCTTGATTACTTTCTTATCTACATGAAGCAATTTAAATATGAAGTACTGTCATTCTCAACACATAACTGCTAATTTGGGAGAAATTGTTAAATTCTGCACATGAAAATTGCTACAGCATGATGAAATGAATAACAGCACCATATTAGCAACAATTCGAGAAGAGTTGGAAATAAAAGAATACCGCAAGTCATGTTTCAGTGCAGAAAATTAAGCTGGTGACAGTTTATTTTTATGGTCAACTGTGCAGAAGACATGAAATAAGATGAAGAGATCCATTACATCCTCTTGAAGTCAGGGACGAGTACCCCTTACCATACTATTAATTTCTACTTCTTACCATACTACTAATTTCTACTTTATGTCAATCTTCCTTTCTGTCTGGTACTAGCAGCACATAATGCACGACACACAGGGCGAGATAACACAGCCATTACACATTGTATTATTTGTATATCTGCAGTTCTGGTACTTTAAACTTTGTTATTTGGAACTCAAGAATGGTCCTATGATAAAATAATTGTTTGGTTCACCTTGTTTGGTTTCGGTATGTTTATTATTCACGTATTTCTTTATGGAAGATCCGAGGAAAGACACGTCTATTGTAGAAACTTGGATTATTTTACAGAGTCCGTAACTTCTTCGCCGATGAGCAGTTAGCTATAATTTATAAGAGTCATGTGCGCTCTCAGCTTGAATATTGCTAACCCTTGTGGAATGGATGTGGAGAGGTTGCATTAAGACAACTAGACAAAATTCAGAACAAAGCTGTTAGAATCATTAACAACCCTGCCATTACATACAAACTACCTCCTCTGCAAGTAAGAAGGAATGTTGCCTCCCTTAAATTATTTTACAGATATTTTTTTGGCAAATGCTCAGACGAAGTTGCGTCCATGGTGCCACCTCTCCATGCCTTCCTTCGTGCTACACGGGCATCTGGTAGCTCTCATGACTGGAATGTCACTCAGCCATATTGCAGAACTTCTGCCTATCAGAATTCTTTCATTCCCCGAACTGCATCTCTCTGGAACTCGCTTCCCCAGAGTTGTTTCCCTCCAAATTTCAACCCACAACTGTTCAAGTCTGTTAATCTTTTCTCTCCGTTGGGCTCCTCCGATTACAACCTCATCACCTTAACCTGTCCTATCATTCCGGTACGGCCTGTGGACCCTCCAGGGAAACGTCGTGTGTGGTATTTTGGAGCCGCGGATTGGGAGGCCCTCAGGCAGTATTTCTTTGATTTTCCCTGGAATGATTATTGCTTCCATGGCCGGGAGCCATCTGAGTGTGCCTTGCACATTACGGAGGTTATTCTCTCGGGCATGGAAGCATACATCCTCTTCTTATATCCTTTGACTAACGCAAGAAAGCCTTTGTTTAATCACGCTTGTTCTCATGCTGTCCACAACAAGGAGAGGGCCTACAAAAGGTACCGGAGCTAACCCACCCCTGAATCACATCATCTTTACGTTTCTGCCCGGAATCGTGCTAAGTCTGTTCTTCGCTCTGCTAAAAACAATTTCATCCGTACTAAATGCTCATAACTCCCCAACTCAAATTCTTCCCGCTCCTTCTGGCACCTTGCCAAAAACCTTTCTAACAACTTTACCTCATCATCCTTCCCTCCTCTTTTCTACTCTGATGGTTCTGTAGATATTTCTTCTACTGATAAAGCAGATCTCTTTGCACAGACTTTCTCCTCCAATTCCACCTTAGACGATTCTGGTGCTGTTCCTCCATCCCTTCCCGCCTCTGACTTCCTCATGGCTGACATTAAAATTTCTTCAGCTGATGTATTTTCTGCCATCACTGGCCTCAATATTAACAAGGCATATGGGCCTGATGGAGTCCCTCCTGTTGTTCTCAAGAACTGTGCTTCTGTGCTTACACCCTGCCTAGGCAAACTCTTTCGCCTTTGTCTGTCAACTTGTACCTTTCCTTCTTACTGGAAGTTTCCTCTCATTCAGCCAGTCCCAAAGAAGGGTGACCACTCCCAACCCTCCAACTATCGTCCAATTGCTTTAACATCCTGTATTTCAAAAGCTTTTGAGTCAATTCTCAATAGAAAAATTTTAAGGCATGTTTCCTATCACAACCTTCTTTCTGATCGTCAGTACGGGTTCCGTCAGGGACACTCCACTGGCAATCTTCTCACCTACCTTTTAGACTCCTGGTCATCCTCCTTTCGGGACTTTGGCGAAACCTTTGCCATTGCACTTGACATCTCAAAGGCTTTCGATCGAGTCTGGCATAAATCTGTAATTTCCAAACTGCCCTCTTACGGTTTCTATCCTTCTATCTGTGCCTTCATCGCTAGCTTCCTTCCTGGTCGTTCTGTAGCCGCTGTTGTAGACGGCCATCGTTCTTTTAGATCTATCAACAGTGGTGTTCCTCAGGGCTCTGTCCTATCACCAACTCTCTTCCTTTTATTCATCAATGACCTTCTAACCTGTACATCTAACCCTATCCACTCATACGCTGATGACTCCACCCTTCATCTTTCCATTCGATTCCCGAAACGCCCATCTCAGCAGTTACTTCAACAAACAAGGGATGAGGCTATGGCACACCTAATGTCTGACTTGGCTCGTATCTCTGACTGGGGTATAAATAATCTTGTTGTTTTTAATGCATCTAAGACTCAGTTCTTACACCTATCAACCTGTCTAAATCTTCCACAGGTATACCTACTAATGTATAATAATATTCAGCTTAATCCTGCATCATCCTGGAACATGCTTGGGGTTTCATTTAGTCGGGACTTATCTTGGAAAGATCATATTACATCTCTTGTAAAATCTGCTTCCAAGAGATTGGGTGTGCTAAGGCGACTCCATTCTTTCTTTACCCCTACAATATTGTTGACTCTATACAGGGGTTTTATCCGCCCCTGTGTGGAGTACAACTCCCATGTGTGGGGAGGCTCCCCACATACAGCTCTTCTCAATAGGGTGGAGTCAAAGGCTTTTCATCTCATTAACTCTCCTCTCTTACTGACTCCCTTCAACCTCTGTCTCTTCGCCGCACTGTTGCATCTTTATCTCTTTTCTATCGCTACTTTAATGGTCACTGCTCCTCTGAACTATCTGCATGCATTCCTCCTCCTCTACGACGGGCGTGTAGCACCCGTCTAGCAGCAAACTCTCATCCCTTTTCTGTCCAACTCTCTAATGCAAGAGTTAATCGTTACTCCCAGTCCTTCATTTATGCAACAGGTCAACTCTGGATCTGTCTCCCTCTGTCTGTATTTTCTGCTGCCTATGATCTCCAGTCTTTCAAACGCAGTGTGTCCAGGCATTTCGAAATGAACGCATCTTGAATTTGGCTCTCACTTGTATTTTGTTTTTCTTTTGGAGTGAACTGTTATTGCGGGCTCATGGCCTTTGGTTCCTTCTTCCTCGCATAAAAAAAAAAAGTCTAACTGTTACAGATATTTTATGAACAGAGGACACCAGTAATCTGGTGTATGGATTATTTTTTTTTTAATCATTTGTTTTTCCTTCCTCCGTTCGGTTATTTATAAAAAAAGTAGATATGTCATAACTCAGGTATGGAAGCCCAAGCCACTGCTTAATATTGGTGCTGTCATCATCGTGCAAATGACTGCTGATTCCTAAGAGTCGTTTCTAACACCGCCTGCAATTGACCGAACGAAGTCATGGTGTCAACTGCTGCCAAAGGAGATTTACAAGGCCAAAAGTTATGGACAGGGTGATGTGTCAGAAAGAAATACAGTATCTGGTTATGAAAAACTACAGTAGAGGCCCAGTGTCTCAACATCACAGTTAGCAATGGCACCATAATTCAAATAAAGCACTCTGAACACCATAAGAAAGTAATTTATGTATAAGACCAGGAAAACATTTGACACACTGAGTGTGAAGTGGATGCATGGTGGTCTAGTAGGTTAAGATGCTCTAATACGATGGGGCTTATAATTATTTCCATTTGAGGAGTGGTTGGGTTCATTGCCTACATCATGGCACTCAGGTCACCCTCACCTTACGTACTGGGAATGAGCACTGTTGACCCGAACCCCTGTGATATTTGTGAAACAGAAAAGGATTGGATGATAAATATATATTTTACAAGATCATCTATCTATCTATCTATCTACTGTATATGCCTAGGCTGCTTCCCCCAAGGAAAGGGAGGTAGCTGAGACAGGACGACACACTCCCCATTTACTCATCCATTCAAATACATTCATTCGCATCTTAGCCCCAAGGGGAGAACGGACAGATCCTCACCACACCACACCGCACAAGGGTCAATTGCGCAATGCAATCAGTGACATCCGCAGCAGGGCCCGACAGCAGAACTGGTTTACCCCTGCCACATCATAACAGACCCATCCCCTTACCCGCACCTGACCTGACTAGCTGATCAGACCAAATGCGGGAGAATATCCCCTCAGGGCTGCGTCATCACTTATTCATTCACAATTTCTCTCCATTTATTTCTGTCACGCACAGCCACTTTTCCTTGCTCAACAGACATCCCTCTCGCATCCAGTGCTCTCTTCACACCGTCCATCCATCTTATTCGTGGTCTTCCTCTCAGCCTTACACCTCTCACATCAGATCTAGTTATCTTTTTCACCAATCGCTCATTATCCATTCTCTCCATATGCCCAAACCATCGCAACATCCTCTGCTCAAATCCACCAGCCATCTCCCAAACAACTCCAGTTCTCCTTCGCACTTCATCATTTCGCACTCGATCCATACGTGTCACTCCACACATAATCCTCAGACACCTCATCTCCACTACATTCAAACTTTTCCTCTCTGCTACACCCATATTCCATGTTTCAGCCCCATATAATGCAGTCGGTACCACAACACCCTCATACAACCTTCTCTTTACATCCATTCTAAGCGAATGACATTTAAACACTTTTTTCATTCCTCCCAGCACCTTTCCTACTTCATTTCTTCTAAACTTCACTTCTGCATCTATTCTTCCATCCACAGCAACATGTGACCCTAGATATTTAAAACACTCTACCTCCTCAAGCAACTTGCCATTCAAAGCTGTATTCATCCCCCTACCATCTACCAACCTCGTACACTTCATCACTTTACTCTTATTCTCATTTACTTTCAATTTCCTCCTTTCACACACCCTGCATGGGCGACAGTTCAGGAGATGAAATGCTTTTCCTGGCACGTGGATGTATGTGTGTGCAGCTGTGTGTTTGTCTGTGTAAAGAAAATGCAGTAACTCAGTTCAGATCTGACTTTAAACAGCTCTGTGGAAGGGGCGATGAAAAGTCAAGTGGTGGACCAATTCTTTGGGAGACCAATAGGTCAACGGTCAAGGCCACAAGGCAAGATTTCCCTCAACAGGTTTTGTCTGATTTTGAACAAACCTGGTGGAAGGGTTGAGGGTAAGGCAGATTGGATGGACTACTTTTTTAAAACAATCATTCAAAGACCAATTTTTTTTTTTTTTTTTTTTATAACAGAACGGAGGAAGGAAAAAAAATGGAAAAAAAAAAAAATCCATACACCAGATTACTGGTGTCCTCTATTCATAAAATATCTGTAATAGTTAGACTTGAACAGTTGTGGGTTGAAATTTGGAGGAAAACAACACTGGGGAAGCGAGTTCCAGAGAGATGCAGTTCGGAGAATGAAAGAATTCTTATAGGCAGAAGTTCTGCAATATGGTTGAGTGACATTCCAGTCATGAGCACTACCAGATGCCCGTGTAGCACGAGGGAAGGCATGGAGAGGTGGCACCATGGACGCAACTTCGTCTGAGCATTTGCCAAAAAAATATCTGTAAAATAATGCAAGGGAGGCAACATTCCTTCTTACTTGCAGGGGAGGTAGTTTATATGTAATGGCAGGGTTGTTAATGATTCTAACAGCTTTATTCTGAATTTTGTCTAGTTGTCTTAATGCAACCTCTCCACAACCATTCCACAAGGGAGAGCAATATTCAAGCTGAGAGCGCACATGACTCTTATAAATTATAGCTAACTGCTCATCGGCGAAGAAGTTACGGACTCTGTACGATAATCCAAGTTTCTTTGAGGCGGTTTTAGCAAGTGATCTGACATGAGAGGTCCAGCTCAGGGCTGTCAATGTTTTTGGTATGCTGGCAATAACCTGGTTTCTCTGGGTTCTACTAAACAGGAAGGAACACATAAAACACACATATCCTACACTCCAAAGGTACAAGGCAAGTACACAAAATCAGGGTGGTGATACAACAGGTTTACTATTATACTTAAACTCAAGTTACAACTCTGGCAACATTAGGCCAAAGACATATAGAATATTCAAGATAAATGGTCGTTTTAGAAGATATGGTCTTAGTCTGAGGGCCTGAAGGGACCTCCACTCTGGGTGCACTTGGGAGATAGCCACATTGTCTATACACAGGGAAAAAGGGGAGAGCCTGGAGTTGAGTTTACATTTGTACTGTAGGATCATGTTAACCCATGGTGTCCGGGTGTTATGTATAGATGACTGCCTGGAGATGTCAGGGTAGCATGTATGCATGCTCTAGTGTCTCGTGGCATTGTCTAAATATTTCACAGGTAATTAACACCACAGGTAAATACTGGCAACACTCCTGCATGCATCCCAGTCATGTTCCAGTTACCTGCTTACCTATGTCATGGATAGACCTATGCAAAAATTTTCACTGTGTCCAGTGAGATGTCAACCAGCCTGCCTCAAGGTCGTTGCCATAGTGACTGCACTCCCCTGCTCATGCCACTGCACATTCACACCACATTTCTCAAAGGCTACACAGAAATGGCATTTGTAGTTTATTGCAGTTTCCTTGAACTGTTTTTATATTGTGGGGGGCTAGTATAAGTCTTACTTGTGCCATGCATACAGACACAGCAACAAAAACACAAAAAGTTACCCCACTTCCAAATGATCTCTCTCTCTCTCTCTCTGACTCTATGCTCGACCAGGACAATATGAGGCTATCAGCTTGAAGCTGAAGGATTTGTGAGTATTATGACACCGAGCTTTGTATTTTTGGATAAGTATTAGCTGAGTTATTATGGTTAAAAAAAAAAAAAGGTGATTTTCCAGAAATCCCTGACTGGGGGAAGGATCAGCAGAAATAAACACCAGACACCAAGGGTTAAAAGAATATCGGAAAGGCAAAGGCCAAAAGTGAGAAGCTGTGACTCTAGTTCTGAAAGGGGAACCCAGATATCAAGTTCTCACTAAGGGCCAAGCAGACAGACATTAATGTGGACTGTTCCTAAAGTGGACACACAAAAGAGTCTTAACCCACCGTGTGCCGGTGCCGTTTTAAAACGGTCTGACATAATTCCGCAGCCAGTGCCAGTGCTGTTTGAAAACGGTTTAAAATAAAAAAATTCACTGTGACTGCATTTTTCAAAATTTGTGGGTAAAAACTGGCAGGCATGTATGGTAACTGTTCCTCTACAATCCCCCAGACTGTCAAGACTGTCAAGGCCATACTCTCACTCGCTCCCCGCCTCACGCTCACTCTGCCTTACTCTGCCTGTGTACCTCACCCAATGCTGTACATAGTGAAGGCATTTTGCAAATATTTTCACGTGAAAGTAAATTGTAAATATTTCCTTGTAAGTGTAAGGACTATAAAGTGAAGTCAAGTTGTAAATACCTACTTGTAAGTGCCAGGACTGCACATAATGAAGTCAGGTTTTATCTATCTTCAAGTAAGTGTAAGATATGCATGCACAGTGAGAAAGACACGCAAAATGGGACAGATGTTGAAGAAATAAGTAATCAGAAAAGTGTACTGAACATTGCTACACCTTCCCAGCATAAATAACTGCGTATACCTTACTCTCCCCCATCTCAATGTCCAACAATCAACGGTGATGTGGCATGAGGAGGTGTATTGGTGGTCCCCTATACGTTTCAAATCCTTCAAAGTGTTGGCTGGCATCCAGTTGGGTTTCTCTTTTGTCTCCCATTGTTGCAGCAATGTTTTCTGTGAAGAGCTGTGGTGCGGTTTCTGTGGTATGATGAACACTTCCAGGGGAAGCCTCGACAAGACATCCACATTGGTATGGAGTTTTTCAGGGCAGTACATGATGTCGATTTTGAATTCCTCGAGGTGTTCTCGCCACCTTACTAAGAAAGAGTTGGTTGTTTCCGATCTCTGCAGCCTTTGCAGGGACTGATGGTCTGTGATGATTGTGAGCAGGCCCCTGAGAATGTAGGACCAGAAGTGCTTGATGGCTCAGATTACTCTGAGGCATTCACGTTTTTTGTCTGTGTAGTTTGCTTCAGAAGGGTTTAGGGTCCTGCTGGCACAAGCAATGATGTGCCCTTTTCCTTCCTGAACTTGGGCGAGGATGGTTCTTACTCCAACCAGGGAGACACTGGTATTCAACCAAACACGTTGCGTGTTGTCAGGGAATGTGACTGTTGGCACTGTGGTGAGGTGGTGATTTAGCTTTTCGAAGGCTTCGATCCTGGGGGTAGTCCACTGGAAGACTGTCTTTCTCCACTGTGTTGTGGAGTGGCTTCACAATGGTGGCAAAGTTCTTGATGAAACGTTGATAATATGATGCCAAGACTAGGATGGCTTGGACTCCTTTTACATTGGCAAGTGGGGCTATATCCGCGATGGCGCAGAGCTTGACAGATCTGGGGCCAACCCATTGTGAGAGATGACATAGCAATGGAATGTGACTAATTCTTGGATGACGTTGCATTCTGAGGGCTTCAACTTGAGGTCTGCTGCTTTAATATGGCTCAGCACTTGCTCTAAATGCTGGAGGTGCTCTTTCCATGTTCTACCAAACACTATTACATCATCCAGGTACGTCAAACAAGTCTCCTGTGTTAGCCTTTGTGGCACCGAGACCATTAACCTGGAGAAGGTAGCTGGTCCAATATGGAGGCCAAAGGGAAGGATGATGAACTTGTAGTCATCCCCAACTGGTCCTGAAGGCTGTTTTCTGCTGATGTTCTTCTTGTATGGGTACTTGCCAGTAGCGTGACTGAAGGTCCAGAGTGGTGAACCATTGGGCACCATACAGCGAGTCCAAGGAGTTGTCAGTTCAAGGTAGTGGGGTGACATCTTTGATGGCTACATCATTGAGTTGTTGATTGTTGATGCAAAATCTCATGGATCCGTCTTTCCCTCTCACCAGCACCATGGGAGAAGACCACGGGCTTGCTGAGGGTATCATGATCCCTGCAATCAGCATGTCGTGGACTTGGTGATCCTCTTCTTGGTGTTGCACTGGATTTTTCCTGCATGATGGCTGTTGTATGGGGGATCCAGTAGTGTGTATATGTTGGTGTAGTATCTTGGTCTGGCCTAGATCTCCTGCATGAGAGGCAAAAATGTCCTGGTAATGAAGGTGCAGCTGTTCCAAGACATACTGGTGTTGCCATGGCAGATGAGCAAGAATCAGGGGTCGGGGAAGAGCGTCAATAGACCTTGGAGGCTCAAAGGGAGTATCAAGACTCTCCAAAGGCCTCTGGGAAGCATGAGGGGCTCCCCAGAGATGTTTGCGATTCTGATGACATTGAGATAGGGGAGAACTATAGTCAGGGAGATGAGGCAACCCATGGGAAAGGGTTGCTCCATCTGCAGGGAGAACAGCAGTGGGTGATGGGTAGGGGCACCAGTAGCGGCACCCAGACTTCATGGTGGGGTTGGATGGTGGTCAACACAGTGTGCAGGCAGGCAGGCAGTGGGGTTGCGGGCCCCAAACCGGAGGCATCGGTGGCAGTCAATAGTGGCCTGCAGCTTTTGCAATAGATCCAACCCGAGATAGCCATCAAAAGTCCTACACCTTGAGTCAAAAACAATGAATGGGTGGTTGGTGTAGACTAACGACACTGGGGTGGTGCCCGTGAGGGGGTGAGTTTTGCCTTTCAGTGCCCGTGGCTTGTCCCCCACCCCAATCCAGTCAGTGGATGAGGCTTGAAGGGCCTTGAAGGTTCCCTGATTTCTCTTGTAAAACCGTGTGTACAGGAAAGAATGTGCAGTGCCAGTGTCTACTAGGAGCCTTATAGGAATTCTGTGGAGTCTAATTTTAATGATTAAAGCGATTTCAGCTTAGTGCTGGTTGCCTTTGAAAGGGCCAGAGCCAATGGGGGAGAACCTAAAAATCCAGTCCAGCTTCAGAGGGCTTAGTTTCTTCCTTCTTATGTTCTATATAATCATTTGTAGACTTCACTATGACCTCTTCCTCAGGATCCACTCCCGGGTCATCTAGCTGGGTGTCATTGTTGGCAACATGACGCTGGAAGGACAGGGCTTCTGTGGTGGATTCAGGCAGTTGGACCAGCTGTGCTGAGCTTTAACTTAATTGTGCATGTTGAGCAGGGTGCAGGAAGCATTCCAGGCCTTGAACTCCCACAGGTCAATGAGGATAAGGTTGTCCTGCCGTGCCTGTCTTTCCTGAGCAGACAGGGAGACTCAGGGGTAGAAGGATTAGTTTTGACTCCACCAGTCCTCCATCTTCTGGCTTGGTTGGATGGGGACACAGCACTCAGCTCAATCTGCTTTTGTTTGTCTGCTTGTGCTGCCAGTAGTTGCCAGATCATAATAATGTCTCGGTCGAATGCTTGAGGGTCTTGGATCATGAATGTTCCTGGATGATACCAGGTAGGATCCATGAGGTGCACGAATTTGCATTGGTTCCATTGTACATCTGTTGACTGAGTGTGGGCTGACAAAATAAATTTTCTCAAGTACACTAATGTAGCATCAAGATTTCCCCCAAATTTCACATCATTTAACTGTGAGAGTGTGACGACCAAACCGAGGGAGGGTTGGACGGTGTCAATAACTTTTTTACTGAACTGTGCCCATGTTAGGGTCACACTGATTTTCCTTGCTGCCAGGGCAACCAACTTGCCTAGGTGAGGCAGTAATACTGCAATTTTCTGTGTATCCTCCTTGTAAACAAAATCCAACACTGGTTTGACCATTTCATAGTTTATAATATCATACAGCTCAGGGTCATACTTGGGTATGGGGATGTGGGACCTTTGGGCCTCCATTGGGATGTATGTGTTACCGTGTATGTAGAGTTATCAACACTCTGCTTTCGCCTTTCCTTTTCATTCAGAACCACCACTAGCCACCTGTGTTATGTTGGTGATAACCTGGTTTCTCTGGGTTCTCCTAAACAGGAAGGAATACACAAAACGCATTTTTGCTACACTCCAGTGGTACAAGGCAAGAACACAAATTCAGGGTGGCGATACAACAGGCTTATTATTATCCTTAAACTTTAGTTACAACTCTGGCAACATTCGGCCAAAGACATATGGAACGTATAAGGTAACTGGTCAATCTGGGAGATGGGTTCTTAATCTGAGGACCTGAAGGGACCTATACTCTGGGTGTGCTAGGGATAGCCACAACGTCTATACACAGGGAAAAATGGAGAGATCTTGGAGGCGAATTTACGTCAGTACTGTAGGATGTTGTTAAAAGTACGAAGTATATCGAAAAGGCAAAGCCAAAAGTGAGAAATCACGACTCTGGTTGCAAAATGGGAAACCAGATTTCAAGTTCTCACTAAGGGCTTAGGGGACAAATATTAGTGTGGACTGTTCCTAAAGTGGTCATACAGAGAGGTTATAAGGGACCCCCAAAAGATGGGACAGCAAGGTCATACACTTGTGCCACCGGGATCTCTTTTCAAGGTGTTGAGGTAAGGGAACTGTTGGGGCATGGAAGGGGAAGCACAGGGAGAGGGGTCACTCTGGGGTTCATGGTGTCTTGCAGTGGCCAGTCCAGGATAGGGAGATGTTGTGGCTTCTTTGAAGCTGAACCAAATCAGGCCAGGTCAGTTGATGAATGCATGGAGTTGCATCGGGCCTACTCCCTTGTGACGTCATGCTGATCCAAACCAAAGTCAGAGAAGCACCGAGCCTTCTTCTTAGTACTGCACGGAGCCTTTCCTTAGTACTGCATTGAGCCTTTTCTTTAGTACTGCATCTAACCAGCACTGGCCTGAAGAGCTCTGGCAGTTTCCAGTACATGGGACTCTGTTCACGACAGCAAGTGGGCTGCAGCTTGGGGTAAGTGGGGCAGCTAGTCGTGGCATGTGTGTAGCTCCTGGGCCTCTCTAGCTTGGAAGCTTGTAAGGTGGTCATCCAGGCTGTGGGTCGAGGCTGCTTCCTGTCTCCTCGGTGGTGGTTTTCTGTGGTAGCTGGAGTGGGGACTGTGGTAGATGGCCTGCAGCATTTTATTTCTACCCTCATGTGTCTGTGTGCGAAGAAAAAAAAAAAACTAAACCAAATTTCATTTGATTTGGACCATGCTTGGAGGAGTGGTTGAGGATCACAATATGTTGATCCACTTTTTTATAACAATAGAACATACATTAGGTCAATGTCTCATAGTTAGATGTACTTACATGGTTTTTATCCAACTTATACCTAACTTTCTACAAGGGTTCACGGAAAGGCAAGGATGAAGGAACTGGATTTCAGAACAATCAGCCAAAGACAAAGGCCACAGAATGATCAAAGGTCAAGGTCAGATAGCAAGGTTAGCATAAACGACTGTAATTCGAAATAGATCAAATTTGGTGGAAGAGTTGAAAGTAAGACAAGGACAAAAGTGTTCAGTCTTATGAATTTTATGTCTACAGTCAAGGCCAGAAGGCAAGGTAAAATGTTTCACTCAATGACTCGGACAGTTTAGATTCCAGTTTGGACCAAAATCAGTGGAAGAATTGAAAGGTTAACCGAAGATGAGAAGATTTCCTTTAAAGAAAGATGTAAAAGACTTTGTCACAGATAAGAACAAATCAAACAACCTCAATTCAGTTAGGACAAAAGTTTATGAAAGAACAAAGCCAGGCAAGAATGAAATAGTTCGATTCTAAAATCAATATGCTGAGGGTTTGCATCACTGGACCAAGTCAAATGCTCCCCCTTTAGACCATTTGTAAAGTACGGGTGTTCCACTCTCGGTGTGCTCATTCTTACTAATCCTGTTACTGCTGAATATAGGTCATTCCATCAGATTTGTTAACCTACCCCCTGGCTGCAATCTTCTCAGTACTTCAGGAGTAATCCTGACCAGGAAACAGACCTGTTACTCCATTTTGTTAATATTATACTAAATCTCATAACATAGTCTTCTGCAACAGGACTTACTGCATAAGATTTCATACGTTGTTCTTGTTGTTGTTGTTTAACACCAGTCTGCTTGGCCAAGCAGACCCGTCAACCAATGTTGTGTCTCTGTCTTAGAGTGGTATGTGCTATACAGTGTTCTATTATGTGTGTTATTGTCTGGGTCCATTCCAGAAGTGGGGCATGTGTAGTCTTTAGTTCCATCCAACCTGAATTTGACCAGATAACTGAAGAGGATTATGTGATGTCCTGATCTAAACCTACCTAGTTGTACGTGATCAGGTCTATTTTAGGATACCTCTGTTTGTGGCTAACATTAGAGGAGCGGCTTGTAATAAAGTGTTCTTATTGAGTCCAGCGTGGGAAATGAGCATGTAGGTTTTCTTCATTGCTAATGTTGGAGTGTTTGGAGGTGGGATGTTGTTGAGGAGGATCTGATAATATCTGTGCATGATTGATTTAAATATCTGTTGTGTTGTGTGTCCCTGTTGTATTATGACATGGATGTTGTGTATTAGCATAGGCTGCTGCATAGAACTGTATGTCTCTCATATCAAGATATTCTCTAACAGCGAGGGATTTAGTTTCAAAGAGCGAGTGAGTTGTGTGAGTGGTTTTGGTCTAACCAGTAATGATGCATGGGATGTAGTTCTTTATGGTCTGCAACGTGCTGTAATGGGTGTTAAATAGGATAGGGGCCCCATGCCTGAGAGGCTTGGTAAATCAGTGATCAAATAAGTAGACTGCAGAGCAGAGAGAGATGAGATGTTGCAAAGACTGAAATAAATGTAAAACTTAGACCAGAATACATAGAGTGAAAATTGTCCCCATTAGTTATATTCGTATTAGTAGTTTCTTGTTAACAGGTACTGTGTTTCTTACAGTGTTATCATGCATGGCAGTCACGGCTTTTATTAATAAAAAACAGAAAAGTTTTGCAGAGGAAACACTGGCCACATACAGGATACGATTAATGGATTCCTCACAACTGCCTTTTTTTATGCAAGGAAGAAGGAACCAAAGGCCAGGAGCCCGCAAACGTTCATTCCAAGAAAAAAAACAAAAACAATACAAAAAAGAGCCAAATTAAAGATCTGTTCATTCGGGATGCCTGGACACACTGCGTTTGAAAGACTGGAGATCATAGGAAGTAGGAAATACAGACAGAGGGAGACAGTTCCAGAGATGACCTGTTCCATAAATGAAGGACTGGGAGTAACGGTTAACTCTTGCATTAGAAAGTTGGACAGAAAAGGAATGAGAGTTTGTTGCTAGACGGGTGCTACGTGCTCGTCGTAGAAGTGGAGGGATGCAAGCAGACAGATCAGAGGAGCAGTGACCATTGAAGCAGAGATAGAAAAGAGATAAAGATGCAACAGTGGTGAAGAGACACAGGATGAAGGAAACCAGTACGAGGAGGAGAGTTAATGAGACGAAAAGCCTTTGACTCCACCCTGTTGAGAAGAGCCGTGTGTGGGGAGCCTCCCAACACGTCAGAGTTGTACTCTTCACTGCACAGGGGTAAAAGAAGGCATGGAGCACACCTAATCTCTTGGAAGCAAATTTTGCAAGAGATGGAATATGATCTCAGATAAGTCCCGAGTGAATGAAACCCCAAGCATGTCCAAGGATCATGCAGAATTGAGCTGAATATTATTATACATTAGTGGGTACTCCTGTGGAAGATTTTATCGGGTTGGTAGGTGTAAAAACTGAGTCTTTGATGCATTAAAAACAACAAGATTATTTTTACCCTAGTCAGAGATACGAGCCAAGGCAGACATTAGGTGTGGAATAGCTTCATCCCTTGTGTGTTGAAGTAACTAATGAGATCGACATTGTGGGAACCGAATGGAAAGGTGAAGGGTGGAATCATCAGCGTATGAGTTGATAGGGTTAGGTGTACATCTTAGAAGGTCACTGATGAATAAAAGGAAGAGAATTTGTGATAGGACAGAGCACTGAGAACCACCATTCTTCATAGAGCTAGAAGAACGATGGCCGTCTACAAGAGAAGCAATAAAACGACAAGACAGGAAGCTATAGATGAAGGCACAAATAGTAGGATAGAAACCACAAGAGGGCAGTTTGTAATTTAAAGATTTACGACACTTGATCGAAAGCCTTTGAGATGTCAAGTGCAATGGTAAAATATTCGCCAAAGTCCCGATAGGAGGATGATCAGGAGTCTGAAAGGTAGGTGAGAAGATCGCCTGTGGGGCATCCCTGATGGAACCCATACTGACAATCAGAAAGGAGATTGTGATAGGAAAGATGCTTTAAAAGTATTCTGTTAAGAACAGACTCAAAAACTTTTGAGACATAGGATGTTAAAGCAATTGGACGATAGTTAGAGGGTTGGGAATGGTCACCTTTCTTTGAGACTGGCTAAATAAGAGCAAACTTTCAGCAAGAAAGAAAGGTACAAGTTGAAAGACAAAGGCAAAAGAGTTTGCCTAGTAAGGGTGTAAGCACAGAAGCACAGTTCTTGAGGACAACAGGAGGGACTCCATCAGGCCCATATGCCTTGTTAGTATTGAGGCCAGTGATAGCAGAAAATACATCAGCTGAAGAAATTTTAATGTCAGCCATGGGGAAATCAGAGGGGAGAAGTGATGGTGGAACAGCACTGGAATCGTCTAAGGTGGAACTGGAGGAGAAAGTCTGAGCGAAGAGATGTGCTTTATCAGTAGAAGAAATAGCTACAGAGCCATCAGAGCAGAAAAGAGGAGGGAAGGATGATGAGGTAAAGTTGCTGGAAAGGTTTTAGGCAAGGTGCCAGAAGGAGCGGGAAGAATTTGAGTTGGAGAGTCGAGAGCATTTAGTACAAATGAAATTATTTTTAGCAGAGTGAAGAACGGACTTAGCACAATTCTGGGCAGAAACATAAAAAAAAGATGTGATTCAGGGGAGGGTTGGGTCAGGTTCCTTTTATAGGCCCTCTCCTTGTTGTAGGCAGCATAAGAACAAGCGTGAATAAACCAAGGTTTTCTTGCATTAGTCAAAGGATATGAGAAGAGAATGTATGCTTCCATGCCCGAGAGAATAACCCCCGTAATGCACAAGGCACACTCAGATGGCTCCCTGCCATGAAATCAATAATCATTCCAGGAAAATAGAAGTACTGCCTGAGAGCCTCCCAGTCCGCAGCTCCAAAGTGCCACAGTCAACGTTTCTTTGGAGGGTCCTCAGGCCATACCAGAGTGATACGACAGCTGAACATATTAAGGTTGTGATCAGAGGAGCCCAACGGAAAGGAAAGATTAACAGATTTGGCAGAAGGATTAGGTGTAAGGAAGAGGTCAAGTATGTTGGAGCTCTCTCCAAGGTAGTCATGGATACAGGTAGGGAGCTGTACAAGCTGCTCTAGGTCATCAAGGATAGAAAAGATGTAGGCGTGTTCACCAGGCAAATCAGTGAAAGGAGAGGAGAGCCAAAGGTGGTGGTGAACACTGAAATGTCCTAGAATGGAGATTTCAGCAGAGCTGATTTACTGCTGCCACATCATAATGGACCCATCCCCTTTCCTACACCTGACCTGATCAGCTGATCAGACCAAATAATGGTAGAATGTCCCCTCTGAGCCGCATCACCATATATTCATTCACAAACTTCTTTCTAATCATTCCTATCAGACGCAGCCACTCTTCCTTGCACTACAGGCATCTCTCTTGCATTTAATGCTCTCTTCACACAGTCCATCCACCCTATTTGTGGTCTTTTCAGCCTTACACCTCTCACTTCGGATCCAGTTATTTTTTTCACCAATCACATTTCATCCATTCTCTCCACATGTCCAAACCATTGCAACACACTCTACTCAACTGGATCAGCCATCTCCCACATAACTCCAATTCTCCTTCCCACTTCATCATTTCTCACTTGATCCATACTCATCACTCCACACATGCTTCTCAGACACCTCATCTCCATTACATTCAAATTTCCCTCTCTTCCACACCCATATTCCATATTTCGGTACCATATAACACATTCAGTATCACTCCACCATGATACAACCTTCTCTTTACATCCATTTTAAGTGAACGACATCTAAACACTTTTTTCTTAATCCCTCCCATAACCTTTCCTACTTCATTCATTCTAAAATTCAATTCTTCATCTATTCTTCTGTCCGCAGCAACATGTGACCCCAAATGCCTAAAACACTCTACCTCCTCAAGCTACACACTATTCAAAACTATATTCATCCTCCAACCATCTACTAACCTTGTAAACTTCATCACTTTACTCCTATTTTCATTTTCTATAAATTTTCTCCATTCACACACCCTTCCAAACTCCTCTACCAACTGTCTCAATCTCTCCTCTGAATCAGCCACCAGAGCAGTGTCGTCTGGAAACAGCAGCTGATTCAGATTCCACTCTATACCATCAGCATTCACCAGACTCAAACCTCCACATAACTCTCGCATTCACCTCCTTACAACACCATCCATATAAATATTAAACAACCAAGGTGACATCACATATCTCTGACACAGGTCCATTCTCACGGGAAACCAGTTACCGTGCTCACAGTATTTCCCAATTTTACCCACATTATATTATTTACCCCCATCAGTTCTGTCATATGCTTTTTTTTTTAAATCCATGAATGCCCAAAATACATCCTTACCTTTCACCAAATACTTTTCACACACCTGTCTCACACCAAACACCTGATCCACACATCCTCTCCCTCTCCTAATGCCACACTGCCCATCACCAGTCACTCCCTCTGTACCCTCTCTAACTTTCTTAATTAACACTTTACCAAGCACCTTACCTACAACACTCAACAGTCTTATATCCCTAAAGCTACTGCATTCATACTTATCACCCCTATTTTTATACAGCGGAACCACACACGCATTTGCCCAGTCACGCGGCACCATACCTCTTACAAAAGACACACTGAGCAATCTTACTAACAACTCAACAATAGTCGCTCCGCCATCTTTCAGACATTCCACAACACACCTATCCATACCTGAAGCTTTCCCTGCTTTCATATCCTTTTTTGCCTCCTGCACTTCAAAAAATCATTCAACTCTCCCAATACATTTATTCCTTGCACCCTTCCATCTACCACAATCTCAGTCTCCCTTTCCTCCTCTACATTTAACAGTTTTTCAAAATACTCTGCTCATCCCTTCCTTACTGCAAGCATCTCAATTAATATCCTTCCATCTTCTGCTAGAGTGGGAATTGTAGCAGTTGAGAATGTAGTTGGTATGCATGTTGTGCCTGGAAGAAGTGAAAATGGGGAACGAATGATAGGAATGTGTGCTGAGCGAGAGATGGTGATTGGAAATACTTGGGTGAGACTCGAGTGAAGGGTTGTTGATAGAGCTTTGATGTAGCATGTTGTTGTGTCCACGAATGTAAGAGGAAGATTGTTGGATGTGAGAGTTTTGAGGGAGGAAGGTGGTGTGTCTGACCGCTACCTGGTGGAGGGAAAGTTGAGAGTAGGTATGAGGTTTGTGAGAGCTAGGAGAGTTAGGTGTGGCAGGGAAGTTTTGAAGGTGAGTGAGTTGGACAAAAAATAGAAAATGACTGAGTATCAGGAGAACTTGAAAGATGAGTGGAATGCAGTAAAAGATCAGAAAAATGACAGTGTGGAGGAGGAATGTTTAAGAGTGCTGTGGTGGGACATGTGAAAGAGGTGTGTGGTGTGGGACGAGTGGGTGGTGGTGTAAGAAAGGGAAGTGAATGGTGGTGCGAGGACGTACGTATGGCTGTGGCTGAGAAGAGACGTGCATATGAAGTGTGGTTGCAGAGGAAGGATGAGGTGTCAATTGAGAGGTATCAGGAGAAGAGGAATAGGGCGAGAAGGGCTGTGTTATGCTAATGTGGCAGCAGATTAGAGGTGGGGTAGGCTGTTGACACAATTTTCAACAGAATAAGGAAATGTTTTGGAATGAGGTGAAAAGGGTGCGAAAGGAAGAGTCTGGGAGGAAGAGGGAGTAAAAGCAGAGGATGGACTTCCTATATTTATTCATCTGATTCAGTATTTGTATCAATAGTAAAAGAATATTAACCCACCCCATCCCGACCACTTTTCCACCACTGACTCCCCCCAGTCCCGACCATTTTTGGAAAAAAAAATTTTTGGCTCAAACCTCCGCTTTTGGTGAGAAACATCGAAAATTCATAGAGAAATCGCTCACCTGAGGTTTAAAATACTCGATCCAGGTAGGAGTACTTCCTTACCTTACAGGGTTTTCTCTCAGGCTGGCTGCAAAGAAAACGAGTTCTATGGGAAGATAACTATTCCACACCACTCATAAACGATATTTATTTATTTATTTGGAACGAATTTATATGCAGTATGAAAGTATATTGGTTTTCAAATGGTAATATAGGCATTATAAGCATTGTTTCACTCACTAACTCATCACCATTCCTGACCTTTGCCACATTACCTGATCATCATTTCTGACTGTTTCTTCCTCTAATGTTTGTCCTCCACATTGTCATCGATTGGGGAATCACTCTGGCCCTGAATTTCGTACCGTGGCATGACATGGCTTTACTGGCCAGGTCACTGATAACAGGTGAATTGCTGAAAAAAGGGCATGCAGGGGAGGGGAGGAAGTCATGCTGGGTAAGGCATTGTCCCTGCCTGGCATCTTGTAGAGGAAGGTGTCCTGTGTATACGTGCCAAAAATCACTCATGAAAATTGAAAATTTTGCAAATTAGGGACCTTGCAATTGATTCGCGTTTATGTACGTCGATGGGATTGGCAGTGACAAAACGTGTGGACGTTAATTCACGTCGACGGGACGCCGCGGGTTAACAGTTATTTTTAAGTCATTCAACTTTATTCATTTTATATCATTTAGGTTTGGTTAAATAAAAAATCTGAAAATGCATTTCAGTTCTCCAGCTATTTTTGTGTCCGTTTGTTGGATTTATTTAGTCTGTGTAACAGCATGTTGCACTGCCAGATTTTAATTATATTCATTCAATCAATCTGTGTAACAGCAGAACTATAGAGAAAAGAATCTGTCCATTTAGTCTGGTGAAGCCTGGGACAAAAATGACATCTCGCTCTAATGTCCACTCTTCCTCCTGATGTTAGACATCTACATCCGGCTAATTAACCCAATAACTGTGACATACTTCATGTGATCTAACACTTGTAGTTGCGATGTACATCATATGAGTAAACTTTTTTTTTTTTTTTTTTTATGGGCATGCTACATATTTCTCCCATATCTTCTCATTACTTCATCACGGCTGAACTAAGCTAAATAATGAACTCATATTTGTTTTACCTATACTTTTCTATGCACTTTTTCATTTCATATGGGCAAAAATTATTTGAGATTTTATTCCAGTTTTGTCAGTATGTGTTCTTACTTAATTGTTCTTACCTAATTGTATCTTTACAGGAATGAGTCAAGCTCGTACTCTCCCGTGTCTTAAACCATATTTATCGTACATATCCTTAAATTTGTGAATTATTTTGGCACACACTATTTCATTCGGTAATGCATTCCATTGATCAATTGCTCTGTTTGGGAAACTGAATTTCCTTACGTCTTTATCACCTCTCTTCTTATGCAGTTTTTTGCAGTGTCCTCTTGCTGATGCTTCTCCATATGTTACGTAATCATTTATGTCTATTTTCTTCTTCCCTGATATGCACTTATATAGCATTATCATGTCACCTCTTTTTCCTTCTCTCCTGTAGTGTTGGTAGATTCAGTTTATTTAGTCTTTCTTCGTAGCTTAGGCCTCTTAAGCTTGGTATCCATCTTGTAGCGGCCCTTTGAACTTTTTCAGTCTTGTTTATGTGTTTTTTAAGATGAGGACTCCAGACTACTGATGCATATTCCAGGGCTAGCCTTATGAATGATGTTATTATCCTTCTTAGCATGTCTTCATTTATGTATGTGTATGCTATTCTCATATTTGCAAGCAGTGTATACATGTTCCGTACCTTCTCGCTGATGTGGTCAGCCGGAGATAGTCTGTTATTGATAATCACACCTAGGTCCTTCTCTCTTTCTGATCTGTATAGGGTTTTATTTCCTAACTTATAATCCCAATCAGGTCTTTTTCCACTTTTACAAAACTTGATTACATGACACTTGTTCACATTGAATTCCATTTGGCATGTATTACTCCATTCATGAAGTTTATTTAATTCTTCTTGTAGCTCTTTACAAGAGTCTGTGTTAGTAATTCTCCTTTGTATTTTTGCATCATCTGCAAACATATTCAGATATCTCTCATTTCCAGTGTTACTGTTTATATCATTTATATACACTAAAAACATGATTGGTGCCAGCACTGAACCCTGTGGTACTCCACTAGTCACTTCTTTCCATGATGAGTAGTTTCCTCTTAGTACTGTTCTCATTTCTCTTTTTATGAGAGAATCTTGCATCCAACAAAACAGTTTGTCTCGAATTCCTCCTTGATGGCACAGTTTCCATAAAAGTCTTTGGTGTGGTATTGTGTCAAAAGCTTTCTTGAAATCTAAATAGATACTGTCAACCCACTCTTCTCTTTCCTGTATTGTGTTTGTTACTCAGTCATAGTAGCTCAACAGATTAGTAACACATGATTTTCCTTTTCTGAAACCAAACTGTCTTTCTGTTATCATACTGTGTTCTTCTAGATGATTTACCCAAGCTTTTCTTATAAGCTTTTCTAATACCTTGCTTACAACACTGGTCAGTGATACTGGTCGGTAGTTGAGTGGATTTTGTCTATTTCCTTTCTTGAATCAGGGGACAATATTTGCTTTCTTCCAAGTATCAGGTAGTTTACCTTGACTCAAGGATTTCTTGAAAATAAAAAATAATGGTTTACTTAACTCCTTTGCACATTCTCGTAGTACCCAACATGAAATTTCATCAGGACCACTTGCTTTTCCTCTGTCTAATTTACTTAACTCCTCCTGTATTACTTTTTCTGCTATTTGTATATTTGGTAGTATGTGTGGACATGCATGTTCCACATAGTCCCTTTCAATTTTTTTTTCTACTGTAAAAAATAATTGGAAATTCTTATTTAGTGCTTCACAAATATCTTTCTCTTGTGTATAAGTGCTTCCCTCCTCCGTAATGGATTGTATTATATCTTTTACTTTGGTTTTGCTTCTGATGTATCTGTAAAACAGCTTTGGTTGATCACTACTTTTATTTATTATATCGTCCTCAAACTGTTTTAGGGCTTCCCTCCTTATTCTTGTATAATCGTTTCTTGCCTGTTTGTAATTATTATACGCCCTTTCACTATTGTGTCTTCTGTATCTATTCCACAACAAATCTCTTCTTTCTTTTGAATTTTTACATTCTCTATTGAACCATTTCTGTATTTTCTTATCTGCTTCTTTGTGCTGTGGGATGTACTTCTGGACTCCTATTTCATAAAATTCACAGAATTCTTTATATACAGCATTTAAATCTTGTCCTCTAAGCTCATTTTCCTAATCAACTTCTAAGAAATACTTCTTTAGGTCTTGATAATTTCCCCTTTTATAATTTAGCTCTTTTTGTAACTTTCATTGCTGTTAACTATGTCATATGCTATCTTGAATTTGTAATTTAGTACTGCATGATCGCTTTTGCCGAGTGGAGGGTGATATATTAAACTGTCAATATCATTTTCTTGCCTAGTAAGTATTAGATCTAGCACTGAAGGTACATCGAGTCCTCTTTTTCTGGTGGTTTCCCTCACATGTTGCGTTAGGAAAAACTCTTGCACGAGATCCAGGAACTTTTGGTCCCAACAGCTTTCTTGGCTAATTATATCTGGAGTATTCCAATTTATATTTGTATTGAAATCTCCAGTTAGTATAATTCTTTCCGATTTCTCTTCCATTTTATGTAGCAATGCTCTTAAACTCTGAATTGTACTCTCTGCCAGGTCCTCATATTCGTCTCTTTCCCATGTGTTTAATCTGGGTGGCATGTACAAATTGGCTACAATTACTTTCCCTTCACATGTGTTGATCTCTACTGCAATCAGTTCTACTTGTGATGGTATATCTTGTTTTATTTCATTGACTTTTAGATTTTTCTTAGTTAATATTATAATTCCTCCTCCTTTTTTTAAATTTCTGTCTCTTCTCCATGTATTGTATTCCTCTAAGTTTAGTACGTCATTGGATATCGTTGGTGTTAATTTTGTTTCAGTTAGGCATATTATTTGTGGTTCATTTTCTCTGACATAATCATTCATCCCTAGTAATTTAGATACCATTCCATCCACATTTGAGTACATCAACTTTATCATCTTGTTTATATACATGTCATGACATGGTTCTACTACCTTCCTCCTTTTTATTCCCTCCTGTTTGTGTACCACTTTCGTACCTACAATCCTATTACTTTGTAAAAAAAAATGTGTTCTTCTTCTCTTCTGATCTTCCCTCATTTTTTGTTTTTGCTTCCTCCCTCTTCTCTTTCAGTAATTTCAGTTCCTCTTGTGTTAGGCATCTTTTTATCCATACATTTTTGAACTCCTCTTTTTCCATAAGATTCTTTGCATTTTTTAGTATCTCCTCCACAGTGTTTACACTCTGGAAAGTCACCTTTAGAGGTCTTGTCTTGCTTTTTTCGTATTTCCCTAACCTTTTGTGTTCCTCTATGTCTTTACTACAGATTTCCTCTGATACTTCTTTCAGTAAGCTCATTACATTTGTCATCTCCTTTTTGTCTCTTGTGATCTTGTTTTTTACTTCCTCCTCTTCAATACCAGTGATTACTATAGATTTGTTTATATCTACTGAATCTCTGACTAACTTTGGATTGTTTTGGATTATTCTTTTCAGTTCCTGTTTAATGCTTTTTTCCTCCACACTTGTTTCTAAGTCTTTCTTTAATTTCACCATTTCAGCATACGTGGTTTCCACATCATTTTTGTAGCTTTGCACAGCTTCATTCACCTGTGTTATCTTCTCAATATCACTGCTCTGGTCTATCAGTCTGCTTACTTGCCTAATTGTCTCTGTATCATTTTTGAACTCTTCCATAACACTTTCTTGATTGACTACTGTACTTGCCATTTCACTCATTTTCTTCCTAAGGGTACTCAATTCCACTGTTAGTTCACTGATGGTTGTGTCTTTCTTGTTGGCCTCCCTTCCTAGTTTTCTATTTCTTCCTTTTGCAAGTGCATCTGCTTCTTTATTTCATCAATTTCATTTTTGAAAGCCATTTCCAGTTTGTGTACACGTTCAACCAGTCTATTGTGAGTCTCCACTTCAACCAGTTCTTGGTAGAAATCATCATCTTGCTTTCTACCTTTACCCTTTTTCTTTTCCTAATTTGCTTTACTAAAGAATGTGTCCATTTTGCAATACTAAAAGCACAGAGTACATGTACTAACATTCCCCGTGCAGCTGTAGTCTAAACAAACCTCAGCTCACTGAGCGCATTCTTTCGCCTCTCGGTTCTCTTTTCTGTTTGAACAAGTCTTGTTTAAACTTTTTTTTTTTTTTTAGTAATGAAAAATCATTTAGTCTAACCTGGTACAGAGCTTGACTCATATAAAGATACTAATTTAGGTAATGCCACTGGCCATGCTGGCTCAGTACGGAGCGCCGACGTCGCATGTATGCACTCTCTGACTCCCAATGTGTGTGTGTGTCTGTGTGTGTGTTCTTACCTACCTAATTGTTCTTACCTAATTGTATCTTTACAGGAATGAGTCAAGCTCGTACTGTCCCGTGTCTTAAAAAATATTTATCGTACATATCCTTAAACTTGTGAATTGTTTTGGCACACACTATTTCATTCGGTAGTGCATTCCACTGATCAATTGCTCTGTTTGGGAAACTGATGTTCCTTACGTCTTTATCAACTCTCTTCTTATGCAATTTTTTGCAGTGTCCTCTTGCTGATGCTTCTCCATATGTTAAGTAATCATTTATGTCTATTTTCTCCTTTCCTGATATGCATTTATATAGCATTATCATGTCACCTCTTTTCCTTCTCTCCTGTAGTATTGGTAGATTCAGTTTATTTAGTCTTTCTTCGTAGCTTAGGTCCCTTAAGCTTGGTATACATCTTGTAGAGGCCCTTTGAACTTTTTCAATCTTGTCTATGTGCTTTTTGAGATGAGGACTCCAGACTACTGATGCATATTCCAGGGTTGGTCTAATGAATGATGTTATTATCCTTCTTAGCATGTCTTCATTTATGTATGTGAATCCTATTCTCATATTTGCAAGCAGTGTATACATGTTCCGTACCTTCTCGCTGATGTGGTCAGCTGGAGATAGTCTGTTATTGATAATCACACCTAGGTCTTTCTCTCCTTATGATGTGTATAGGATTTTTTTTCCAAACTTATAATCCCAATCAGGTCTTTTTCCACTTTTACCAAACTTCATTACATGACACTTGTCCACATTGAATTCCATTTGCCATGTACTACTCCATTCATGAAGTTTATTTAATTCTTCTTGTAGCTCTCTACAAGAGTCTGTGTTAGTAATTCATCTTTGAATTTTTGCATCATCTGCAAACATATTCAGATAGCTCTCATTTCCAGTGTTACTGTTTATATCATTTTTATACACTAAAAACATGATTGGTCCCAACACTGAACCCTGTGGTACTCCAATAGTCACTTCTTTCCATGATGAGTAGTTTCCTCTTAGTACTGTCCTAATTTCTCTTTTTATAAGAAAGTCTTGCATCCAACAAAACAGTTTGCCTCGAATTCCTCCTTGATATTACAGTTTCCATAAAAGTCTTTGGTGTGGTACTGTGTCAAAAGCTTTCTTGAAATCTAAATAGATACTGTCCACCCATCCTTCCCTTTCCTGTATTGTGTTTGTTACTCTGTCATGGTAGCTCAACAGATTAGTAACACATGATTTTCCTTTTCTGAAACCAAACTGTCTTTCTGTTATCATACTGTGTTCTTCTAGATGATTTACCCAAGCTTTTCTTATAAGTTTTTCTAATACCTTGCTTACAACACTGGTCAGTGATAGTGGTCGGTAGTTGAGTGGATTATGTCTATTTCCTTCCTTGAATAAGGGGACAATATTTGCTTTTTTCCAAATATCAGGTAGTTTACCTTGACTCAAGGATTTCTTAAAAATTAAAAATAATGGTTTACATAACTCCTTTGCACATTCTCGTAATACCCAACATGAAATTTCATCAGGACCACTTGCTTTTCCTCTGTCTAATCTACTTAACTCCTCCTGTATTACTTTTTCTACTATTTGTATATCTGGTAGTATATGTGAACACGCGTGTTCCACATAGTCCCTTTCAATTTTTTTTTCTTCTGTAAAAACTAATTGGAAATTCTTATTTAGTGCTTTACATATATCTTTCTCTTGTGTATAAGTGATTCCCTCGTCCGTAATGGATTGTATTATATCTTTTACTTTAGTTTTGCTTCTGATATAGCTGTAAAACAGCTTTGGTTGATCACTACTTTTATTTATTATATCCTCCTCAAACTGTTTTTGGGCTTCCCTCCTTATTCTTGTATAGTCGTTTCTTGCCTGTTTGTAATTATTATACGCCCTTTCCCTATTGTGTCTTCTGTATCTATTTCACAACAAATCTCTTCTTTCTTTTGATGTTTTACATTCTGTATTGAACCATTTCTGTATTTTCTTATGTGCTTCTTTGTGCTGTGGGATGTACTTCTGGACTCCTATTTCATAAAATTCACAAAATTTTTTATATACAGCATTTAAATCTTGTCCTCTAAGCTCATTTTCCCAATCATCTTCTAAGAAATACTTCTTTAGGTCTTGATAATTTCCCTTTTTATAGTTTAGGCTCTTTTTATAACTATCATTGCTGTTTACTATGTCATATGCTATCCTGAAGCTATAATTTAGTACTGCATGATCGCTTTTGCCGAGTGGAGGGTGATATATTAAACTGTCAATATCATTTTCTTGCCTTGTAAATATTAGATCTAGCACTGAAGGTACATCATGTCCTCTCTTTCTGGTGGTTTCCCTCACATGTTGCGCTAAGAAAAACTCTTGTACGAGATCCAGGAGCTTTTGGTCCCAACAGCATTCTTGGCTATTTATATCTAGAGTATTCCAATTTATATTTGTATTGAAGTCCCCAGTTAATATAATTCTTTCCGATTTCTCTTCCATTTTATGTAGCAATGATCTTACACTCTGATTTGTACTCTCTGCCAGGTCTTCATATTCGTCTCTTTCCCATGTGTTTGATCTGGGTGGCTTGTACAAATTGGCTACAATAAATTTACCTTCAGATGTGTCGATCTCTACTGCAATCAGTTCTACTTGTGATGGTATATCTAGTTTTATTTCCTTGACTTTTAGATTTTTCTTAGTTAATATTATAATTCCTCCTTCTTTTTTTTTAAATATCTGTCTCTTCTCCATATATTGTATTCCTCTAAGTTTATTATGTCATTTGATATCCTTGGTATTAATTTTGTTTCAGTTAGGCATATTATTTGTGGTTCATTTTCTCTGACATAATCATTCATCTCTAGTAATTTAGATACCATTCCATCCACATTTGAGTACATCAATTTTATCATCTTGTTTATATACTTGTCATGACATGGTTCTACTACCTTCCTCCTTTTTCTTCCATCCTGTTTGTGTACCACTTTCGTACCTGCAATCCTATCACTTTGTAAAAAAAATTTCTTCTTCTCCTCTTCTGATCTTCCCTCATTTTTTTGTTTTTGCTTCCTACCTTTTCTCTTTCAGTAATTCCAGTTCCTCTTGTGTTAGGCATCTTTTTATCCATACATTTTTGAACTCCTCTTTTTCCTTAAGATTCTTTGCATTTTTTAGTATCTCTTCCACAGTGTTTACACTCTGGAAAGTCACCTTTAGAGGTCTTGTCTTGCTTTCTCGTATTTCCCTAACCTTTTGTGTTCCTCTATGTCTTTACTACAGATTTCCTCTGATACTTCTTTCAGTAAGCTCGTTACATTTGCCATCTCCTTTTTGTCTCTTGTGATTTTGTTTTTAACTTCTTCCTCTTCTATACCAGTGATTGCTATTGTGTGTGTGTGTGTGTGTGTGCAAGAGGGTAGACTTGAAAACCTAATGCCGCAATTGTTGGATTAAGTATTATCACTTCAAAAATGAAGCCACGACTCCTCTCACAAAGTTGCCCCTACCAACCAACACGTTACCTCCACTAACCTTCAGGATGGCCAAGTCTGCCCAGTGGTGTGAGCCGCTTGTGGTTCTCAAGTATCTCCTCACTTGCGCCTGCTGCCATTGGTGTGTCAATTAGTCCAGGTAACACACAGTTTACACGTATGGCTTTGCTGAAATGGTAAGGAGTTTCAGTAATATACTTTTTAGTATGGAAGAATCATATAAAAAAAAATCTTTATATATGAGGAAATTAATTACCAGCATTAAAGCAAATACGGAATATGGAAGCCATGATCAGTCCATTGTTTACATTCCTATGTGGTTTAGCTACCTTGCTAATTCCGCAGCACACGTCTTGGTGAGTGAAATAACTCCTCCTTTGCTGGCACTATAGCCACCCAAATAGGTATGGCCAGTTTTCCCCAAAATACTTGCAATATTCACTATTGCACCTTTGGAATCTTTCCCATTATCCAGCAGTGATGTTGCAAAAGCCTGGGTTACCAAGAAAATTCCCTGCGGAATTCAATATGATAATTATATTAGATTCATTGTTGCTTGTGCATCAGTTTTAATTTCAAAATAGTTTGACCATATAATGTTACTTTTTATATCATGTACACAACTTGGAACTGACCTTTAGGTTGACATCAATAATTTTCTGCCACAAGTCATCATCAGCCTCTGAAATTAGAGCGAAGGTGGCCACACCGGCACAGTTGACTAGCAGTGAGGGGGGGGCGTCACACTGATCCTGGGCAAACTTCATGGCGTCCTCCACACTCCTCCTGTCTTTCACGTCCATGGCCACAGCCACGTGCTGCTGACCACCTGCCGGAGACAGGAGAATAATGCATATTATCTTTCTTAGAATATATTTCAAGATGTTTTGTGAACAATAACTCCAAAATTCAGCCTACCAGAGAATTCTCGGGTGCAAATGGCAATTACAGGAAAAGTTATGTGCAGTGTCAAGCCAAAAATTATATATATATATATATATATATATATATATATATATATATATCATCCAGTCACTCAATGTAGAGTGATGCTATATAAGCTCTACACTAAGTGACAAGCCAAATGGTTTCCTGTACCCAGGAAATCATTTATTATGCTAGGTGGTAACCATATAATCGGGGTGTCTGACAGGGTTAAGTGTCCCCCAGATTCCCGTATCCAAAATTACTTCATCATGGTAGTCATTTCGGAGAGCCTCAGAGGGCCCAATACCTGCCCAGGGCCTCAAATGGGCAGACTCATTTGGCCATGTGGAATGTGAGAGATGTGAATGAGGAAAGCAAGAGGGTGGAAGTGGTGAATGTGTTCAAGAGTACGAGATATGCTGTGATGGCATTGCGTGAATCGAAAATGAAAGGATGGGAAGTGGAGGAGTGGGAGGGTGTGAAATGTGAGATCGGGAATGAATGGGAGATGAAGATGCAAGGAAAGAGTTGCTTTGTTAATGAATGACGTGTGGCAGAGTGGAATGAGAGACTACAAATGTGTCAGCTCGAGGTGTATGTATGTCAAGTTCAATTTTGAGAACGTGAA
Organism: Coenobita brevimanus; assembly: GCF_032717465.1. Taxonomy (NCBI): domain Eukaryota; kingdom Metazoa; phylum Arthropoda; class Malacostraca; order Decapoda; family Coenobitidae; genus Coenobita; species Coenobita brevimanus. The sequence continues at coordinate 24,830,087 of NC_136980.1, forward strand.
AGTGGCAGTGATTGTACCGTATGCAACGTGTGAGGACAGAAGTGAGAGAGAAAGACAGGTTTTGGGATGAGGTGAGTGAAGTAGTGGGAGAAATGCCCAGGAGCTACAAAGTGATCGTGATGAGGGATATGAATGGAAGAGTAGGCACTGGTCCTGAGGATGACATAATGGGTTGTTATGGAGTACCAGGAGAAAATGATAATGGGAAACAACTAAAGGATATGTGCTGTGAGAGGACGATGTGGAGGTCTGTCAGATCATATGATTGTGGTATGCAAGATCAAGCTGAGATGAGTGAGGTGGATCAAGAGAGAGAGGAGCAGTCAGGAAAAAAGTCTATAACTTGAGAAGCTAAGAATCAAAGAAATGGCAGATGATTACTGGACCAAAGTATAGGACGAGTTAGATTCAATGAACTGGAATGAATTGGATTTGGACAGCCTGTGGAATTCATATAGGGATTGATAGTTAGGAATGCTAAAGTGGTGTGTGGTGTGGCAAGAGTATCAACAAAAAACAAGGATACGGCATGATGGGATGAGGAGATTAAGGGAGCAGTGAAGGAAAAGAGGAAGAACTGGCTAAAGTGGTTAAAAGATTGGGGTTCAGTTGAAATAAGAACTGAGTATATCGAGGGCAAGAAACACGAAAAGAGACTGGTGAAGTGGAAAAAGGAGGTAAATGATGGTCTGGGAAGAAAAATGAATGCAAACTACTCTGAAAATAGGAAATTATTCTGGAAAGAGGTGCGGAAATGTAGAAGTGAAAGCAGAAAGAAATGTGATGGTGTGAAGCATGCAGGTGGTAGGTTACTAACCCATGGAGATGAAGTAAGGACCAGATGGAAAGAATATTTTGAAAGCCTAATGAATGAAAATAGAGAGAGCAGAGCGGCTGTAAACATGATTGGTTTTGGGGGAGTGAGGAGAAGGAATTAAGTGCCAGGAGGCGTGACACTCGCACAGGTGAAGAGTGCAGTGAAGTGGCTGAAAAATGGGAACGTAGCTGGGGTTGATGAGGTGTATGCAGAGATGCTTAACCCTTAGCCGCCAGGGGGTTTCCGGCCGCAGCACACGCCTCCCTACGGGCGATTTCCGAGATTTTGGAAAAAATACCCTTACTTCAAACCCTTATATCTGCCAAACTATAATAGCTAGAGAATTCAATGAAAGTTCATAAGACTCACCAACTCTTCCTCTTTCCAATGAAGGTAGCCCAAGGTCTCTAGGTGGTCCCGTCAATGAGTAACAATGAGTTGAAGACGAGTGGTTTTTCACGTTTTGGCGCGCGGCTCTGAGCACGGGCCACTGGCCATGGCATTGGCCCAGCCGGCTAGCGTTGGTAGCACTGATTGGATTGGTGATTGTAACACTGCCCGAGCGTCCTTGGAATGCGGAATATTCCACTCGTTTTCTCTACTTCTCCTTACTCACCACCGTGAAAATGAGTCATCACCCGGTTCATGTGGCTCACCCAAGGATTTACCTTCCACACCACCATGCCACTAAGCCCCGTTGGTGCGTGGAAAAGAAATATCTCGTAGTTTTTCTGTACTCACTTCTTCCGTAAATAATCATATTTCTCCTTTACTAAGACACTTAGAAATGCACTTTACATCACGATTACGGGTAATTGCCCTTTTACAAGTAAATGCTGTTGCTCTTTCACGCATTATCGTAGAGTATGAGGTAATTATTTGTACTGTAAATCAGACTGCTTTGTACTAATCAGGGTTATAGTGAAAATCATGTAAATGTTTCACACAACTAACATTATTTGTACTTCACATCACAGATACACTGATGCTCATATTTGGCACAATCCCCCTGAGTATTGAGTGAAATAATTTAGGTGTACTGAAGCAGGTATTGTTCATTGTGGCTCACTCACAAGTGGTTTTCTTTCAGGTAACAGGTAGGCAAACTCAAGGTATATCCAATAATTTTCTAACCAATATCCAATAAACAGTATCAACTCCTGTATTGCACTTAACATAAATCACTTATATGCACTTGTAGAACTTATAAAAGACATATCTTAGCACTTTCTATAATTCACTTACAAAATCACACATTTCACTCATTTATGAAAATACACAAACTTCTGCACTGCTGTACACTATTTACACTTCCCCACACACCTGCTCAGTACTCATACCACTCCCGAAGGGCCTGGTTGTGGAGAATTTGCCCTTGAAGTGGTAGGCTGAAGTGTGGGGGAGCGCAAGCAGGCGGCGAGAGTGTGGGGGAAACGGCTCCGCGACGTTTTTTTCCACAGATGACCGCCAGGTCCGCGTCACGTTCCCGATGTCCTGGGTCATATTGCACCTCCTCATCGCCGAAATCATCACTTTCATAGACTGTCCCTTCCTCCTGCAGAAATCGGAGAGCACTCTCTGGCGTCAGAGAGCGAGTAGGGGTTGGAGGGAGAGAGAGCTCACTCTCCACGTGGTAGCTTTTTTTATTTTCCTCAGAGGACGTACTCGTGCTGAGTATACGAGAGACAGTATCGTCAAGGGCACGTCCTATGGCGCTATCACTAAGCCCTTTACCTGGCAATAAGGGCAGAACTTTCGCGGGGATTGATGAGGCAATCGGCCCTTCATGGGTGAGACAGAATCGGACAATGTCAAGGAAGATGACGTGGCTCCTCTCGCTACCACTGCCGAGTACAAACTGAACAGCGCAACCGCAGGGTACCTGGGGGTCCTACTTACCCCATAGGTATCACAGAAAACGGTAGTGTAATCAAACAGTGGCGGGAAGGTGAGTGCAGTATAGCAAGGCAACCGGCGGCCCTCCACGCTCTCAATCCTGTCGTCCATACACGTCAACCGGCGGATAAGGGTTAAGTGTGGTGGAGAGAGTGGAATAAAGTGCTTGTTGGAGATATGTTAGAAGACATGGATGAGTGAAACTGTGCCTGGAGAGTGGAAAAAGGCTGTGATTGTACCCCTGTACAAAAATAAAGGTGAGCGAAGTGAGTGCAAGAATTATCGTGGCATAAGTTTATTGAGTGTGGTAGGGAAGGTATATGGAAGAATTATTATAGAGAGTGTAAGAGAGATATAAGAAATTCTAGTGAGTGATGAACAGGGTGGCTTTACAAGTGGCAGAGGATGTGTGGATCAAGTATTTGCAGTGAGAGATAACAGAGAAGGCTTGTGAGAAGGACCATAAGGTGCTTATGGCATTCATGGATCTGGAAAAAGCATACGACAAAGAACACAGAGAAGGATTGTGGAAAGTTTTGTGCATGCATGGAATAGACGGCAAGGTGCTAGGTGCTGTCAAGGTTTTTTATGATGGTAGCGAAGCATGTGTAAGGGTTAATGGGCATCTAAGTGAATGGTTCACGATCAGTGTGGGCATGCGAAAAGGTTGTGTGATGTCCTCATGGTTGTTCAATATATATATGGATGGGGTGATGAGAGAAGTAAAAACATGAGTAATGGAGAGAGGGATGGCACTGGTAATGAATGGTGATAGATGGAATATCTGAAACTTGTTGTATGCTGATGATGCAGTACAGCTTGCAAGTACCGGACAATGTACAGAAGAGTAAAGTGATGGCTACTGAGAGAGAAGGTGACTTTCAGTGTGATGTCACAGTGAATGGAGAGAGACTGGAATTGATGAGAGAGTTCAAATACTTGGGTACAGTGATAGAAAAGAGAGGAAAATGTGCAAAACAAGTTGAAACTAGAGTGACACAAGGAAGAAAAGTAGCTGGTGCAATGAAGGCCTTGATAAGAAACAGACGCTTCAATGTTGCTGCTGCACGAAGCTTACATGAGGGAGTGTTAGTGCCAACTTTAACATATGGGTGTGAGACTATAGTGTGGCATGAAAATGAATAGTCAAGAGTAAGAGCAATGGAGATGGGACTTTTGAGGAATGTATGTGGAGTACAGAGGGTGAAGAGGATACGAAATAATAAGATTCGTGAAACGTGTGGAGTGAGGAAGTCGGTGGACACCAGAATTGAAGAGAATGTCCTGAGATGGTATGGTCATGTGGAAAGAATGGATAAAAATAGAGGGGTGAAAAAGGTATACGTGAGTGAATTTGAAGCAGGGAGGCGAGGTAGGCCAAAGAGAAGGTGGAGAGATATGGTGGATAAGTGTTTGAGGAAGAGAGGTTTGGAAGTTGGTGAGACTAAGGAACTGACAAGAGATCGAGCCGGCTGGATGAATGTTGTGAGAAGTGCATGATCAGGGATTTTGGCACTCCTTGTGAGCATGGCAGCGTCCGGATTGACTCAATCGGATACGTTTGTGTGAAGCTGCAGAATGTGGTGATTGTTTTTGGCATATCCGGTAGAGCCAGGATTCCGGGGGCTTGCCTGACGAGTGAATGGAAGCGTGGCCTATTGGACTGGGCAAGTTTGTGACGAGTGAATAGAAGCGTGGCCTATTGGATTGGGCAAGTTTGTGACGAGTGAATGGAAGCGTGGCCTATTGGATTGGGCAAGTTTGTGACGAGTGAATGGAAACGTGGCCTATTGGATTGGGCAAGTTTGTGACGAGTGAATGGATGTGTGGCCTATTGGATTGGGCAAGTTTGTGACGAGTGAATGGAAGCATTGCCTATTGGATTGGACAAGTTTGTGCTGTTTGGACGTCGCTACTCCTCACCCTGCCCTTGGGTGGGAAAGGAGGTCTGGATGATCATGATATATATATATATATATATATATATATATATATATATATATATATATATATATACTACTGACTATTAAATACTTGAGGAAAAATGCCAACCTTCTTCGGGCAGTAACTGTACCATCTAACCTTACAAGTGAAGATTTGGACAAGCCGAAACCACTTGTGGGTTGTTATTTTTATATTTTGATTTAGTTATAGAAAAAGCAGCCTGTGTCACAGCCGTGGGGGAACTGTGTTTGTGTCTGAGAGAGAGAGAGAGAGAGAGAGAGAGAGAGAGAATTATCCACATATTATTAGCACTCCTGAGCCCGTATGTAAACAGCGCTATTGGATTTTAAATACGCTCATTCAAAAAAAAAAAAAAGAAAAAAATCGTCGAGTCAGCACAGTAAACAATGTCAGCCTGTTCATTGCACCAAGCAACACGTGCAAAATATGATTTATACAAGGAGAATGAAACAACTGCTTTTCAGTTTAACTTGTATTTGCTGATTAGAATTAATGGTCTACCAATCCATTCACACACACACACACACACACACACACACACACACACACACACACAAATGTGGATGGAATGGTATATAAATTATTAGAGATGAATGATTATATCAGAGAAAATGAACCACATATCATATGCCTAACTAAAACAAAATTACCACCAAGGATATCAAATGACATCCTAAACTTAGAGGAATACAATATATGGAGAAGAGATAGGAACTTAAAGAAAGGAAGAGGAATATAAAATTAACACAGAAAAATCTGAAAGTCAAAGAAACAGAACTAGATATACCCTCACAAGTACAACTGATTGCAGTAGAGATCAATACATCTGAAGGGAAAGTAATTGTAGCCAATTCGTACATGCCACCCAGATTAAACACATGGGAAAGAGGCGACTATGAGGATCCGGCAGTGAGTACAAATCAAAGTTTAAGAGTATTACTACATAGAACGGAAGAGAAATCGGAAAGAATTATACTAACTGGAGATTTCAATACAAATATAAATTGGAATACTCTAGATATAATAAGTCAAGAAAGCTGTTGGGACCAAAAGCTCTTCGATCTCGTGCAGGAGTTTTTCCTAACTCAACATGTAAGGGAAAGCACCAGAAAAACAGGACTGTATGTACCCTCAGTGCTAGATCTTATGTTTACTAGGCAAGAAAATGATATTGACAATTTAATACATCACCCTCCATTCGCCAAAAGCGACCATGCAGTACTAAACTTCAACTTCAGGATTGCATATGACATAGCTAACAGCAAAGAAAGTTACAAAAAGAGACTAAATTATAAAAGGGAAACTATCATGACCTAAAGAAGTAATTCTTAGAAACAGATTGGGAAAAGGAGCTTAGAGGAAAAGATTTAAATGCTATATATAAAAAATTCTGTGAACTTTATGAAATAGGAGTCAATAAGTACATTCCATAGTACAAAGAAGCAACAAAGAAAATAAAGAAATGGTTCAATACAAAATGCAAATAAATCAAATGAAGAGATTTGTTGTGGAATAGATACAGAAGACACAATAGTGAAAGGGCATATAACAACTATAAACAGGCAAGAAACGATTATACAAGAATAAGGAGAGAAGCCCAAAAACAGCTTGAGGAGGATATCATAAATAAAAGTAGTGATCAACCGAAGGTATTTTACAGCTACATCAAAAGCAAAACCAAAGTAAAAGATAAATATATTCCATTGCACATGAGGGGATCACCTACACACAAAAGAAGGATATTTGTGAAGCACTAAATAAGAATTTTCAATCAGTTTTTACGGATGAAAATAATTTTGGAAGGGATGATATGGAACAAACTTGCCCACACATATTACAAGATACACAAATATCAGAAAAAGGAATACAGAAGGAGTTAAGTAAAGTAGACAAAGGAAATGCAATTGGTCATGATGAAATTTCATATTGGGTGCTACATGAATGTTCAGTGAAGTTAAGTAAACCATTTTCTTTAATTTTCAAGAAATTCTTGAGACACGGTAAACTACCTGATATTTGGAAGAAGCCGAACATTGTTCCCTTATTCAAGAAAGGGAATAGGCAAAATCCACTCAGCTACCGACCAGTATCACTAACAAGTGTTGTAAGCAAGCTATCAGAAAAGCTGATAAGAAAAGTTTGGGTAAATCATCTAGAAGAACACAATATGATAACAGAAAGACAGTCTGGTTTAAGAAAAGGAAAATCCTATGTTACAAATCTGTTGAGCTACTATGCTAGAGTAACAGAAACATTACAGAATAGAGAAGGATGGGTGGACAGTATTTATTTAGATTTCAAGAAAGCATTTGACAGAGTACCACACCAACAGTTTTTATGGAAACTACCATCAAGGAGGAATCCGAAGCAAACTTTATTGTTGGATGCAAGATTTTCTCAAAAAAAGAGAAATGACAACATTACCAAGGGGAACTTACTCATCACGGAGGGAAGTGACTAGCAGAGTTCCACAGGGCTCAGTGCTGGCACCAATCATGTTTTTAGTGTCTATAAATGATATAGATAGCAACATTGGAAATGAAAGCTATCTAAATACGTTTGCAGATGATGCTAAAATACAAAGAACATTTACTGATACAGACTCTTGTAAAGAGCTACAAGAAGAATTAAATAAACTTCATGAATGGAGCAATACATGGTAAATGGAATTCAATGTGTACAAGTGTCATGTAATCAAATTTGGTAAAAGTGGAAAAAGACCTGATTGGGATTATAAGTTAGGAAATAAAACCCTACACACATCAGAAAGAGAGAAGGACCTAGGTGTGATTATTAATGACAGACTATCTCCGGCTGACCACATCAGTGAGAAGGTACGGAACGTGTATTCACTGTTTGCAAATATGAGAATAGCATTCACATACATAAATGAAGACATGCTAAGAAAGATAATAGCATCATTTATCGGGCCAACTCTGGAGTATGCACCAGTAGTCTGGAGTCCTCACCTCAAAAAACAAATAGATAAGATTGAAAAAGTTCAAAAGGCCACTACAAGATGAGTACCAAGCTTAAGGGATCTAAGCTATGAAGAAAGACTAGAAAAACTGAATCTGCCTATACTACAGGAAAGAAGGAAAAGAGAAGACATGATTATACTATATAAATGCATATCAGGGAAGAAGAAAATAGACATAAATGATTACATAACCAATGGGGATGCATCAACAAGAGGACACTGCAAAAAACTGCATAAAAAGAGAGGCGATAAAGATGTAAGAAAATTTAGTTTCCCAAATAGAGCAATGGATCAGTAGAATGCACTACTGAATGAAATATGTGCCAAAACAATTCATAAATTTAAGGAGATGTACGATAAATATGGTTTAAGACACGAGACAGTACGAGCTTGACTCATTCCTGTAAAAATACAATTAGGTAAGAACAAAATATGCTGTGACGGACCTTCATCTAATGGTCGTTTGTTATCTTACAAAATTTTTTCATTTTTACACGTTAAACCATTCATGGACGAAGGTAATTACATGACTTTTTCTTCCATATCAAGCCTAGTATAGTCCAACTATGATAAGGGTTTGGGGGGGGAGGATAAAAGTTGGCAAAAACAAATCGTCTACCTTAACAACATTTTTCATCAAAAACTTCTCAGAAAGTTTTCCTTTTCACACGGCATGTAGGTATTAGTATGTGACGTTTGGTACGCCTGTCAACACTCTTTGCACTAAGAAGCAATTATCTAATTTCTAAGAATATACTGTCACGAGTTGGCTAGTGACATTGGCTTTTGTGGGAAACCGCGAACTCAAGTGGAATCCCAGTTTATCGTTCAGTTAACCGCTCATTTGGACGGAAGCTTTGTCAAATCAATTTTTCATTGCCATACATGATTGTCTCTGTGTGAGACATTAGCGCTTCCGCTGAGCGATTTGTTTTGGGCGCGTTTCGCTCACTCGACCGTTAAAAAATGCAGCCTATCGCTCCCATTTCTTTCTCACGAGTTTACTCAGTCGAGTGTTTGTTGTGACGGAGAGAGGTTCTGTGCTCCAGAAGTGTGAGAGGAGAGGTCAGCTAGCACCCAAGCTCCACTAGTACAGTTCTCCAGTGCTCCCACCCTTGTTTGGGTGATACACCTCATTCATTGACTAGTATTTCTTTTCGTTTTCCTAGACTTAAGAGTTTAATTAAGGTGTTTTTCCTAGGCATAAGTATTTAGCTTTTGTGTGAGTGAGTGAGTGAGATATTTATAAGTATACATGGGTGAGACAGGAGGGTGGAAGGGTTGTTGATAGAGCTTTGATGGACTATGTGGTTGTGTCTAGGAATGTAATAAGAAGATTGTTGGACGTGAGAGTTCTGAGAGGGGAGGGTGGAGCTATGACTGACCACTACTTGGTGGAGGGAAAGTTAAGAGTAGGTAAGAAATGGGTGAGAGTTAGGAGGGTTTGGTGTGGCAGTGAGGTTTTGAAAGTGAGTGAGTTGGATAAAAGAGAGAAAAAGATAGAGTATCAGGAGAAATTGAAAGATGAGTGGAATGCAGTGAAAGATCGGGAAAATGGCAGCGTGGAGGAGGAATGGCAGTTGTTTAAGAGTGCTGTGGTGGGGCATGCAGAAGAGGTGTGTGGTGTGAGATGTGTGGGTGGTGGTGTAAGAAAAGGAAGTGAATGGTGGTGCGAGGAAGTAAGTATGGCTGTGGCTGAGAAGAGACGTGCATATGAAGTGTGGCTGCAGAGGAAGGATGAGATGTCATATGAAAGGTATAAGGAAAAGAGGAATAGAGCGAGAAGGGCTGTGCGTGATGCTAAAGTGGCAGCAGATGAGAGGTGGGCTAGGCGGCTGACAGAGAATTTTCAACAGAATAAGAAAATGTTTTGGAAGGAGGTGAAAAGGGTGCGAAAGGGAGAGTCTGGGAAGGAAGAACGAGTAAAAGCAGAGGATGGAAGGATGTTAATTGAGATGGATGCAGTAAGGAAGAGATGGGCAGAGTATTTTGAAAGACTGTAAATGTAGAGGAGGAAAGGATGGCTGAGATTGTGGCAAATGGAAGGGTGCAAGGAATAAATGTGTTGGGAGAGTTGAGTGATTCTTTGATCACGAAGGAGGAAGTGGAGAAGGCAGTAAAGGAGATGAAAACAGGGAAAGCTGCAGGTATGGATGGGTGTGCTGTGGAATGCCTGAAGGGTGGTGGAGTGACTATTGTTGACTGGTTAGTAAGATTGTTGAATGTGTGCTTTGAGAAAGGTATGGTGCCAATTGACTGGGCAAGTGCTTGTGTGGTCCGTTGTATAAAGGCAAGGGTGATAAGTATGAATGTACTAGCTTTAGGGGCATAAGTCTATTGAGTGTTGTAGGTAAGGTGTATGGTAGAGTGTTAATCATGAGAGTTAGAGAGGGTACAGAGGGAGTGATTGGTGATGAGCAGTGTGGCTTTAGGAGAGGGAGGGGATGCGTTGATCAGGTGTTTGCTGTGAGACAAGTGTGTGAAAAGTATTTAGCGAAAGGCAAGGATGTGTTTTGGGCATTTATGGATTTAGAGAAAGCGTATGATAGAATTGATAGGGAGGCTTTGTGGACTGTTTTAAGATTGTATGGACTTGATGGTAGGTTACTAAAAGGGGTGAAAAGTTTTTATGTAAATAGTAGAGCGTGTGTAAGAGTGGGAAATGCTGTGAGTGATTGGTTTCCCGTGAGAGTCGGGCTGCGACAGGGTTGTGTGATGTCGCCTTGGTTGTTTAATATTTACATGGATGGTGTTGTAAGGGAGTTGAATGCAAGAGTTTTAGGTGGAGGTCTGAGTCTAGTGAATGTTGATGGTGGAGAGTGGAATCTGAAGCAGCTGCTGTTTGCAGATGATGCTCCACTGGTGACTGATTCAGGGGAGAAATTGAGACAGTTCGTAGAGGAGTTTGGAAGGGTGTGTGAAAGGAGGAAATTGAAAGTAAATGAGAATAAGAGTAAAGTGATGAAGTGTACGAGGTTGATAGATGGTAGGGGGATGAATATAATTTTGAATGGTGAGTTGCTTGAGGAGGTAGATTGTTTTAAATATTTAAGGTCACATGTTGCTGTGGATGGAAGAATAGATGCAGAAGTGAAGTTTAGAATAAATGAAGTAGGGAAGGTGCTGGGAGGAATGAAAAAAGTGTTTAAATGTCGTTCGCTTGGAATGGATGTAAAGAGAAGGCTGTATGAGGGTGTTGTGGTACCGACTGCGTTATATGGGGCTGAAATATGGAATCTGGGTGTAGCAGAGAGGAAAAGTTTGAATGTAATGGAGATGAGGTGTCTGAGGAGTATGTGTGGAGTGACGCGTATGGATCGGGTGCGAAATGATGAAGTGCAAAGGAGAACTGGAATTGTTCGGGAGATGGCTGGTAGAGTTGAGCAGAGGGTGTTGCGATGGTTTGGGCATATGGAGAGAATGGATAATGAGCGATTGGTGAAAAAGATAACTAGATCTGATGTGAGAGGTGTAAGGCTGAGAGGAAGACCACGAATAGGATGGATGGACAGTGTGAAGAGAGCGCTGGATGCGAGAGGGATGTCTGTTGAGAAAGGAAGAGTGGCTGTGCGTGACAGAAATAAATGGAGAGAAATTGTGAATGAATAAGTGATGATGCAGCCCTGAGGGGATATTCTCCCGCATTTGGTCTGATCAGCTAGTCAGGTCAGGTGCGGGTAAGGGGATGGGTCTGTTATGATGTGGCAGGGGTAAACCAGTTCTGCTGTCGGGCCCTGCTGCTGATGTCACTGATTGCATTGCGCAGTTGACCCTTGTGCCGTGTGGTGTGGTGAGGATCTGTCCGTTCTCCCCTTTGGGGCTAAGATGCGAATAAATGTGTTTGAATGGATGAGTAAATGGCGAGTGTGTCGTCCTGTCTCGGCTACCTCCCTTTCCCTGGGGGAAGCAGCCTAGTATGTAGATAGATAGATAGAGTGAGTGCGATCTCATTAATTAGATTTAAAATGTAACGTTAAATTTATTTTGTAATCAATAAATTTAACAGTTCTTTTTCTTGAGCTTAATGTACGTAAAGTCGTGTTTTATTCTCCATAATTAAGCTTATTTCCCATATAGCTCCTAGCTTGCATAAACGTTTGCTATTCATAACTGGTACTTAGGCCAGTCTTGTTGTATTAAGCTTAAAATCCGTTGTGCCTCCTAGGAGTTAAGCATCAGCAAGAACCTGATATTATTATTAGTATTAGTTATTTATTGTCAGGGGTGAAGTAACTTTCTCAGAGGCTAACAGTACTAATAATCAGCATTTGTGAGTAATTAGTCTCTGCTGTGTACTGTTGAGAAAATTTATAAATTCTCGTTCTGAGAAAATCGGCGAAGTAAGCCAGCATAAATAATCATTGCTTGATGTAGCAAGACAATCATTGTCCCTGCTCGTCAATATTATTGAACATTATTATCAATTAAATAATATTTAACATTTATTTTAAAAACCCCGTGTTATTTTAAAAACCCCATGACAATTGGCGACCTCATTCCAGGATATTAACTCCTAGCTCTAAAGCTATTCACGAGATAGTACTCACTTGTTCATATTTAGGAATTTATCATTAAAGTTTATAGGCACAAGTTTACTGGTGTTTACCGTTAATTTAGCAAGTGAATTTTTGCTTTATTAATCCATAGAGTACTTAACTCTATTTAGTACTTTATTTTTGGTAACGCCAGACGATTTTATTCGCTCCTGGGTAGCCGCCGTACCCATTGTGTTAATTATTGAGTCTTCTCAGTTATTTTGCATTTTTGCTTTATTCTTTTCCAGTTAACTAGATAAGACTGGTCACCACTAGCTTGTGTCTGTACTCTTTACTTGTGTCATTAGCATTCATTTGCGAAGCAGTCAGTACTCAGTTTCGTTTGCTTAATAAATTAGCGTCATGGGTACCACTGTATTTTTACAGGAAGCCAAAGAAATGGGTCTTTCGGACCCAACCAAAATTAAAGAGTATATACTCTCACGGCATAATCAGAAGCAGCAGTGTGAGAATGATGCCCTTGAAGAGCGTAAGATTCAGCGCGAATACGAGCGAGAACAGCATGAGGAACGCAAAAAGGAGTGCGAATACAAGCGAGAACAGCGCAAACACGAACAGAAACTGCGCGAACACGAGCAGAAACATGCGCGTACACGAGCAGAAACTGCGCGTACACGAGCAGAAACAGCGCAAACTCGACTTAGAACATGAGCGAGAACAACGTGAGGAACGAGAGAGAGAACGTCAGTACGAGTTACAACAATGCGAGAGAGAACAAGAGCACAAACATGCCGAGCGAGAAGCACATGAAAAACACGAATATGAAATGCTGAACCTCAAGTGAGATTCCTTGGCTTCAGACACATCCGGTGCAGTTGGTCCAAGCTCCACGAGCGTTCTCCCTGCACATGTCCTGGCGACCCCACGCATCAAGCTTCCTTCATACAAGGAAAGCGAGCGAATCGAGCCATACATAGCTCTTTTTGAGGACATGGCAAACATGTATCAACTGGATGAGGCAGCTAAGCGGATCCAATTTCTTAGTTTATTTGAGGGCCCTGCCCTCGATATTCTCTACAGAATTCGTGGAGACAATCTCACCTATGAAATGATGAAAGCTGCACTCATTTAGGCGTATGGTCTCACAGTAGACAACGCCAAAGTTCAGTTCATGCGAGCTCGTCTCCAAGACAAGGAGACAGCTGTTCAGTTCCTCGATCGTCTCACTGCTTACTTAAATGAGTGAATGGAGAAAGATGAAACTCCTTCCACACGTGAGGGGATAATTGACCTTATGCTGCGTACACAGCTAGAGAGGTCGTGGCCTGCTGAGCTCATAGCACAGCTTAAGATCTGCCAGGTGAAAGATGCCAGCCAAATGGCAGAAAAGGCTGACGCATTCTTTACTGCATACGGGTATCAAATTTGTAAGCAAAACACCTGGAACAGAACTTATAAATCTGTGAAATCGTCTCAGACTGAACCCCAGCAGCAAGGCCATTCTCAGAGTAATGGCCAAGGTCCAAAACCGCAGTGGAAGGACCAGAGGCAAAACACTCAGAAACCTGAGTGGAAGAGGTACAACAAGTACCCTAATCAGCAGCAGTATCAGCCACGCAACCGACCGTTGGGACAAACTTTTTCACCACCAGCTCAAAAGAGGCGGGAAGTGAATGCACCCTTCATTCCTCAGCAGCAGCACGGTGGTCACGTCCCTACCAGTATGGGTACTCCCCCACAGTTCACTAGTCCCACAGTGACAGTGAACCCCCCTCCACAGATGGCCAATGTTCCATCTTCCCAGGCAGTGAGTACAAACCCCCAATATAATTCACAAGGCACAATGTTTGCCGCATCAATTCAGCAGCCTCATGAGTGGCTAGCTGCTTCCTCCACAGGCCCTCCCACAGTTGACAGTACCTTCCTTGTTCAGCCAGGGTTTGTGGGAGGCATTCCTGTGAAGGTCCTGATAGATAATGGATCCTCAAGTTGCTCTGTCAAACAGAGTTTAGTTCGGCCTGAGCAATATACAGGTCGACAGATCCATGCAAACCTTATTGATGGATCAGTGAGATTGTTCCCTGAGGCATGTATCCAGGTGGCATCTCCATTTTATACTGGTACGACACTCGCAGCTGTCATGCCAGAACCCTTATTTGACCTCATCATAGGCAACATTTATGGTGCCAAGGATAGTTGCACCGAACATGACGCTACTCAGACTTCGGCTGCTGCGGTAACACGAGCCATGGCTGAGGCTCCAGACTGTGTCACCCCAGCGATCATTGAATCGCTGCAAGATCTGATGTGTAGTCAACTTGTTGTACAGGAACGACATTCTGACCCGACACTTGCTGCCGTGCGGAACAAACAAAAGGGTCGAGTGATTAAGTATTCACGGGGTGGTCGAGCCAAGTTCCTTCGCAAACAAGGACGGCTCTACCGTGAGTCACGAACACCTGAGGGCAATGTTCGACTGCAGTTTGTCATTCCTGCCAAGTACCGCCTAGCAATGTTACAATGGGGTCATTGTTCAGTCTCAGGAGGTCACATGGGCAAAAGGAAGACCCAGGGCCGTATCCGAGCTGACTTTTTCTGGCCAGGGATGGGACAGAGACATAGATAGTTTTGTCTGTTCCTGCAATGTGTGTAACACCAATCAGGGACATGTCCTTCCTGTGCCATTTGTAACCACACCTATCTCTGAGTCAGTTGAGAGACAGGGTAGTGGTGAAATGGGTGCAGACCTGACGTCTCACTTGTTGGCCCCACAGGACACATCATGTCCAGGGCCTGTACATACATATTATGTACCGTAAGTTAAGGGGGAAGTTCGAGAGAGAACCCCGCAGAGGCGACTCGAGGCTATGGAAGACCCCAGTTTGCACAAGGATTCTCAGCTCCCGATACTAATATAAGTACTGTAGGTTAAGGGGGAAGTTCGAGAGAGAACTCCGCATGAGGCGACTTCGAGGCTATGGAAGACCCGAGTTTGCACAAGGATTCTCAGCTCCCCAATATTAATATAAGTATTGTAGGTTAAGGCACAGGTTAGAGGACCCGTGTGCAGTTCGTGGCTATGGAAGACCCGAGTTTGGACGAGGATTCTCAACTTGCCGACACTAATCGTGTGCTATAATTAATGGCGACCTCGAATGTACGAAGCTTAGGCTGTCACTTGTATTTTCTGCTAGAGCGTACTTTTCATAGTCTGTACTGATTGCTAGGCAGAGAGAGTAATTGTAACGTAATAAGAATTTTGTCTCATTGACACTTTTTGATGCTCCACCTCAATTGATTTTGCAGGTACAGCAATGGGCGTAGCAGTTTTGCTGTGCGGGCCAGCTGATCGTCTGCCGCATGTTGCCGCCTCTTCTCCTCTGCCTTCGTCGTTGCCATATTATTATTTACTGTGTCATTTTACACATAGGTACAGTTACACTATAACTGTCACACCTACACCGTGTATTACATACACCACGCTACACAACAATTAGTTGTCAGTGTAAATGTAGCGACTTTTCGCTCAGTTTGACCTGGCGTACAGGATTTTCACCGTCGTCACGGAGTTTTTCCCTCAAGCTTGCTTTTATTAACATAAATAAGAGATTTTTTTCGCTCACTGGCGACTGTGACTTTCTCCTGTAGCAGGATAGCACACACACCACAGTGTGAATCTTGTGTGACTGAGCTAGGATTTATATGCATGCATATTGAAATATTTTTTCTGAAGGAAAAAAATTTGATTTTGATGGGGCGTAATGTCACGAGTTGGCTAGTGACATTGGCTTTTGTGGGAAACCCACGAACTCAAGTGGAATCCCAGTTTATCGTTCAGTTAACCGCTCATTCGGACAGAAGCTTTGTCAAATCAATTTTGTCATTGTCATACGTAATCATCTCTGTGTGAGACATTAGCACTTCCGCTGAGCGATTTGTTTTGGGCGCGTTTTGCTCACTCGACCGTTAAAAAATGCGGCCTATCGCTCCCATTTCTTTCTCACGAGTTTACTCAGTCAAGTGTTTGTTGTGATGGAGAGAGGTTCTGTGCTCCAGAAGTGTGAGAGGAGAGGTCAGCTAGCACTCCAAGCTCCACTAAGTACAGTCTCTCCAGTGCTCCCACCCTTGTTTGGGTGATACACCACATTCATTGACTAGTATTTCTTTTCGTCTTCCTAGACTTAAGAGTTTAATTAAGGTGTTTTTCCTAGGCATAAGTATTTAGCTTTTGTGTGAGTGAGTGAGTGCGATCTCATTAATTTGATTTGAAATGTAACGTTAAATTTATTTTGTAATCAATAAATTTAACTTCTTTTTCTTGAGGTTAATGTAAGTAAAGTCGTGTTTTATTCTCCATAATTAAGCTTATTTCCCATATAGCTCCTAGCTTGCATAAACGTTTGCTATTCATAACTGGTATTTAGGCCAGTCTTGTTGTATTAAGCCTAAAATCCATTGTGCCTCCTAGGAGTTAAGCATCAGCAAGAACCTGATATTATTATTAGTATTAGTTATTTATTGTCAGGGGTGAAGTAACTTTCTCAGAGGCTGACAGTACTAATAATCAGCATTTGTGAGTAATTAGTCTCTGCTGTGTACTGTTGAGAAAGTTTATAAATTCTCGTTCTGAGGAAATCGGTGAAGTAAGCCAGCGTAAATAATCATTGCTTGATGTAGCAAGACAATCATTGTCCCTGCTCGTCAATATTATTGAACATTATTATCAATTAAATAATATTTAGCATTTATTTTTAAAAACCCGTGTTATTTTAAAAACCCCGTGACATATACTATAAGTGCAGGGTGGTCGCAGGCAAAGGTTACGTATTCCAGTGTTATATCACAAGTTTTTCTTTCTTCACATGTACACTTTTTCCCAGTTTTTATCTTCCCCTCCCCACCTCATCTGTCATATTGGGGCTGCCTGGACTCCAGATGAAAGAAAAGATTGATATGATTACCTTCGTCTAGCAATGGCTCAAAAGCTGTGAAAAAAAGAAGAAAAATTTAAACTGACAAATAGTCTTTAAGCAAGAACCCCCCAAATTGGCCACTTTGCATATTTTGGAGAAAAAGGTAAAAGCTATTTATAATGCCATGAAAATAATCCATAGCTGTATTTAAATCCGTTAGTGAGAAGATTAAGTAGAAATATACTGTACAATATAAATCAAAATGCATTGCAATTTGTTTTAATGCCCATCCATCAATACTGCATGTATTGTTTGATGCAATGAACAAGTCGGCGATGTTTGCTGCACTTTTTTTTTCACTGAATTGAGTATATTGTCACTGTTGTAAGTGCAGAGGACGTGTCACAGATCAAAGGTTTAAATTTCGAGCACTTTGTAAAGCCTGAGAAACAGTCGTTCATTTGTGACCTATGACTATCTAATAAATCCATAACCTTAATTGCTACTGCACCAAACACTGTACTGTAGCTTATATGACCGTATATTATTTCATACAGTTATGAAGGATTATCAGAGAAATTACCAATATGCCGGATATCGAACCCAGGACTCTCAGCTGAGAGCCAGGCAGCATACCACTACACCACGACCAGGTAAAATTTCACTCTCGTTGTCACAATCTTGTAACCAACGTCGTTCCGTCCCCACTGTGGCCTGAAGAGGGTGAGTTAACTCCCTGGCACTAGTGCAAGAAGATGCTTTTAATCTATCCCAAGCACTTACGGCAAGTCAGAATGAAGAGAGAACCTGTATTTTTACAGGTCAACCAGGGGAGAATGTAAATTTGCATTTGACCAACAGGCGACAAACTGGGGAGGATGCAAGTTTATGTGTTAACCGGAAACGGGATAAACAAACCTGCACCTTATGCCTAGTGTCACACCCTGTAAAGGGTGATCTCAGCCAAATTATCTCCAGGCATATTCTCACTAATCACGGATGACAACTGTCCTCCCAGCACACCACTATCCCATGCACTTCCTCTTTCAGATATTATGGTTTTTTACTTATTTATACTCAAAAATAATTGCATTCTTCCAATGCGCCAGAATCGCTTGCAACTCCACCCTCACCCCCCCCCAAAAAAAAAAAAATGCTACATATCTGTAAGTACTAGACTGGGAATTCCTCCAGGGAAGACACCTTCACCATATTGCATTTAACCTATTGTTGGTTTGAAACTCAATTTATAGTTTCATCCCCCTCGGTTGGACAAATCATAAACTTTTTCTTGTCAATGTCACTTCTACAAACTCTCAGACTAATTATAAGAAACCAAGTAAATATGGCATTTGATCGAAAGTGTTCATAGCGTATTTAGATCGATGCATTCTAAGAGAGTGACCGGCCTTATGCTGCCATTATCAGAGAAAGAGAGAGAGAGAGAGAGAGAGAGAGATAGAGAGAGTGAGAGAAGAGGATGATAGGGCGGGAGGGGAGTGGGGTGAGCAACAATGTGTTTTCAGCTAAATGATGTGAATCATTCAAAAATTGTTCCTGTGCATGGGAAGTTCAAACATGACAATTTCTTCTCACTTAAGAAAAGTAGTATGGACAGTATTAAGTTATGTACATGTTTGTGCCTACCAATAACAGGTTAATTTACTCTCTCTCTCTCTCTCTCTCTCTCTCTCTCTCTCTCTCTCTCTCTCTCTCTATATATATATATATATATATATATATATATATATATATATATATATATATATATTTGTGTACATAATTTTGTTTATTCATATTTTTATTTATATAGATAGGTTTCATTGGTGGGGAGAGAGAGAGAGAGAGAGGTCAGCAGACTTTTACTTACGTTGACCATTTTTTCCATCGTCTTACACTGAACACAACGGTGCATCATGCTCACATAATATTACCTCTGGTTAGTCTGTAAAGTGATGGACAGGAGAATGACTCACCATGCAGGAGAGATACTCACCAGGCAGGAGGGTGACTCACCAGACAGGACAGCGACTCACCAGGAAGGAGGGTAAGGGTGTGTTTGGCCGCCTGAAGATTGATATCAGTGACCACCAGTCGGGCGCCCTCCCTGGCCAGCACCTGACAACATGCACGCCCAATGCCGCTCCCGCCGCCTGAAGCGACAGGCAGTAGTAAGTTCACAGTAAACTTTACCCTTTATATATAAAGCATTAT
Source organism: Coenobita brevimanus (assembly GCF_032717465.1). NCBI lineage: Eukaryota > Metazoa > Arthropoda > Malacostraca > Decapoda > Coenobitidae > Coenobita > Coenobita brevimanus. Next base: position 24,849,368 of record NC_136980.1, read on the forward strand.
CTGTAGCGAGTGTTGTGTTATCTTACTGAACAATTTTCTCAGTCAGACAGTACACGGTGCTCTCTCTCTCTCTCTCTCTCTCTCTCTCTCTCAGTCAGTGCTTATGTGCCCTCTGCTTGCTGCACAGTAGGCAGTCAGTATTCAGTGCTCTTCTTAACCCTTTAAGACCGCAATTGTTTCAGGCAGGGTACCTCCCACAACCGCAATTCGGGAGTGTTTTGGCGACTTTCACCTAGGGCAAATTGACCGTTCTGGCTAAAGAGGAAGAATTTACACACCTGACAACGCAATCCGCACCCCCATAGGCCTAACGTTTACCGCACAATCGCTCGTCAAAATTTAAAAAAAGTTTATGATAGTTATCCCTCGAAAACAATCGAAAACATGAAAATTTTGATAACTACCTATTTTTCTTATTGAAACAGGTCATCTCTCAGTGTTCTGTAACACCACCCCTGAAAACAGGTATATGTAGGTGTTGGGAGATTACTAGACTGTGGGGAGATAAAGTAGGCTGTGGAGAGTAAGCCTGTAGGTACAGGGTTGGAAATAATCAGGTTTTCGCATGAAAAGAAAGCACTTCATGATGTTCTGTAACATTTACCATGAAAACAGGTGTGTATGTAGGTGTGGGGAGATAACTAGTGTGGGGAGTAGGCCTACAAGGCCTTGGTGGTACTTGGGGAGAAAAAGTTTGGCAACAAACAAATTGTCTTGTGAAAACCCTCCATTTCAATGGGATTTGTCATATCAGCCATAAAAACAGGTGTGTATGTAGGTGTGGGAATAAAACAGATGGGAGTAGCCCTACAAGGCCTCAGAGTCATTCCAAAACTAACACAGAGCATATAAATGTTTATAACCATCAAGGACATCAAAATAAAGTTGAATAATGCTGTAAATGCATGCATAAGAAAAGGAAAGAAAAGGCAATAATTTTTTCTGATTTCTCTTTTTACTGTCCCAACTTCCAGACAGACCTGGTGGGCACTGCCTAGGTTCCTACTGGGGACAGAGGTAGAAAGAGGCCCAAAGGACCCTCCCTCGGGTGCCACTTGTCCCGGGGACGACGGGAGGGGGAGGCCCGGTGGGCTCTCCTGGCTAATGCTGCAGGTCCGATGGACTCCGTCCTCCTGCCACTGGGGCTGGGGCAGCTTGGGGGATGACCAGTGGTCTGTCCCACGAAGGTAGCTCCGGTGGAGTCTAACCCTTGGCCCGCCTCCCTCCTGGAGAGACCCAGCAAAAGTCATCTGTGAGACGTGCCGACGTGCTGGCTCCGGAAGGTGGATTGGCAGAGGGAGAACTGCTGGTCACTTCACCCACAGTAGGTCCGGTGAACGCTACTGTGCTGCTGCTTCCCTAGGGTATAGCAGGACTTGAGGCTCCGATGAAGTCCCATCCTTTTGTGAAGGCCGATCCAGTGGACAGGCGTCCAAGGGCCTGCTTGGGACTTAGTTGTTGCAAGTTCCACCCCGATTCTGGCGAGTGCTTCCCCCGCCGGAGTGTAGTCACACAGACTGTGTACTGCCTGGTGGTCTGGCTGCGAGGAAGAGGGGCGTCGGGTCACGGGGGAGATATGTCGTTCCCGCTCGGAAGGCTCGGAAGGCAGAGAAGCCTCCCCGTCATCTCCCTGTGGGGTGGAGGTCACCTCTCTTTACCTTCCTCCTGGGGTGGTGGTGTCAGGGTAGCTCTGCTGAGCAGGCTGAGCAGGTATTTCAGACATGAAAGTAAAACAATTCGTATATTTCAAGTATATCTATAAACAACACTGTCTTCGCCTGGCAGGCGAGGCACTTGCATGGTTACCATAGCAACCCCCACACCTCTCCACACATCCTGATGGTGCAGCATCCACCACAGTAAACCGGAGGTCATAATGCATAAGCTTTTCATTCCGTCACTAAACACAAAGGCGTGTGCTATTCAGAACTGCTGAGCAGTAATTTGCCATGAAAATAACATGAAATATGTAACTGATGGGGTGGTAAGTTCGGTTTTAAACATGAGGAGATAGATAAAGATAATGATGGCTGTCTACTGATAGGGTGATTCTTAATCGGTTTTTAATGCCGATTTTTAAAAAGTTCTAGGTTTTCCTTCTATCACACACAGATTTTGCACAAATGGCTGACAGTTTCTCTATTAGTGAGGCAAGATTTTTATATGAAAGTACTATACAGTTCGATATAAATCGTTAGTACAAAGAAGAAGGGGAATGAATGATGTATATATATAGTGAAATAACTTTTTTGAATGCACGTACCATGATTTTAGTGCAGGAGCATGTGCAATCCCGTGGGCATTTTTTGAAGAAAGCATGGCACCTATTCAGCTGACTAAAATGCAACCTCAGTATAAATAAAAACATAGGTGGCAGTCTGATATCTTGTCAGATTAAAAATGGCGGCTAGTTTCAAAGATTGCTACTTAGCAATAATAGTAATTCATATTCTTGCAGCTAAATATCACAGGACTGCTCGATTTTAATGATCTATACATCAAATTATATGTTTTGGGTGATGCCAAATCCGATTCTGACCTTCAAAAATGCATTGCAATGACCTGTGCCCATTTATTTGCATACTTCTCAAATACTAGAGCAAATAATTTCATCTGTATACATGTAACTCTGTTGAAAAGGCCCAAACTATTTAATAATAAGGCATATATTTCAATATTTAGAACTAAAGCCTTCTTTAATCATGAACTTCAATACAACAGAGAAAGATGATTTAGTATATTGTTTGGTGTTTAAGTCACAATATATAAAAATAATCATACAATAGCAGGAATAGGTGATGAGGTTTATCTAAACACACTGTTGCCCAATATGCTACTCATTTACTTTTTTCTGACATCATCTATTTTTTTTCTGACAAAAAGTGCCAGTAAAATTGGTTGAAACGTCACTTAAATGTGCTATTAGAATAATGGCCTGGAATAATGATGTCACATACATTTACCATACATACACTTACCAAATAACTAGCGATTCATATATGCCTGACCAACTATTACCTATGAATGTACAATGCATAATTATGCTGTTAAAGGTTTTTCTCACTGTTCAAGTTAACTTCAAAGATTCAACTAGAGAGCTATATTGTACAATAGTCCGTGTATGAGTCCTCTGCTGACAAATTATGTTCATGACTAAAGTGTATAATCTATGAAACGGAGCACTAGAACAACAAAAACCGACATGGCATTATGTGCTATGCCTCTGTATATTATCATTGCTAAATAACATCTTAATTTTCATCGTCACTTTCATCTTCTAACACTATGGTCTCTGTATTTTAACATTCTACCTCACTATCGAGCAACTGCATAGACTTGTACACCTCAAGTCTGCACTTCGACAAGAACAACGGCCAGTGTAACAGTCAGACTTTTATACAGCCACATTTAACCAAGTGAATCACTGCATAAGGTGCTGGTGGTTGTTTGGTCATAACTGGTTCCCATTCTTTACCATCAAACTTCCACCCCTAACCCTCAGGTGATGGCAGTCTAGGAATGGCAGTTCGATCTTGGTTCCATACCAATAACTGGTAATGTGTGCCCAATATGGCCTCCAGGAGTGCCTCAGAGGTTGGTGGGAGTTTTTCTGACTCAATCTGCGTCTTCTTGGAAAATCACCATCTTAGGTCTTTCTGCCTGGAAATACGAGTCTTTGGAAAGTAAAGTTGACAAACAAATTTCTCTATGGAGGTGAGTACACTATTTCATCTGTTGGTCTGTCACTAGTGCCTAGACTTGTCAGAGCTGACAGAACATCATCCTCTGCTTCCTGAAAAGCTTTTCCAACAGCTAAGTTTCCTCCTTGCCAGCAAAACTACTTGTGTTATCTGGACCACTGAGTACATGAAATACTGGGAGAGCAGCAGTTCTATTTGGACCAAGTGCCTCAACAATTGGTCTTGGAGGGATCAGTCTATGCCGCTTTCCCATTCCTGTCACAAATGATGTGTCTTGCCACAAATCTGGTTACACGTCAGCATCTGGGGAATGATTTTGCAGAGTTGTTGAATCTGAGGTTGCTGCTTCCAGAGCATGCAGGAGAAGTTTGGTGTCTGCCTCTTCTTGGTTGCTGTCAAGGAAGCTCATATCCCTGTGTGTACCTTGACACTTGCTACCACTAGCCACAATTACATTTTGCTGATTTTCAGTAGCTGCTGTCAGTAGTTTCCCTGCCACGTATGTTGTTCATTCAAGCTTTGTTTGTGTATGAGACAACAGTTTCTTCAATGATATGCTGGCAATGTTTGTTGTGTCTGTTATGTGATAAGCGACTGTTGGTTGTCCTCCTTGTCTTCTTTCTCTAGCGGCCAGTTTCAGTGAATTTTCTACAACATATATATATGTTTAATTTTAGGCGCAGCTCATCACAGTCACTGTACTTTTACAAGATGTGTTCTGTAAATCTTTGCGCAAGCTCTGAACAGTGCCTCACGTCCTTTGACTTTGCAAAAGCTTGGACTTCAGCCATTGCATGAGCAATCACTACTGTTTTCATTGGTCCTTCATCAGTGCCATGATTCTTGCTGGTTGCATTGGTAGTCATGGTTTCAGTATTTCCAGGGAAGCTTCTTCTAGGATGTCCACCAAACTGCTTTTCATTGAACAGTGAAGCACTGCACCACTGGGGGCAAACAGAGATCGGGGTACAACAGAAAATTCATATTTCCATTGCATCTTAAAGTTTTATGTCGGGCCTATTGCCTTGGAAGTAACAACCAATAGCGTTGCAAACAATGGACGATCCTGTTTCAGCTCAACCACTTTGTCACGAGTGGATATTTCTTGTTTTTCTTTACTACACTCATCCATGTAGCCAGCTTCTTTTTTCTTCATTAGAGGCCCAGAGGTTTTCAGACAGAACCCTTGATTCGTTTAGCAACAAATGTCTCAAGCAATTCTTGTCCAGTCTCGTCTAGTTTGCAATGATCTTTAGTTTAAGAAGCCAATATAAAATATCAAGAATAACATGATACATAAGAATTAATGTACAAATGGTGCAGATCAATCAATATTGTGAAACTATGTGTAGATGGCATTATGCAATCACTGTTGATGCCCAGTACCTATAGACGTATTTAAAGGACAGACAGAAGATAGGAAATGGATGAGAGGTGTCTGAGACTAATTTTTATGTACCGCTTAAGAAAAATTAAAGGAAATTTATACTTTTTTCCATATTTCTAGCTGTTTCAGATTTGGGTCCAGAATTCTCGATGAATTCACTAAAAAATAAGTATAAACTTTTTATTTCAGCATTGTAAAACACCAAACTTCCAATTTTATGAAAAGAAGCATGAGAATCGGCCTATCCTGTTAGATTTTATTCGTATATTAACAATTATCAGTAACGCCTGCAACGACCATTTTCAAAATTGGCCGCCATTTTGAATCTAACAATTTTCAGACTGCCACCTTGGTCCCTAAGACATAAAAACAGGTGCTATAATTTCATTGCTCAAAAGTACCCACAGGATTTCATATCTGCAGATATGCACCTGCACTATGAAGGCAGTGATTTATTCACTTTCAAACTTACTTTTCTTCGACTTCCTTCCACTTTCTGGTAGTTGCTTTTTGCATTCTCACGTTACAGTCCTCCAGTAATCCGCCATCATGTTTATTTTTCCAATTTCCCTCGTACCTCCACTTCATCTCTCTTCCAATATCTTGATGGAACCTTTTCCACTGTGCTCCTCAACTCAGGCACTTTCAGGTCGCCGAGTTTCTCCGGGAAATGATCGAGATGTGTGTGTAAAAAAGTGCACCTGTAACACCTCATATTGCACCCCAGGTTTTCCTGAAGGTCTGCAACATGGTCTCAGTTGTGGCTTTGTAGTTTGAACACATTGTTTCCCCAAAAGCCCCAACACTTTAAAACTCACTCATGCCTGTTTGAGATTTTCATTCTTATTCTTATTATTATTTTTTTCAGACTGTGGGTCTTTCATTATGATTTATCGAATCTTTAAGGCCAACAAATATTCACTGCATTAATTTTTGCCAGTAGTAATGCTTAGGAACTTCTTTGAAAGGTACTGCAAATAGAGTCAATCTGCAGACCTTGTTTTGACGAACTGTTTCACCAAACCAAGATTGATCTGTAAAGGTGGAAGCTTAGTACTGGTTCAATGAAGAGTTCATGGAAAATATTTTTTGATCCAGGCAACAGATTTTCTTCCTATGTGGCCAGAGTTTTGACCACCCAGTGCTTGCCTTTAGTTCTGCTGTTCCATTAGCGCATAATAAATATGACATTTTTGTGTAGCCTGCTTGCTGACTTAGAAGATGCCTATGATTCTGAGAGTACTCCACACGCCTGCTAGTTGTATTCCTCATACCTGATATCAACTGTCAGCACCAAACCTACATGCACAGTGCACACTACACTTCCTTTTCAAAATTAATTAAAAAGGAAAAATGGCACAATTAAATCTGGCCTCAGAGTCTCCAGAGAGAGGGACCATAAGATTCCCCCACAATCCGCCCCTCTCCTGGTGACGACTCTGAGAGATGCCTGGAATCACTGTCTGACTCTTCTTCATTTCTGCAAAAGCATTCACGACCTTTCCTCTAATTTTCTCTCTGTCGAACATCACCCCTCCTCCTCTAAACCTCACCTTCTCATTCTGTCTGAGACTCAGCTGTCTGGGGAGCAACTGACAACAAACCCTTTCTGTTTTCTCCTACTTTCACTATACTCATTTTAAGCCGAGAGAGTGGCGGTTGTGTATACGTATGCAACGATTTGTCTTGCTCTTGTGTTCCTAGAACTTGATTCTTCTCAATTCTCTACACTTTCTGGCTTCAGCTTTCTTGTCATTTTCTGACTAAATATATCTGCGCTTGTTAATTATCTCCTAATTCTACTATCAAAATTCTTCAACTGTCTTACTTCTGTGATGGAACACATTCTGTCCATTTCTCCTTTCTCTGCAATTTCCATTGTAGGAGAATTTTACCAATGTTCACCACCACCTTTGGCTCTCCTCTTTCCTTTCACTGATCACACCTGGTGAAAAAGCCTACATCTTAACTATCCTTAATGACCCCAGAGCAGCTTGTACAGCACCCTACCCATATCCCTGACTGCTGCTTGGAGAGAGCTCCAACATACTTGACCTATTTCTTATAATTAATCCTTCTGCTTTCACTGTTAATCTTTCCTTTTCTATTGGACTCCTCCGGTCCAAAACCTAATTACCTTGACCTGTCCTATTGCTCTGGTATGGCCTGTGGACCCTCCAAAGAAACGTCAACTGTGGCACTTTGGAGCTGTGGATTCTGGAAGGCCCTCCAGGCAGAGACTTCTTTGATTTTCCCTGGAATGATTACTACATCCATGGGTGGGAGCCCTCTGAGTGTGCATTTCGCATTACGGAGGTTATTCTCTCAGGCATGGAAGCGTGCATTCCCATCTCATATCCTTTGACTAATGCAAGAATGCCTTGGTTTAATCACGCTTGTTCTAACGCTGTATGCAAAAGGAGAGGGCCTATAGAAGGTACAGAACTAACCCACCCCTTGAATCTCATCTTGCTTATGTTTCTGCCCAGAATCGTGCTAAATCTGTTCTTCGCTCTCTAAAAATAATTTCAATCTGTATTTAAATGCTCTCCAAACTCTCCAAGATCAGAGATTCTTTATGCTCCTTCTGGCACCCTTGCCAAAACCTTTCTAACAACTTTACCTCATCAACCTTCCCTCCTCTTTTCTACTACTCTGATGGCTGTGTAGCTGTTTCTTCTACTGATAAAGCAGATCTCTTCACCACACTTTTCCTCCTCCAACACCATCTTAGATGATTCCAGTGCTGTTCCTCCATCAACTTCCCCCTCTGACTTCCTCATGGCTGACATTAAAAAATTCTTCAGCTGATCTATTTTATGCTATCACTGGCTGAGCTTCTGTGCTTACACCCTGCTTAGGAAAACTCTTTTGCCTTTGTCCTGTGTCCAACTTGTACCTTTCCTTCTTGCTGGAAGTTTGCTCTCATTCAACCAGTCTCAAGAGAAGGGTGACCATTCCCAACCCTCTAACTATTATCCCATTGCTTTGTAACATCCTGTGTCACAAAAGTTTTTGGAGTCAATTCTTAACATAAAAACTTTAATGGATCTTTCCTATCACAACCTTCTTTCTGATCGTCAGTATGGGTTCCGTCAGGGACAGCTGCACTGGCAGTCTTCTCACCTACCTCTCTGACTCCTCGTCATCCTCCTTTCGGGAATTTGGCGAAAGCTTTGCGCTATCGCATTTTGGCATCTCAAAAGGCTTTCGTGATCGAATCTGGCATAAATCTTAAATTTCTAAACTTTGCCCTCTTACGGTTTCTATCCGTCTATCTGTGCCTTCATTTTTAGCTTCCTTTCTGGTCGTTCTGTAGCCACTCTCGTAATGAGCGGCCATTGTTCTTCTCCTAGATCTATCAACAGTGAAATTGTTCCTAGAGGGCTCTGTCCTATCACCCGTCTCTCTTTAACTCATTCATCAATGACCTTCTAAGCTGTATATCTAACCCTATCCACTCATACACTGATGATTCCACCTTCACCTTTCCATTCCAGGTTCCCTTCGTCCATCTCAGCAGTTACTTCAACAAACAAGGGATGGAGTCTGTGGCAAACCCCTAATGTCTGACTTGGCTCGTATCTCTGAATGGGGTAAAATAATCTTGTTGTTTTTAATGCATGAAAAACTCAGTTTTTACACCTTTCAACCCAGCTTTAATCTTCCACAGGAGTCCTCACTAATGTTTAATAATATCCAGCTCAATCCTGCATCATCGTTGAACATGCTTGGGGTTTCATTCACTCGGGACTTATCTTGGAAAGATCATATTGCATCTCCTGTAAAATCTGCTTCCAAGAGAGATTAGGTGTGCTAAGCCAACCCCGTACCTTCTTTACCCCTGCAAAGTTGTTGACTTTATACACTGGTTTTTTCACCTCTGTGTAGAGTACAACTGTCATGTGTGGGGAGGCTCCCCACATACAGCTCTTCTCAATAGGGTGGAGTCATCGGCTTTTCGTCTCATCCAACTTTCTCCTTCTCTTACTGGCTCCCTTCAACCTCTGTCTCTTATATACTGTTGCCTCTTTATCTCTTTTCTATCGTTACTTCAATGGTCACTGCTCCTCTGGACTTCCTGCTTGCATCTCTCCACCTCTACAATGGGTGCGTGGCCCAGTCTAGCAACAAACTCTCATCCCTTTTCTGTACAGCTCTCTAGATGCAAGAGTTAACCGTTACTCCCAGTCCTTCATTTATGCAACAGGTCAACACTGGAATTGTCTTCCTCTTTCTGTATTTCCTGCTTCCTATGATCTGTAGTCTTTCAA
>NC_136980.1:24858829-24946329 GCF_032717465.1 Coenobita brevimanus
CATCACCCGGTTCATGTGGCTCACCCAAGGATTTACGCTTCCACACCACCATGCCACTAAGCCCCGTTGGTGCGTGGAAAAGAAATATCTCGTAGTTTTTCTGTACTCACTTCTTCCGTAAATAATCATATTTCTCCTTTACTAAGACACTTAGAAATGCACTTTACATCACGATTACGGGTAATTGCCCTTTTACAAGTAAATGCTGTTGCTCTTTCACGCATTATCGTAGAGTATGAGGTAATTATTTGTACTGTAAATCGAACTGCTTTGTACTAATCAGGGTTATAGTGAAAATCATGTAAATGTTTCACACAACTAACATTATTTGTACTTCACATCACAGATACACTGATGCTCATATTTGGCACAATCCCCCTGAGTATTGAGTGAAATAATTTAGGTGTACTAGAAGCAGGTATTGTTCATTGTGGCTCACTCTGAAGTGGTTTTCATTCAGGTAACAGGTAGGCAAACTCAAGGTATATCCAATAATTTTCTAACCAATATCCAATAAACAGTATCAACTCCTGTATTTCACTTAACATAAATCACTTATATGCACTTGTAGAACTTATAAAAGACATATCTTAGCACTTTCTATAATTCACTTTCACAATCACACATTTCACTCATTTAGCAGAAAATACACAAACTTCTGCACTGCTGTCACACTATTTACACTTCCCCACACACCTGCTCAGTACTCATACCACTCCAGCAAGGGCCTAGTTTGTGGAGAATTTGCCCTTGAAGTGGTAGGCTGAGGTGTGGGGGGAGCGCAGGCAGGCGGCGAGAGTGTGGGGGAAACGGCTCAGCGACGTTTTTTTCCACAGATGACCGCCAGGTCCGCGTCACGTTCCCAGTGTCCTGGGTCATATTGCACCTCCTCATCACCGAAATCATCCCTTTCATAGACTGTCCCTTCCTCCTGCAGAAATCGGAGAGCACTCTCTGGCATCAGAGAGCCGAGTAGGGGTTGGAGGGCAGAGAAGGCTCACTCTCCACGTGGTGAGCTTTTTTTATTCTCCTCAGAGGACATGCTCGTGCTGAGTATACGAGAGACAGTATCGTCAAGGGAAGCGTCCTATGGCGCTATCACTAAGCCCTTTACCTGGCAATAAGGGCAGAACTTTCGCGGGGATTGATGAGGCAATCGACCCTTCATGGGTGAGACAGAATCGGACAATGTCAAGGAAGATGACGTGGCTCCTCTCGCTACACCACTGCCGAGAGTACAAACTGAACAGCGCAACCGCAGGGTACCTGGGAGTCCTACTTACCCCATAGGTATCACAGAAAACAGTAGTGTAATCAAACAGTGGCAGGAAGGTGAGTGCAGTATAGTAAGGCAACCGGCGGCCCTCCACGCTCCTCAGTCCTGCATCGTCCATACACGTCAACCGACGGATAAGGGTTAAGTGTGGTGGAGAGAGTGGAATAAAGTGCTTGTTGGAGATATGTTAGAAGACATGGATGAGTGAAACTGTGCCTGGAGAGTGGAAAAAGGCTGTGATTGTACCCCTGTACAAAAATAAAGGTGAGCGAAGTGAGTGCAAGAATTATCGTGGCATAAGTTTATTGAGTTGTGATAGGAAAGGTATATGGAAGAATTATTATAGAGAGTGTAAGAGAGATATAAGAAATTCTAGTGAGTGATGAACAAGGGTGGCTTTACAGAGTGGCAGAGGATGTGTGGATCAAGTATTTGCAGTGAGAGATAACAGAGAGAGGCTTGTGAGAAGGACCATAAAGGTGCTTATGGCATTCATGGATCTGGAAAAAGAATACGACAAATATCACATAGAAGTATTGTGGATAGTTTTGTGAATGCATGGAATAGACGGCAAGGTGCTAGGTTGTTTCTATGTTTTTTATGATGGTAGCGAAGAAGCATGTGTAAGGGTTAATGGGCATCTAAGTGAATGGTTCACGATCAGTGTGGAGCATGCAGAAAAGGTTGTGTGATGTCCTCATGGTTGTTCAATATATATATGGATGGGGTGATGAGAGAAGTAAAAACATGGAGTAATGGAGAGAGGGATGGCACTGGTAATGAATGGTGATAGATGGAATATCTGAAACTTGTTGTATGCTGATGATGCAGTACAGCTTGCAAGTACCGGACAATGTACAGAAGAGTAAAGTGATGGCTACTGAGAGAGAAGGTGACTTTCAGTGTGATGTCACAGTGAATGGAGAGAGACTGGAATTGATGAGAGAGTTCAAATACTTGGGTACAGTGATAGAAAAGAGAGGAAAATGTGCAAAACAAGTTGAAACTAGAGTGACACAAGGAAGAAAAGTAGCTGCTGCAATGAAGGCCTTGATAAGAAACAGACGCTTCAATGTTGCTGCTGCACGAAGCTTACATGAGGGAGTGTTAGTGCCAACTTTAACATATGGGTGTGAGACTATGGTGTGGCATGAAAATGAAAAGTCAAGAGTAAGAGGAATGGAGATGGGACTTTTGAGGAATGTATGTGGAGTACAGAGGGTGAAGAGGATACGAAATAATAAGATTCGTGAAACGTGTGGAGTGAGGAAGTCGGTGGACACCAGAATTGAAGAGAATGTCCTGAGATGGTATGGTCATGTGGAAAGAATGGGTAAAAATAGAGGGGTGAAAAAGGTATACGTGAGTGAATTTGAAGCAGGGAGGCGAGGTAGGCCAAAGAGAAGGTGGAGAGATATGGTGGATAAGTGTTTGAGGAAGACAGGTTTGGAAGTTGGTGAGACTAGGGAACTGACAAGAGATCGAGCCGGCTGGATGAATGTTGTGAGAAGTGCATGATCAGGGATTCTGGCACTCCTTGTGAGCATGGCAGCGTCCGGATTGACTCAATCGGATACGTTTGTGTGAAGCTGCAGAATGTGGTGATTGTTTTTGGCATATCCGGTAGAGCCAGGATTCCGGGGGCTTGCCTGACGAGTGAATGGAAGCGTGGCCTATTGGACTGGGCAAGTTTGTGACGAGTGAATAGAAGCGTGGCCTATTGGATTGGGCAAGTTTGTGACGAGTGAATGGAAGCGTGGCCTATTGGATTGGGCAAGTTTGTGACGAGTGAATGGAAACGTGGCCTATTGGATTGGGCAAGTTTGTGACGAGTGAATGGATGTGTGGCCTATTGGATTGGGCAAGTTTGTGACGAGTGAATGGAAGCATTGCCTATTGGATTGGACAAGTTTGTGCTGTTTGGACGTCGCTACTCCTCACCCTGCCCTTGGGTGGGAAAGGAGGTCTGGATGATCATGATATATATATATATATATATATATATATATATATATATATATATATATATATATACTACTGACTATTAAATACTTGAGGAAAAATGCCAACCTTCTTCGGGCAGTAACTGTACCATCTAACCTTACAAGTGAAGATTTGGACAAGCCGAAACCACTTGTGGGTTGTTATTTTTATATTTTGATTTAGTTATAGAAAAAGCAGCCTGTGTCACAGCCGTGGGGGAACTGTGTTTGTGTCTGAGAGAGAGAGAGAGAGAGAGAGAGAGAGAGAGAGAATTATCCACATATTATTAGCACTCCTGAGCCCGTATGTAAACAGCGCTATTGGATTTTAAATACGCTCATTCAAAAAAAAAAAAAAGAAAAAAATCGTCGAGTCAGCACAGTAAACAATGTCAGCCTGTTCATTGCACCAAGCAACACGTGCAAAATATGATTTATACAAGGAGAATGAAACAACTGCTTTTCAGTTTAACTTGTATTTGCTGATTAGAATTAATGGTCTACCAATCCATTCACACACACACACACACACACACACACACAAATGTGGATGGAATGGTATATAAATTACTAGAGATGAATGATTATGTCAGAGAAAATGAACCACATATCATATGCCTAACTAAAACAAAATTACCACCAAGGATATCAAATGACATCCTAAACTTAGAGGAATACAATATATGGAGAAGAGATAGGAACTTAAAGAAAGGAAGAGGAATATAAAATTAACACAGAAAAATCTGAAAGTCAAAGAAACAGAACTAGATATACCCTCACAAGTAGAACTGATTGCAGTAGAGATCAATACATCTGAAGGGAAAGTAATTGTAGCCAATTCGTACATGCCACCCAGATTAAACACATGGGAAAGAGGTGACTATGATGATCCGGCAGTGAGTACAAATCAAAGTTTAAGAGTATTACTACATAGAACGGAAGAGAAATCGGAAAGAATTATACTAACTGGAGATTTCAATACAAATATAAATTGGAATACTCTAGATATAATAAGTCAAGAAAGCTGTTGGGACCAAAAGCTCTTCGATCTCGTGCAGGAGTTTTTCCTAACGCAACATGTAAGGGAAAGCACCAGAAAAACAGGACTCTATGTACCCTCAGTGCTAGATCTTATGTTTACTAGGCAAGAAAACGATATTGACAATTTAATACATCACCCTCCATTCGCCAAAAGCGACCATGCAGTACTAAACTTCAACTTCAGGATTGCATATGACATAGCTAACAGCAAAGAAAGTTACAAAAAGAGACTAAATTATAAAAAGGGAAACTATCATGACCTAAAGAAGTAATTCTTAGAAACAGATTGGGAAAAGGAGCTTAGAGGAAAAGATTTAAATGCTATATATAAAAAATTCTGTGAACTTTATGAAATAGGAGTCAATAAGTACATTCCATAGTACAAAGAAGCAGCAAAGAAAATAAAGAAATGGTTCAATACAAAATGCAAATAAATCAAATGAAGAGATTTGTTGTGGAATAGATACAGAAGACACAATAGTGAAAGGGCATATAACAACTATAAACAGGCAAGAAACGATTATACAAGAATAAGGAGAGAAGCCCAAAAACAGCTTGAGGAGGATATCATAAATAAAAGTAGTGATCAACCGAAGGTATTTTACAGCTACATCAAAAGCAAAACCAAAGTAAAAGATAAATATATTCCATTGCACATGAGGGGATCACCTACACACAAAAGAAGGATATTTGTGAAGCACTAAATAAGAATTTTCAATCAGTTTTTACGGATGAAAATAATTTTGGAAGGGATGATATGGAACATACATGCCCACACATATTACAAGATACACAAATATCAGAAAAAGGAATACAGAAGGAGTTAAGTAAAGTAGACAAAGGATGAAATTTCATGTTGGGTGCTACATGAATGTTCAGTGAAGTTAAGTAAACCATTTTCTTTAATTTTCAAGAAATTCTTGAGACACGGTAAACTACCTGATATTTGGAAGAAGCCGAACATTGTTCCCTTATTCAAGAAAGGGAATAGGCAAAATCCACTCAGCTACCGACCAGTATCACTAACAAGTGTTGTAAGCAAGCTATCAGAAAAGCTGATAAGAAAAGTTTGGGTAAATCATCTAGAAGAACACAATATGATAACAGAAAGACAGTCTGGTTTAAGAAAGGGAAAATCCTATGTTACAAATCTGTTGAGCTACTATGGTAGAGTAACAGAAACATTACAGAATAGAGAAGGATGGGTGGACAGTATCTATTTAGATTTCAAGAAAGCATTTGACAGAGTACCACACCAACAGTTTTTATGGAAACTACCATCAAGGAGGAATCCGAAGCAAACTTTATTGTTGGATGCAAGATTTTCTCAAAAAAAGAGAAATGACAACATTACCAAGGGGAACTTACTCATCACGGAGGGAAGTGACTAGCAGAGTTCCACAGGGCTCAGTGCTGGCACCAATCATGTTTTTAGTGTCTATAAATGATATAGATAGCAACATTGGAAATGAAAGCTATCTAAATTCGTTTGCAGATGATGCTAAAATACAAAGAACATTTACTGATACAGACTCTTGTAAAGAGCTACAAGAAGAATTAAATAAACTTCATGAATGGAGCAATACATGGTAAATGGAATTCAATGTGTACAAGTGTCATGTAATCAAATTTGGTAAAAGTGGAAAAAGACCTGATTGGGATTATAAGTTAGGAAATAAAACCCTACACACATCAGAAAGAGAGAAGGACCTAGGTGTGATTATTAATGACAGACTATCTCCGGCTGACCACATCAGTGAGAAGGTACGGAACGTGTATTCACTGTTTGCAAATATGAGAATAGCATTCACATACATAAATGAAGACATGCTAAGAAAGATAATAGCATCATTTATCGGGCCAACTCTGGAGTATGCATCAGTAGTCTGGAGTCCTCACCTCAAAAAACAAATAGATAAGATTGAAAAAGTTCAAAAGGCCACTACAAGATGAGTACCAAGCTTAAGGGATCTAAGCTATGAAGAAAGACTAGAAAAACTGAATCTGCCTATACTACAGGAAAGAAGGAAAAGAGAAGACATGATTATGCTATATAAATGCATATCAGGGAAGAAGAAAATAGACATAAATGATTACATAACCAATGGGGATGCATCAACAAGAGGACACTGCAAAAAACTGCATAAAAAGAGAGGCGATAAAGATGTAAGAAAATTTAGTTTCCCAAATAGAGCAATGGATCAGTAGAATGCACTACTGAATGAAATATGTGCCAAAACAATTCATAAATTTAAGGAGATGTACGATAAATATGGTTTAAGACACGAGACAGTACGAGCTTGACTCATTCCTGTAAAAATACAATTAGGTAAGAACAAAATATGCTGTGACGGACCTTCATCTAATGGTCGTTTGTTATCTTACAAAATTTTTTCATTTTTACACGTTAAACCATTCATGGACGAAGGTAATTACATGACTTTTTCTTCCATATCAAGCCTAGTATAGTCCAACTATGATAAGGGTTTGGGGGGGGAGGATAAAAGTTGGCAAAAACAAATCGTCTACCTTAACAACATTTTTCATCAAAAACTTCTCAGAAAGTTTTCCTTTTCACACGGCATGTAGGTATTAGTATGTGACGTTTGGTACGCCTGTCAACACTCTTTGCACTAAGAAGCAATTATCTAATTTCTAAGAATATACTGTCACGAGTTGGCTAGTGACATTGGCTTTTGTGGGAAACCGCGAACTCAAGTGGAATCCCAGTTTATCGTTCAGTTAACCGCTCATTTGGACGGAAGCTTTGTCAAATCAATTTTTCATTGCCATACATGATTGTCTCTGTGTGAGACATTAGCGCTTCCGCTGAGCGATTTGTTTTGGGCGCGTTTCGCTCACTCGACCGTTAAAAAATGCGGCCTATCGCTCCCATTTCTTTCTCACGAGTTCACTCAGTCGAGTGTTTGTTGTGACGGAGAGAGGTTCTGTGCTCCAGAAGTGTGAGAGGAGAGGTCAGCTAGCACCCAAGCTCCACTAGTACAGTTCTCCAGTGCTCCTACCCTTGTTTGGGTGATACACCTCATTCATTGACTAGTATTTCTTTTCGTTTTCCTAGACTTAAGAGTTTAATTAAGGTGTTTTTCCTAGGCATAAGTATTTAGCTTTTGTGTGAGTGAGTGAGTGAGATATTTATAAGTATACGTGGGTGAGACAGGAGGGTGGAAGGGTTGTTGATAGAGCTTTGATGGACTATGTGGTTGTGTCTAGGAATGTAAGAGGAAGATTGTTGGACGTGAGAGTTCTGAGAGGGGAGGGTGGAGGTATGTCTGACCACTACTTGGTGGAGGGAAAGTTAAGAGTAGGTAAGAAATGGGTGAGAGCTAGGAGGGTTTGGTGTGGCAGGGAGGTTTTGAAAGTGAGTGAGTTGGATAAAAGAGAGAAAAAGATAGAGTATCAGGAGAAATTGAAAGATGAGTGGAACGCAGTGAAAGATCGGGAAAATGGCAGCGTGGAGGAGGAATGGCAGTTGTTTAAGAGTGCTGTGGTGGGGCATGCAGAAGAGGTGTGTGGTGTGAGATGTGTGGGTGGTGGTGTAAGAAAAGGAAGTGAATGGTGGTGCGAGGAAGTAAGTATGGCTGTGGCTGAGAAGAGACGTGCATATGAAGTGTGGCTGCAGAGGAAGGATGAGATGTCATATGAAAGGTATAAGGAAAAGAGGAATAGAGCGAGAAGGGCTGTGCGTGATGCTAAAGTGGCAGCAGATGAGAGGTGGGCTAGGCGGCTGACAGAGAATTTTCAACAGAATAAGAAAATGTTTTGGAAGGAGGTGAAAAGGGTGCGAAAGGGAGAGTCTGGGAAGGAAGAACGAGTAAAAGCAGAGGATGGAAGGATGTTAATTGAGATGGATGCAGTAAGGAAGAGATGGGCAGAGTATTTTGAAAGACTGTAAATGTAGAGGAGGAAAGGATGGCTGAGATTGTGGCAAATGGAAGGGTGCAAGGAATAAATGTGTTGGGAGAGTTGAGTGATTCTTTGATCACGAAGGAGGAAGTGGAGAAGGCAGTAAAGGAGATGAAAACAGGGAAAGCTGCAGGTATGGATGGGTGTGCTGTGGAATGCCTGAAGGGTGGTGGAGTGACTATTGTTGACTGGTTAGTAAGATTGTTGAATGTGTGCTTTGAGAAAGGTATGGTGCCAATTGACTGGGAAAGTGCTTGTGTGGTCCGTTGTATAAAGGCAAGGGTGATAAGTATGAATGTACTAGCTTTAGGGGCATAAGTCTATTGAGTGTTGTAGGTAAGGTGTATGGTAGAGTGTTAATCATGAGAGTTAGAGAGGGTACAGAGGGAGTGATTGGTGATGAGCAGTGTGGCTTTAGGAGAGGGAGGGGATGCGTTGATCAGGTGTTTGCTGTGAGACAAGTGTGTGAAAAGTATTTAGCGAAAGGCAAGGATGTGTTTTGGGCATTTATGGATTTAGAGAAAGCGTATGATAGAATTGATAGGGAGGCTTTGTGGACTGTTTTAAGATTGTATGGACTTGATGGTAGGTTACTAAAAGGGGTGAAAAGCTTTTATGTAAATAGTAGAGCGTGTGTAAGAGTGGGAAATGCTGTGAGTGATTGGTTTCCCGTGAGAGTCGGGCTGCGACAGGGTTGTGTGATGTCGCCTTGGTTGTTTAATATTTACATGGATGGTGTTGTAAGGGAGTTGAATGCAAGAGTTTTAGGTGGAGGTCTGAGTCTAGTGAATGTTGATGGTGGAGAGTGGAATCTGAAGCAGCTGCTGTTTGCAGATGATGCTCCACTGGTGACTGATTCAGGGGAGAAATTGAGACAGTTCGTAGAGGAGTTTGGAAGGGTGTGTGAAAGGAGGAAATTGAAAGTAAATGAGAATAAGAGTAAAGTGATGAAGTGTAACGAGGTTGATAGATGGTCGGGGGATGAATATAATTTTGAATGGTGAGTTGCTTGAGGAGGTAGATTGTTTTAAATATTTAAGGTCACATGTTGCTGTGGATGGAAGAATAGATGCAGAAGTGAAGTTTAGAATAAATGAAGTAGGGAAGGTGCTGGGAGGAATGAAAAAAGTGTTTAAATGTCGTTCGCTTGGAATGGATGTAAAGAGAAGGCTGTATGAGGGTGTTGTGGTACCGACTGCGTTATATGGGGCTGAAATATGGAATCTGGGTGTAGCAGAGAGGAAAAGTTTGAATGTAATGGAGATGAGGTGTCTGAGGAGTATGTGTGGAGTGACGCGTATGGATCGGGTGCGAAATGATGAAGTGCAAAGGAGAACTGGAATTGTTCGGGAGATGGCTGGTAGAGTTGAGCAGAGGGTGTTGCGATGGTTTGGGCATATGGAGAGAATGGATAATGAGCGATTGGTGAAAAAGATAACTAGATCTGATGTGAGAGGTGTAAGGCTGAGAGGAAGACCACGAATAGGATGGATGGACAGTGTGAAGAGAGCGCTGGATGCGAGAGGGATGTCTGTTGAGAAAGGAAGAGTGGCTGTGCGTGACAGAAATAAATGGAGAGAAATTGTGAATGAATAAGTGATGATGCAGCCCTGAGGGGATATTCTCCCGCATTTGGTCTGATCAGCTAGTCAGGTCAGGTGCGGGTAAGGGGATGGGTCTGTTATGATGTGGCAGGGAGTAAACCAGTTCTGCTGTCGGGCCCTGCTGCTGATGTCACTGATTGCATTGCGCAGTTGACCCTTGTGCCGTGTGGTGTGGTGAGGATCTGTCCGTTCTCCCCTTTGGGGCTAAGATGCGAATAAATGTGTTTGAATGGATGAGGAAATGGCGAGTGTGTCGTCCTGTCTCGGCTACCTCCCTTTCCCTGGGGAAGCAGCCTAGTATGTAGATAGATAGATAGAGTGAGTGCGATCTCATTAATTAGATTTAAAATGTAACGTTAAATTTATTTTGTAATCAATAAATTTAACAGTTCTTTTCTTGAGCTTAATGTAAGTAAAGTCGTGTTTTATTCTCCATAATTAAGTTTATTTCCCATATAGCTCCTAGCTTGCATAAACGTTTGCTATTCATAACTGGTACTTAGGCCAGTCTTGTTGTATTAAGCTTAAAATCCGTTGTGCCTCCTAGGAGTTAAGCATCAGCAAGAACCTGATATTATTATTAGTATTAGTTATTTATTGTCAGGGGTGAAGTAACTTTCTCAGAGGCTAACAGTACTAATAATCAGCATTTGTGAGTAATTAGTCTCTGCTGTGTACTGTTGAGAAAATTTATAAATTCTCGTTCTGAGAAAATCGGCGAAGTAAGCCAGCATAAATAATCATTGCTTGATGTAGCAAGACAATCATTGTCCCTGCTCGTCAATATTATTGAACATTATTATCAATTAAATAATATTTAACATTTATTTTAAAAACCCCGTGTTATTTTAAAAACCCCATGACAATTGGCGACCTCATTCCAGGATATTAACTCCTAGCTCTAAAGCTATTCACGAGATAGTACTCACTTGTTCATATTTAGGAATTTATCATTAAAGTTTATAGGCACAAGTTTACTGGTGTTTTAGCGTTAATTTAGCAAGTGAATTTTTGCTTTATTAATCCATAGAGTACTTAACTCTATTTAGTACTTTATTTTTGGTAACGCCAGACGATTTTATTCGCTCCTGGGTAGCCGCCGTACCCATTGTGTTAATTATTGAGTCTTCTCAGTTATTTTGCATTTTTGCTTTATTCTTTTCCAGTTAACTAGATAAGACTGGTCACCACTAGCTTGTGTCTGTACTCTTTACTTGTGTCATTAGCATTCATTTGCGAAGCAGTCAGTACTCAGTTTCGTTTGCTTAATAAATTAGCGTCATGGGTACCACTGTATTTTTACAGGAAGCCAAAGAAATGGGTCTTTCGGACCCAACCAAAATTAAAGAGTATATACTCTCACGGCATAATCAGAAGCAGCAGTGTGAGAATGATGCCCTTGAAGAGCGTAAGATTCAGCGCGAATACGAGCGAGAACAGCATGAGGAACGCAAAAAGGAGTGCGAATACAAGCGAGAACAGCGCAAACACGAACAGAAACTGCGCGAACACGAGCAGAAACATGCGCGTACACGAGCAGAAACTGCGCGTACACGAGCAGAAACAGCGCAAACTCGACTTAGAACATGAGCGAGAACAACGTGAGGAACGAGAGAGAGAACGTCAGTACGAGTTACAACAATGCGAGAGAGAACAAGAGCACAAACATGCCGAGCGAGAAGCACATGAAAAACACGAATATGAAATGCTGAACCTCAAGTGAGATTCCTTGGCTTCAGACACATCCGGTGCAGTTGGTCCAAGCTCCACGAGCGTTCTCCCTGCACATGTCCTGGCGACCCCACGCATCAAGCTTCCTTCATACAAGGAAAGCGAGCGAATCGAGCCATACATAGCTCTTTTTGAGGACATGGCAAACATGTATCAACTGGATGAGGCAGCTAAGCGGATCCAATTTCTTAGTTTATTTGAGGGCCCTGCCCTCGATATTCTCTACAGAATTCGTGGAGACAATCTCACCTATGAAATGATGAAAGCTGCACTCATTTAGGCGTATGGTCTCACAGTAGACAACGCCAAAGTTCAGTTCATGCGAGCTCGTCTCCAAGACAAGGAGACAGCTGTTCAGTTCCTCGATCGTCTCACTGCTTACTTAAATGAGTGAATGGAGAAAGATGAAACTCCTTCCACACGTGAGGGGATAATTGACCTTATGCTGCGTACACAGCTAGAGAGGTCGTGGCCTGCTGAGCTCATAGCACAGCTTAAGATCTGCCAGGTGAAAGATGCCAGCCAAATGGCAGAAAAGGCTGACGCATTCTTTACTGCATACGGGTATCAAATTTGTAAGCAAAACACCTGGAACAGAACTTATAAATCTGTGAAATCGTCTCAGACTGAACCCCAGCAGCAAGGCCATTCTCAGAGTAATGGCCAAGGTCCAAAACCGCAGTGGAAGGACCAGAGGCAAAACACTCAGAAACCTGAGTGGAAGAGGTACAACAAGTACCCTAATCAGCAGCAGTATCAGCCACGCAACCGACCGTTGGGACAAACTTTTCACCACCAGCTCAAAAGAGGCGGGAAGTGAATGCACCCTTCATTCCTCAGCAGCAGCACGGTGGTCACGTCCCTACCAGTATGGGTACTCCCCACAGTTCAATAGTCCCACAGTGACAGTGAACCCCCCTCCACAGATGGCCAATGTTCCATCTTCCCAGGCAGTGAGTACAAACCCCCAATATAATTCACAAGGCACAATGTTTGCCGCATCAATTCAGCAGCCTCATGAGTGGCTAGCTGCTTCCTCCACAGGCCCTCCCACAGTTGACAGTACCTTCCTTGTTCAGCCAGGGTTTGTGGGAGGCATTCCTGTGAAGGTCCTGATAGATAATGGATCCTCAAGTTGCTCTGTCAAACAGAGTTTAGTTCGGCCTGAGCAATATACAGGTCGACAGATCCATGCAAACCTTATTGATGGATCAGTGAGATTGTTCCCTGAGGCATGTATCCAGGTGGCATCTCCATTTTATACTGGTACGACACTCGCAGCTGTCATGCCAGAACCCTTATTTGACCTCATCATAGGCAACATTTATGGTGCCAAGGATAGTTGCACCGAACATGACGCTACTCAGACTTCGGCTGCTGCGGTAACACGAGCCATGGCTGAGGCTCCAGACTGTGTCACCCCAGCGATCATTGAATCGCTGCAAGATCTGATGTGTAGTCAACTTGTTGTACAGGAACGACATTCTGACCCGACACTTGCTGCCGTGCGGAACAAACAAAAGGGTCGAGTGATTAAGTATTCACGGGGTGGTCGAGCCAAGTTCCTTCGCAAACAAGGACGGCTCTACCGTGAGTCACGAACACCTGAGGGCAATGTTCGACTGCAGTTTGTCATTCCTGCCAAGTACCGCCTAGCAATGTTACAATGGGGTCATTGTTCAGTCTCAGGAGGTCACATGGGCAAAAGGAAGACCCAGGGCCGTATCCGAGCTGACTTTTTCTGGCCAGGGATGGGACGAGACATAGATAGTTTTGTCTGTTCCTGCAGTGTGTGTCAAAGTAACACCATTAATCAGGGACATGCCCTTCCTGTGCCGTTCGTAACCACACCTGTAATCTCTGAGTCAGTTGAGAGACAGGATAGTGGTGAAGTGGGTGCAGACCTGACGTCTCACTTGTTGGCCCCACAGGACACAGTATGTCCAGGGCCTCTACATACATATTATGTACCGTAAGTTAAGGGGGAAGTTCGAGAGAGAACTCCGCAGAGGCGACTCGAGGCTATGGAAGACCCGAGTTTGCACAAGGATTCTCAGCTCCCCGATACTAATATAAGTACTGTAGGTTAAGGGGGAAGTTCGAGAGAGAACTCCGCAGAGGCGACTCGAGGCTATGGAAGACCCGAGTTTGCACAAGGATTCTCAGCTCCCCAATATTAATATAAGTATTGTAGGTTAAGGCACAGGTTGAGGACCCGTGTGCAGTTCGTGGCTATGGAAGACCCGAGTTTGGACGAGGATTCTCAACTTGCCGACACTAATCGTGTGCTATAATTAATGGCGACCTCGAATGTACGAAGCTTAGGCTGTCACTTGTATTTTTCTGCTAGAGCGTACTTTTCATAGTCTGTACTGATTGCTAGGCAGAGAGAGTAATTGTAACGTAATAAGAATTTTGTCTCATTGACACTTTTGATGCTCCACCTCAATTGATTTTGCAGGTACAGCAATGGGCGTAGCAGTTTTGCTGTGCGGGCCAGCTGATCGTCTGCCGCATGCTGCCGCCTCTTCTCCTCTGCCTTCGTCGTTGCCATATTATTATTTACTGTGTCATTTTACACATAGGTACAGTTACACTATAACTGTCACACCTACACCGTGTATTACATACACCACGCTACACAACAATTAGTTGTCAGTGTAAATGTAGCGACTTTTCGCTCAGTTTGACCTGCGTACAGGATTTTCACCGTCGTCACGGAGTTTTTCCCTCAAGCTTGCTTTTATTAACATAAATAAGAGATTTTTTTCGCTCACTGGCGACTGTGACTTTCTCCTGTAGCAGGATAGCACACACACCACAGTGTGAATCTTGTGTGACTGAGCTAGGATTTATATGTATGCATATTGAAATTTTTTTTCTGAAGGAAAAAAGATTTGATATTTGATGGGGCGTAATGTCACGAGTTGGCTAGTGACATTGGCTTTTGTGGGAAACCACGAACTCAAGTGGAATCCCAGTTTATCGTTCAGTTAACCGCTCGTTCGGACGGAAGCTTTGTCAAATCAATTTGTCATTGTCATACGTAATCATCTCTGTGTGAGACATTAGCACTTCCGCTGAGCGATTTGTTTTGGGCGCGTTTTGCTCACTCGACCGTTAAAAAATGCGGCCTATCGCTCCCATTTCTTTCTCACGAGTTTACTCAGTCAAGTGTTTGTTGTGATGGAGAGAGGTTCTGTGCTCCAGAAGTGTGAGAGGAGAGGTCAGCTAGCACCCAAGCTCCACTAGTACAGTTCTCCAGTGCTCCCACCCTTGTTTGGGTGATACACCACATTCATTGACTAGTATTTCTTTTCGTCTTCCTAGACTTAAGAGTTTAATTAAGGTGTTTTTCCTAGGCATAAGTATTTAGCTTTTGTGTGAGTGAGTGAGAGCGATCTCATTAATTTGATTTGAAATGTAACGTTAAATTTATTTTGTAATCAATAAATTTAACTTCTTTTTCTTGAGCTTAATGTAAGTAAAGTCGTGTTTTATTCTCCATAATTAAGCTTATTTCCCATATAGCTCCTAGCTTGCATAAACGTTTGCTATTCATAACTGGTATTTAGGCCAGTCTTGTTGTATTAAGCCTAAAATCCATTGTGCCTCCTAGGAGTTAAGCATCAGCAAGAACCTGATATTATTATTAGTATTAGTTATTTATTGTCAGGGGTGAAGTAACTTTCTCAGAGGCTGACAGTACTAATAATCAGCATTTGTGAGTAATTAGTCTCTGCTGTGTACTGTTGAGAAAGTTTATAAATTCTCGTTCTGAGGAAATCGGTGAAGTAAGCCAGCGTAAATAATCATTGCTTGATGTAGCAAGACAATCATTGTCCCTGCTCGTCAATATTATTGAACATTATTATCAATTAAATAATATTTAGCATTTATTTTTAAAAACCCGTGTTATTTTAAAAACCCCGTGACATATACTGTAAGTGCAGGGTGGTCGCAGGCAAAGGTTACGTATTCCAGTGTTATATCACAAGTTTTTCTTTCTTCACATGTACACTTTTTCCCAGTTTTTATCTTCCCCTCCCCACCTCATCTGTCATATTGGGGCTGCCTGGACTCCAGATGAAAGAAAAGATTGATATGATTACCTTCGTCTAGCAATGGCTCAAAAGCTGTGAAAAAAAGAAGAAAAATTTAAACTGACAAATAGTCTTTAAGCAAGATCCCCCAAAATTGGCCACTTTGCATATTTTGGAGAAAAAGGTAAAAGCTATTTATAATGCCATGAAAATAATCCATAGCTGTATTTAAATCCGTTAGTGAGAAGATTAAGTAGAAATATACTGTACAATATAAATCAAAATGCATTGCAATTTGTTTTAATGCCCATCTATCAATACTGCATGTATTGTTTGATGCAATGAACAAGTCGGCGATGTTTGCTGCACTTTTTTTTTTTTTTTTCACTGAATTGAGTATATTGTCACTGTTGTAAGTGCAGAGGACGTGTCACAGATCAAAGGTTTAAATTTCGAGCACTTTGTAAAGCCTGAGAAACAGTCGTTCATTTGTGACCTATGACTATCTAATAAATCCATAACCTTAATTGCTACTGCACCAAACACTGTACTGTAGCTTATATGACCGTATATTATTTCATACAGTTATGAAGGATTATCAGAGAAATTACCAATATGCCGGATATCGAACCCAGGACTCTCAGCTGAGAGCCAGGCAGCATACCACTACACCACGACCAGGTAAAATTTCACTCTCGTTGTCACAATCTTGTAACCAACGTCGTTCCGTCCCCCACTGTGGCCTGAAGAGGGTGAGTTAAGCCCCTGGCACTCGGGCAAGAAGATGCTTTTAATCTATCCCAAGCACTTACGGCAAGTCAGAATGAAGAGAGAACCTGTATTTTTACAGGTCAACCAGGGGAGAATGTAAATTTGCATTTGACCAACAGGCGACAAACTGGGGAGGATGCAAGTTTATGTGTTAACCGGAAACGGGATAAACAAACCTGCACCTTATGCCTAGTGTCACACCCTGTAAAGGGTGATCTCAGCCAAATTATCTCCAGGCATATTCTCACTAATCACGGATGACAACTGTCCTCCCAGCACACCACTATCCCATGCACTTCCTCTTTCAGATATTATGGTTTTTTACTTATTTATACTCAAAAATAATTGCATTCTTCCAATGCGCCAGAATCGCTTGCAACTCCACCCTCACCCCCCCCCCAAAAAAAAAAAAAAATGCTACATATCTGTAAGTACTAGACTGGGAATTCCTCCAGGGAAGACACCTTCACCATATTGCATTTAACCTATTGTTGGTTTGAAACTCAATTTATAGTTTCATCCCCCTCGGTTGGACAAATCATAAACTTTTTCTTGTCAATGTCACTTCTACAAACTCTCAGACTAATTATAAGAAACCAAGTAAATATGGCATTTGATCGAAAGTGTTCATAGCGTATTTAGATCGATGCATTCTAAGAGAGTGACCGGCCTTATGCTGCCATTATCAGAGAAAGAGAGAGAGAGAGAGAGAGAGAGAGAGAGAGAGTGAGAGAAGAGGATGATAGGGCGGGAGGGGAGTGGGTGAGCACAATGTGTTTTCAGCTAAATGATGTGAATCATTCAAAAATTGTTCCTGTGCATGGGAAGTTCAAACATGACAATTTCTTCTCACTTAAGAAAAGTAGTATGGACAGTATTAAGTTATGTACATGTTTGTGCCTACCAATAACAGGTTAATTTACTCTCTCTCTCTCTCTCTCTCTCTCTCTCTCTCTCTCTCTCTCTCTCTATATATATATATATATATATATATATATATATATATATATATATATATATATATTTGTGTACATAATTTTGTTTATTCATATTTTTATTTATATAGATGGTTTCATTGGTGGAGAGAGGGAGAGAGAGAGAGAGAGAGAGGTCAGCAGACTTTTACTTACGTTGACCATTTTTTCCATCGTCTTACACTGAACACAACGGTGCATCATGCTCACATAATATTACCTCTGGTTAGTCTGTAAAGTGATGGACAGGAGAATGACTCACCATGCAGGAGAGATACTCACCAGGCAGGAGGGTGACTCACCAGACAGGACAGCGACTCACCAGGAAGGAGGGTAAGGGTGTGTTTGGCCGCCTGAAGATTGATATCAGTGACCACCAGTCGGGCGCCCTCCCTGGCCAGCACCTGACAACATGCACGCCCAATGCCGCTCCCGCCGCCTGAAGCGACAGGCAGTAGTAAGTTCACAGTAAACTTTACCCTTTATATATAAAGCATTATCTGTAGCGAGTGTTGTGTTATCTTACTGAACAATTTTCTCAGTCAGACAGTACACGGTGCTCTCTCTCTCTCTCTCTCTCTCTCTCTCTCTCTCTCAGTCAGTGCTTATGTGCCCTCTGCTTGCTGCACAGTAGGCAGTCAGTATTCAGTGCTCTTCTTAACCCTTTAAGACCGCAATTGTTTCAGGCAGGGTACCTCCCACAACCGCAATTCGGGAGTGTTTTGGCGACTTTCACCTAGGGCAAATTGACCGTTCTGGCTAAAGAGGAAGAATTTACACACCTGACAACGCAATCCGCACCCCCATAGGCCTAACGTTTACCGCACAATCGCTCGTCAAAATTTAAAAAAAGTTTATGATAGTTATCCCTCGAAAACAATCGAAAACATGAAAATTTTGATAACTACCTATTTTTCTTATTGAAACAGGTCATCTCTCAGTGTTCTGTCACACCACCCATGAAAACAGGTATATGTAGGTGTTGGGAGATTACTAGACTGTGGGGAGATAAAGTAGGCTGTGGAGAGTAAGCCTGTAGGTACGGGGGTTGGAAATAATCAGGTTTTCGCATGAAAAGAAAGCACTTCATGATGTTCTGTAACATTTACCATGAAAACAGGTGTGTATGTAGGTGTGGGGAGATAACTAGTGTGGGGAGTAGGCCTACAAGGCCTTGGTGGTACTTGGGGAGAAAAAGTTTGGCAACAAACAAATTGTCTTGTGAAAACCCTCCATTTCAATGGGATTTGTCATATCAGCCATAAAAACAGGTGTGTATGTAGGTGTGGGAATAAAACAGATGGGAGTAGCCCTACAAGGCCTCAGAGTCATTCCAAAACTAACACAGAGCATATAAATGTTTATAACCATCAAGGACATCAAAATAAAGTTGAATAATGCTGTAAATGCATGCATAAGAAAGGGAAAGAAAAGGCAATAATTTTTTTCTGATTTCTCTTTTTACTGTCCCAACTTCCAGACAGACTTGGTGGGCATTGTCTAGGTTCCTACTTGGGACAAAGGTAGAGGGAGGCCCGAAGAATGCTCCCTCGGGTGACGCTTGTCCCGGGGACGACGGGAGGGGGAGGCCCGGTGGGCACTCCTGGCTAATGCTGTAGGTCCGGTGGACTCTGTCATCCTGCCATCGGGGCTGGGGCATTTTGGGGGACGACTAGTGGTCTGCCCAATGAAGGTAGCTCTGGTGGAGTCTACCCCTGGGCCCACCCCACTCCTGGAGAGATCCAGTGAAGGTTGTCTATGAGAAGTGCCGACATGCTGGCTCCTGGAGGTGGATGGCAGAGAGAGGAAAATTGATGGTCACTCCACCCAAAGTAGGTCCAGTGGACACTACTGTGCTGCTGCTCCCCTGGGGTATAGCAGGACTTGAGACTCTGGTGGAGTCCCCTCCTCTTGTGAAGGCCGATCTGGTGGCACGGCATCCGAAGGCCTGCTTGGGACTTGGTTGTTGCAAGTCCCACCCCGATTCTGGCGAGTGCTTCCTGAACTGGAGTGTAGTGCACTCAGACTGTGTACTGCCTGGTGGTCTGGCTGCGAGGAAGAGGGGCGTCGGGTCACGGGGGAGATATGTAGTTCCCGCTCTGAAGGCGGAAAAGCCTCCCCTTCATCTCCCTGTGGGGTGGAGGTCACCTCTCTTTACCTTCCTCCTGGGGTGGTGGTGTCAGGGTAGCTCTGCTGAGCAGGCTGAGCAGGTATTTCAGACATGAAAGTAAAACAATTCGTATATTTCAAGTATATCTATAAACAACACTGTCTTCGCCTGGCAGGCGAGGCACTTGCATGGTTACCATAGCAACCCCCCACACCTCTCCACACATCCTGATGGTGCAGCATCCACCACAGTAAACCGGAGGTCATAATGCATAAGCTTTTCATTCCGTCACTAAACACAAAGGCGTGTGCTATTCAGAACTGCTGAGCAGTAATTTGCCATGAAAATAACATGAAATATGTAACTGATGGGGTGGTAAGTTCGGTTTTAAACATGAGGAGATAGATAAAGATAATGATGGCTGTCTACTGATAGGTGATTCTTAATCGGTTTTTAATGCCGATTTTTAAAAAGTTCTAGGTTTTCTTCTATCACACACAGATTTTGCACAAATGGCTGACAGTTTCTCTATTAGTGAGGCAAGATTTTTATATGAAAGTACTATACAGTTCGATATAAATCGTTAGTACAAAGAAGAAGGGGAATGAATGATGTATATATATAGTGAAATAACTTTTTTGAATGCACGTACCATGATTTTAGTGCAGGAGCATGTGCAATCCCGTGGGCATTTTTTGAAGAAAGCATGGCACCTATTCAGCTGACTAAAATGCAACCTCAGTATAAATAAAAACATAGGTGGCAGTCTGATATCTTGTCAGATTAAAAATGGCGGCCAGTTTCAAAGATTGCTACTTAGCAATAATAGTAATTCATATTCTTGCAGCTAAATATCACAGGATTGCTCGATTTTAATGATCTATACATCAAATTATATGTTTTGGGTGATGCCAAATCCGATTCTGACCTTCAAAAATGCATTGCAATGACCTGTGCCCATTTATTTGCATACTTCTCAAATACTAGAGCAAATAATTTCATCTGTATACATGTAACTCTGTTGAAAAGGCCCAAACTATTTAATAATAAGGCATATATTTCAATATTTAGAACTAAAGCCTTCTTTAATCATGAACTTCAATACAACAGAGAAAGATGATTTAGTATATTGTTTGGTGTTTAAGTCACAATATATAAAAATAATCATACAATAGCAGGAATAGGTGATGAGGTTTATCTAAACACACTGTTGCCCAATATGCTACTCATTTACTTTTTTCTGACATCATCTATTTTTTTCTGACAAAAAGTGCCAGTAAAATTGGTTGAAACGTCACTTAAATGTGCTATTAGAATAATGGCCTGGAATATGATGTCACATACATTTACCATACATACACTTACCAAATAACTAGCGATTCATATATGCCTGACCAACTATTACCTATGAATGTACAATGCATAATTATGCTGTTAAAGGTTTTTCTCACTGTTCAAGTTAACTTCAAAGATTCAACTAGAGAGCTATATTGTACAATAGTCCGTGTATGAGTCCTCTGCTGACAAATTATGTTCATGACTAAAGTGTATAATCTATGAAACGGAGCACTAGAACAACAAAAACCGACATGGCATTATGTGCTATGCCTCTGTATATTATCATTGCTAAATAACATCTTAATTTTCATCGTCACTTTCATCTTCTAACACTATGGTCTCTGTATTTTAACATTCTACCTCACTATCGAGCAACTGCATAGACTTGTACACCTCAAGTCTGCACTTCGACAAGAACAACGGCCAGTGTAACAGTCAGACTTTTATACAGCCACATTTAACCAAGTGAATCACTGCATAAGGTGCTGGTGGTTGTTTGGTCATAACTGGTTCCCATTCTTTACCATCAAACTTCCACCCCTAACCCTCAGGTGATGGCAGTCTAGGAATGGCAGTTCGATCTTGGTTCCATACCAATAACTGGTAATGTGTGCCCAATATGGCCTCCAGGAGTGCCTCAGAGGTTGGTGGGAGTTTTTCTGACTCAATCTGCGTCTTCTTGGAAAATCACCATCTTAGGTCTTTCTGCCTGGAAATACGAGTCTTTGGAAAGTAAAGTTGACAAACAAATTTCTCTATGGAGGTGAGTACACTATTTCATCTGTTGGTCTGTCACTAGTGCCTAGACTTGTCAGAGCTGACAGAACATCATCCTCTGCTTCCTGAAAAGCTTTCCAACAGCTAAGTTTCCCCTTGCCAGCAAAACTACTTGTGTTATCTGGACCACTGAGTACATGAAATACTGGGAGAGCAGCAGTTCTATTTGGACCAAGTGCCTCAACAATTGGTCTTGGAGGGATCAGTCTATGCCGCTTTCCCATTCCTGTCACAAATGATGTGTCTTGCCACAAATCTGGTTACACGTCAGCATCTGGGGAATGATTTTGCAGAGTTGTTGAATCTGAGGTTGCTGCTTCCAGAGCATGCAGGAGAAGTTTGGTGTCTGCCTCTTCTTGGTTGCTGTCAAGGAAGCTCATATCCCTGTGTGTACCTTGACACTTGCTACCACTAGCCACAATTACATTTTGCTGATTTTCAGTAGCTGCTGTCAGTAGTTTCCCTGCCACGTATGTTGTTCATTCAAGCTTTGTTTGTGTATGAGACAACAGTTTCTTCAATGATATGCTGGCAATGTTTGTTGTGTCTGTTATGTGATAAGCGACTGTTGGTTGTCCTCCTTGTCTTCTTTCTCTAGCGGCCAGTTTCAGTGAATTTTCTACAACATATATATATGTTTAATTTTAGGCGCAGCTCATCACAGTCACTGTACTTTTACAAGATGTGTTCTGTAAATCTTTGCGCAAGCTCTGAACAGTGCCTCACGTCCTTTGACTTTGCAAAAGCTTGGACTTCAGCCATTGCATGAGCAATCACTACTGTTTTCATTGGTCCTTCATCAGTGCCATGATTCTTGCTGGTTGCATTGGTAATGGTTTCAGTATTTCCAGGAAGCTTCTCTAGGATGTCCACCAAACTGCTTTTCATTGAACAGTGAAGCACTGCACCACTGGGGGCAAACAGAGATCGGGGTACAACAGAAAATTCATATTTCCCCATTGCATCTTAAAGTTTATGTCGGGCCTAGCCTTGCAAACAACCAATAGCGTTGCAAACAATGGACGATCCTGTTTCAGCTCAACCACTTTGTCACGAGTGGATATTCTTGTTTTCTTTACTACACTCATCCATGTAGCCAGCTTCTTTTTCTTCATTGAGGCCCAGAGGTTTTCAGACGAACCCTTGATTCGTTTAGCAACAAATGTCTCAAACAATTCTTGTCCAGTCTCGTCTAGTTTGCAATGATCTTTAGTTTAAGAAGCAGTATAAATATAAGAATAACATGATACATAAAATTAATGTACAAATGGTGCAGTCAATCAATATTGTGAAACTATGTGTAGATGGCATTATGCAATCACTGTGATGCCCAGTACCTATAAACGTATTTAAAGAGACAGAAGATAGAAATGGATGAGGTGTCTGAGACTAATTTTTATGTACCGCTAAGAAAAATTAAAGGAAATTTATACTTTTTCCCATATTTCTAGCTGTTTAGATTTGGGTCCAGAATTCTCGATAATTCCTAAAAAATAGTATAAACTTTTATTTCAGCATTGTAAAAAACTTCCAATTTGATGAAAAGAGCATGAGAATCGGCCTATCCTGTTAGATTTTATTCGTATATTAACAATTATCAGTAACGCCTGGCGACCATTTTCAAAATTGGCCGCCATTTTGAATCTAACAATTTTTCAGACTGCCACCTTGGTCCCTAAGACATAAAAACAGGTGCCATAATTTCTTCAAAAAGTACCCACAGGATTTCATATCTGCAGATATGCACCTGCACTATGAAGGCAGTTTTATTCACTTTCAAACTTCTTTTCTTCGACTTCCTTCCACTTTCTGGTAGTTGCTTGCATTCTCACGTTACAGTCCTCCAGTAATCCGCCATCATGTTTATTTTCCAATTTCCCTCGTACCTCCACTTCATCTCTTTGATATCTTGATGGAACCTTTTCACTGTGCTCCTCACTCAGGCACTCAGGTCGCCGAGTTTCTCCGGGAAATGATCGAGATGTGTGTGTAAAAAAGTGCACCTTAACACTCATATTGCACCCAGGTTTCCTGAAGGTCTGCAACATGGTCTCAGTTGTGGCTTTGTAGTTTGAACACATTGTTTCCCCAAAAGCCCCAACACTTTAAAACTCACTCATGCCTGTTTGAGATTTTCATTCTTATTCTTATTATTATTTTTTTTTTTCAGACTGTGGGTCTTTCATTAGTTTATGAATCTTAAGGCCAACAAATATTCCTGCATTAATTTTGCCAGTAGTAATGCTTAGGAACTTCTTTGAAAGGTACTGCAAATAGAGTCAATCTGCAGACATAGTTTTGACGAACTGTTTCACCAAACCAAGATTGATCTGTAAAGGTGGAAGCAGTACTGGTTCAATGAAGAGTTCATGGAAAATATTTTTTGATCCAGGCAACAGATTTCTTCTATGTGGCCAGGTTTTGACCACCCAGTGCTTGCCTTTAGTTCTGCTGTTCCATTCGCATAATAAATATGGCATTTTTGTGTAGCCTGCTTGCTGACTTAGAAGATGCCTATGATTCTGAAGTCTCCACACGCCTGCTAGTTGTATTCCTCATACCTGATATCAACTGTCAGCACCAAACTACATGCACAGTGCACACTACACTTCCTTTTCAAAATTAAAAAAAAAGGAAAAATGGCACAATTAAATCTGGCCTCGGAGTCTCCAGAGGGGGGGACCATAAATTCCCCCACAATCCGCCCCTCTCCTGGTGACGACTCTGAGAGATGCCTGGAATCACTGTCTGACTCACTTCTTCATTTCTGCAACATTCACGACCTTTCCTCTAATTTTCTCTCTGTCGAACATCACCCCTCCTCCTCTAAACCTCACCTTCTCATTCTGTCTGAGACTCAGCTGTCTGAGGCAACTGACAGCAAACCCTTTTCTGTTTTCTCCTACTTCCGCTATACTCATTTTAAAGCCGAAGGTGGCGGTTGTGTATACGTATGCAACGATTTGTCTTGCTCTTGTGTTCCTGAACTTGATTCTTCTCAATTCTCTACTTTCTGGCTTCAGCTTTCTTGTCATTTTCTGACTAAATATATCTGCGCTGTTAATTATCTCCTAATTCTACTATCAAAAATTCTTCAACTGTCTTACTTCTGTGATGGAACACATTCTGTCCATTTCTCCTTTCTCTGCAATTTCCATTGTAGGAGATTTCAATGTTCACCACCACCTTTGGCTCTCCTCTCCTTTCACTGATCCACCTGGTGAAAAAGCCTACATCTTAACTATCCTTAATGACCCAGAGCAGCTTGTACAGCACCCTACCCATATCCCTGACTGCCTTGGAGAGAGCTCCAACATACTTGACCTATTTCTTATAATTAATCCTTCTGCTTTCACTGTTAATCTTTCCTTTTCTATTGGACTCCTCCGGTCAAAACCTAATTACCTTGACCTGTCCTATTGCTCTGGTATGGCCTGTGGACCCTCCAAAGAAACGTCAACTGTGGCACTTTGGAGCTGTGGATTGGAAGGCCCTCAGGCAGAACTTCTTTGATTTTCCCTGGAATGATTACTACATCCATGGGTGGGAGCCCTCTGAGTGTGCATTTCGCATTACGGAGGTTATTCTCTCAGGCATGGAAGCATACATTCCCATCTCATATCCTTTGACTAATGCAAGAATGCCTTGGTTTAATCACGCTTGTTCTAACGCTGTATGCAAAAAGGAGAGGGCCTATGAAAGGTACAAGAACTAACCCACCCCTGAATCTCATCTTGCTTATGTTTCTGCCCAGAATCGTGCTAAGTCTGTTCTTCGCTCTCTAAAAATAATTTCATCTGTATTAAATGCTCTCAACTCTCCAAATCAAATTCTTCCTGCTCCTTCTGGCACCTTGCCAAAACCTTTCTAACAACTTTACCTCATCAACCTTCCCTCCTCTTTTCTACTCTGATGGCTGTGTAGCTGTTTCTTCTACTGATAAAGCAGATCTCTTCACTCACACTTTCTCCTCCAACACCATCTTAGATGATTCCAGTGCTGTTCCTCCATCACTTCCCCCCTCTGACTTCCTCATGGCTGACATTAAAAATTCTTCAGCTGATCTATTTTATGCTATCACTGGCTGAGCTTCTGTGCTTACACCCTGCTTAGGAAAACTCTTTTGCCTTTGTCTGTCAACTTGTACCTTTCCTTCTTGCTGGAAGTTTGCTCTCATTCAACCAGTCTCAAAGAAGGGTGACCATTCCCACCCCTCTAACTATTATCCCATTGCTTTAACATCCTGTGTCACAAAAGTTTTTGAGTCAATTCTTAACATAAAAACTTTAATGGATCTTTCCTATCACAACCTTCTTTCTGATCGTCAGTATGGGTTCCGTCAGGGACACTTCACTGGCGATCTTCTCACCTACCTCTCTGACTCCTCGTCATCCTCCTTTCGGGAATTTGGCGAAAGCTTTGCTATCGCATTTGGCATCTCAAAGGCTTTCGATCGAATCTGGCATAAATCTTAAATTTCTAAACTGCCCTCTTACGGTTTCTATCCGTCTATCTGTGCCTTCATTTTTAGCTTCCTTTCTGGTCGTTCTGTAGCCACTCTCGTAGACGGCCATTGTTCTTCTCCTAGATCTATCAACAGTGGTGTTCCTAAGGGCTCTGTCCTATCACCGTCTCTCTTCCTTTCATTCATCAATGACCTTCTAAGCTGTATATCTAACCCTATCCACTCATACACTGATGATTCCACCTTCACCTTTCCATTCGGTTCCCGCTACGTCCATCTCAGCAGTTACTTCAACAAACAAGGGATGAGTCTGTGGCAAGCCTAATGTCTGACTTGGCTCGTATCTCTGAATGGGGTAAAATAATCTTGTTGTTTTTAATGCATGAAAAACTCAGTTTTTACACCTTTCAACCCGACACAATCTTCCACAGGAGTCCTCACTAATGTTTAATAATATCCAGCTCAATCCTGCATCATCGTTGAACATGCTTGGGGTTTCATTCACTCGGGACTTATCTTGGAAAGATCATATTGCATCTCCTGTAAAATCTGCTTCCAAGAGATTAGGTGTGCTAAGCCAACCCCGTACCTTCTTTACCCCTGCAAAGTTGTTGACTTTATACACTGTTTTTTTTCACCTCTGTGTAGAGTACAACTGTCATGTGTGGGGAGGCTCCCCACATACAGCTCTTCTCAATAGGGTGGAGTCATCGGTTTTTCGTCTCATCAACTCTCCTTCTCTTACTGGCTCCCTTCAACCTCTGTCTCTTCGCCGCACTGTTGCCTCTTTATCTCTTTTCTATCGTTACTTCAATGGTCGCTGCTCCTCTGGACTTCCTGCTTGCATCTCTCCACCTCTACAATGGGTGCGTAGCCCCCGTCTAGCAACAAACTCTCATCCCTTTTCTGTGCAGCTCTCTAGAGCAAGAGTTAACCGTTACTCCCAGTCCTTCATTTATGCAACAGGTCAACACTGGAATTGTCTTCCTCTTTCTGTATTTCCTGCTTCCTATGATCTGTAGTCTTTCAAACGCAGTGTGTCTCGAAATGAACGTCTTGAATTTGGCTTTCTTTTGTAGAGTCCCGGAGGATTGGAAGTCAGGTATAATTATTCCCTTGTACAAAGGAAAAGGGGAAAAAGAAGTGTGTGGTAATCATAGGGGCATTTGTCTTCTTAGTATAATAGAAAAAGTGTATGGTAGGATACTTTTAGACAGAGTTAGAGAAAGAACAGAGAAATTAGTTGGAGAAGAACAGGGAGGCTTTAGGAAGGGAAGAGGTTGTGTAGATCAGATATTCATTCTTAGATCTTTAGTGGAAAAGTTTCTAGAGAAGGGAAAGAAGTTGTATGCGGCTTTCATGGATTTGGAGAAAGCATATGACAGGATGGATAGACAAGGATTGTGGAAAGTGTTAAGAATATATGGAGTAGATGGGAAGTTGTTGAATGCTGTGAAGAGTATGTACGATGGTGCGAAGGCTGCAGTGCGTGTGGATGGTGAACTAAGTGAATTTTTCTCCTTGAAAGTTGGGTTGAAACAGGGATGTGTCATGTCTCCATGGTTGTTCAATCTGTACATGGATGGGGTAATAAAAGAGGTACAAGGTAGGGTAGTGGATGTTGGAGTGGCCCTGGTGAGAGAGGATAGTGTTTGGAAACTCCCTGTACTGTTGTTTGCAGATGATACTGTGTTGTTGAGTGAAGACGAAGGGGAGCTGCAAGGCTTGGTGGATGAGTTTGAGAGAGTGTGTAAGAAACGGAACCTAAAGGTGAATGTAGGGAAGAGTAAAGTGATGGTCTTTGAGAGAGGTGAAGTTAGTGAATGTACAGCGAGGTTAGATGGTGAGGAATTGGAAAATGTGAGTACTTTTAAGTATTTGGGTAGTGTGATGAGTAAGGATGGGGGTTTGGAGGGTGAAGTGCTTGAAAGGGTACAGCAGGGAAGAAAGGTTGCTGGTTCCTTGAAAGCAGTGATAAGAAACAGGGAAGTGAGCATGGAAGTGAAAAAGTTACTACATGACAGTATTGTCATACCAACTCTAACGTACGGAAGTGAAGCTTGGACATTGTTGGAAGGACACAAGTCAAGAGTGAGAGCAGTGGAAATGAGTTATTTAAGAGGAGCCTGTGGAGTCACGTGGAGAGACAGGCTGACGAATGAGGATGTAAAGGAGCGTTGTGGTGTGGATGTGGATGTGATAGGAAGCGTTATGAGGAACACACTGAGGTGGTTTGGCCATGTGGAGAGGATGGAGGGTGAAAGACTGACGAAGAGAGTGTATGTGAGTGAGGTGGAGGGGGGTAGAGGGAGGGGGAGGCCGAGGATGAGATGGAGGGATGGGGTGGAGAGGTATATGAGAGAGGGGGGTGTGAGTTGGAAGCAGGGCAGTGAAATGGCGGGGGACAGGGCGACTTGGAGGCGATTTGTTTGTGGCCACCCCAAACGGGATTGAGGCGTCTGGCAATAGATAGATAGATAGATAAATTGTATTGTTTTTATTTTTTCTTGGAATGAATGGTTTGCAGGTCCCTGGCCTTTGGTTCCTTCTTTTTTGCATAAAAAAACAACAACAGCTTCTTCACAGTTTCAATTGTCTCTGTTAGTTGGACAGAATATGCTACTGGAATGGAGGCATATTTATTCCCACTGTGCAGCAAAACACCTTTTAAACTCCCTTTGTATGAGTCAGTGAAGAGCCTACACTAAGAAGGTTTATATTCGATCCCAAAATAGTTCAGCAGTCTGGAATGTTACAGCAGAATACCACTGAATCATCCTCAGCAAAGAATTGTAACATCTCCATTTCCCTGCGATGATACCAAGAGAATAAGTTTTTTGGTGCCAAAAGAGTTTTTGGTTTCAGTCTAGAGCCAAGAATTTCCTCTGCATCCTTAAGTAGTTTCCAATCTCTCCTCAGATCATCAAGTCTTCCCTGTGTGTACAACTGCAGGGAATTTCAAGTTCGTCAAGATTGTAGGTATCTCTTTCGTCTTCACCATCACTCTGGTGCAACATTCTCCAGAATAATTCGGGGAAGAGGAACTGGAAGGTTATCTTCATTTGCAAAAGGCCATATAGCTGAGGGGGTACTGGGATATACAATGTGCTTTTTATTTTTTTTTTTTATTGTACCCATGAACCTCAATGATGCAGAAATAGCAGTCATCAACATAGTTTTCTGGCATACTCCACACCATTCATACCCCGAAAGCCATTGCTTTTATTTACCGGTTTTCCAGAGTCTCAGCCTTTCCATGCAAGTGTGGCATACTTTGTGAGAAGCCCAAGGTTTGTCTTGATCACAGAGTTGGACACCAACGTAAACGAAAAATACATTCTTAACAACATCTGTTGTATCTTGTTTTTGTTTGATGACAACATAGCTACCACATACATAGCAGCATATGCCTGGATTGTTCACACACTTACGTCTGTGAACAATCATTTCACATGGACAAACTAGCAATGCAATCAAAATGCGACACTGAAATTTCAGCTGCTTGCTGCCCACTCGTGTGCTCAAGGTCAAGGTATCAAAGTTGCCAACCCAAACTAATAAACCAAATATTGCATGTTATTTAATATTTGATTACTATTTCCCTATATTATGACATTTGTTTTTATTAACAGATATTTTAAATAATTAATCAGTCAAATATTTGCTGTCATCTTAATCTCCGAATTCATCTATTTCACTATAAACACGAAAAATTGAATCTATATTGCTTTAAAAACCTACGTGGTGAAGAAAATCTAATTACATATTTGAAATCAACGTGAGAAATAGATTAAAGAACATATATACATTCAGTCATCAAAAATCATGCAGAGTGGTGTAATCAATGAATTGCCATGGTTTGCCAGTCTATTTGGCATGAAGCAACTTTGTCCTTGGTTGGTTCCCCCACACAACTACATATCACAATAATACAAAAACAGCCATTGTAGCAGATTATTTTTATATCTTCCACCTGACATAGAGGAGGGTGTTTTTAGCACTGGGACCAATAGGTGTTCGTCCGTTGAGTTGGATGGCAGGATGGTTGACTATGCATAGAGATATTGTTTCCAGGCTAGAACTCAGAAAGTATTCACTGCAGAGTAATGAAATTTCACATGGTTATGTGTCGAATAGCGACCTCGTCCCTTTTGATAAGTAGAGTGATGTTTTAGTTTTTTTTAATAACAAAAAAAAAAAAAATCTCATATTTCAACACAACCTGCGCAAGAAATTTGAAGAGCCCAGGTTATACATTCCACCCGACAGAGTCAGAGAAGGGTGTTGTTATTAAGTCTCTGTTATACATAGGGAGGGAGATGAAGGCCAGAATGGGCTTGGTTAGGTATGCAGGGTGGTTCAAGGTATGTGCTTGGTAAGGTGGAAGTTGGAACAGCGTAGCATTGCCTATGTGTGTGCGTGTGTGTGTCTGTTTTTTTTTTCTTTCTTTTTTTACCTCAGTAGCTAATTTACAACAAAAATAGAAGCCCCCCAAATAATGGAACGTATACTGATGGCCATTTCTGAACCCTACATGAGCTTAATTCACATACTTAACGCAGTTTATAATGTGGTTCTTTGGCTTTCCCCTGTCTGTATATTACACAATAGTTACAAAAGTACATACTTCATTCGGTTATTTTAGTATCCCTCCATCTTTTTGCCATTACTTTGGTACCTGTATATATGTCACAAATCAAATTTGCGACATTTCCCTTTTGTGAGAAGCCACGAACTATTAGTGGACAACTCACTGTTTATCGTTCAGTTAACCGCTCATTCGGACGGAAGCTTTGTCAAATCAATTTTTCAGTGTCATACGTTATCGTCTTTGCGTGAGACATTGGCGCTTCCGCTGAGCGATTTGTTTTGGGCACGTCTTGCTCACTCGACCGTTAGAAAAATGCGGCCTACTGCTCCCCCTTTATTCCCACGACTTACGCAGTCGAGTGTTTGTTGTGACGGAGAAAGGTCCTGTGCTCCAGAAGTGTGAGAGGTCAGCTAGCACCCAAGCTCCACTAGTACAGTTGTCCAGTCCTCCCACCTTGAATTGGGTGATACACAGCATTCATCGACCAGTATTTCATTTTTGTATTTTTCTAGACTTAAGAGTTTAATTAAGGTGTTTTTCCTCGGCGTAAGCATTTAGCTTTTGTGTGAGTGAGTGAGTGCGATCTCTTTATTTGATTTTGAAGCGTAACGTTAAATTTATTTTTGTAATCAATAAATTTAACAGTTCTTTTGCTTGAGCTTAATGTAATGTAAACTCTTGTTTCATTTCTCCATAATTAAGCTTATTTCCCACATAGCTCCTAGCTTGCATAGACGTTTTGCTATTCATAACTGGTACTTAGACCAGTCTTGTTGTATTAACTTAAAATCCGTTGTGCCACCTAGGAGTTAAGCATCAGCAAGAACCTGATGTTAGTATTAGTTATTTATTGTCAGGGGTGAAGTAACTTTCTCCAGAGGCTAACAGTACAGTAACAGCAATTGAGTAATTAGTCTCTGCTGTGTACTGTTGAGAAAGTTTATAAATTCTCGTTCTGAGAGAATCGTGCGAAGCAGGACAGTGTAAAGTAAGCGTTGTTTGATTTAGTAAGACAATCATTGTCCCTGCTCTTCAATATTATTGAATATTATTATCAATTAAATAATATAAGCAGATATTATAAAAAACCCCGTGATTCATATTTAAAAAAAAAAACGTGACAATTGGCGACCTCATTCCAGGATATTAGCTCCTAGCTCTAAAGCTATTCACGAGATAGTACTCACTCGTTCATATTTAGGAATTTATCATTAAAGTTTATAGGCACAAGTTTACTGGTGTTTACCGTTAATTTAGCAAGTGAATTTTTGCTTTATTAATTCATAGAGTACTTAACTCTATTTAGTTCTTTATTTTTGGTAACGCTAGACGATTGTATTCACTCCTGGGTAGCCGCCGTACCCATTGTGTTAATTATTGAGTCTTCTCAGTTATTTGCATTTTTGCTTTATTCTTTTCGAGTTAACTAGATAAGACTGGTCACCACTAGCTTGTGTCTGTACTCTTTACTTGTGTTTATTAGCATTCGTTTGCGAAGCAGTCAGTACTCAGTTTCGTTTGCTTAATAAGCTAGCATCATGGCAGCCAGTGCTTATGTACAGGAAGCCAAAGATATGGGTCTCACAGACCCAGAGAAAATACAGAGTTACGTTCTCTCCCGGTTTAATTACGAGCAAGAACGTGAGAAAGATGCTCGTGAAGAGCGTAGAATCCAACGCGAACACGAGCGAGAACAGCGTGAGGAACGCGAAAAGGAGCGCGAACACGAGCGAAAACAGCGCGAACACGAGCGAAAACATCGTGAACTCGACTTAGAACACGTGTGGGAATAACGTGAATATGAACGTGCCGAACGTGAGGCACGAGAAAAACATGAACTTGAAGTGCTGAAGCTCAAGCGAGATTCCTTGGCTTCAGACACATCTGGTGCAGTTGGTCAAAGCTCCACGAGCGTTCTCCCTGCACATGTCCTGGCAACCCCACGGATCAAGCTTCCTTCATACAAGGAAAGTGAGCGAATCGAGCCGTACATAGCTCGTTTTGAGGACATGGCAGACATGTATCAACTGGATGAGGCAGCTAAGCGGCTTCAGTTTCTTAGCCTATTTGAGGGCTCTGCCCTCGATATTCTCCACAGAATTCGTGGTGACAATCTCACATATGAGATGATGAAAGCTGCACTCATTAAGGCGTATGGTCTCACATTAGATGACGCCAAAGTTCACTTCATGCGAGCTCGTCTCCAAGACAAGGAGACAGCTGTTCAGTTCCTTGATCGTCTCACTGCTTACTTAAATGAGTGGATGGAGAAAGATAAAACTCCTTCCACGCGTGAGGGGATAATTGACCTTATGCTGCGTACACAGCTAGAGAGGTCGTGGCCTGCTGAGCTCATAGCACAGCTTAAGATCTGCCAGGTGAAAGATGCCAGCCAAATGGCAGAAAAGGCTGACGCATTCTTTACTGCATACGGGTATCAAACTCGTAAGCAAAACACCTGGAGCAGAAAAGATACTGCCAAGTCTGGGAAGCCGTCACAGACTGAATCCCAGCACCAAGGCCGTTCTCAGAGTAATGGCCAAGGTCCAAGCAAACCGCAGAAGGACCAGGGGCAAAATACACAGCAGCCTGCTTGGAAGCGGTACAACAAGCACCCCAACCAGCAGCAGT
Organism: Coenobita brevimanus; assembly: GCF_032717465.1. Classification (NCBI taxonomy): domain Eukaryota; kingdom Metazoa; phylum Arthropoda; class Malacostraca; order Decapoda; family Coenobitidae; genus Coenobita; species Coenobita brevimanus. The sequence goes on from NC_136980.1 coordinate 24,892,088, forward strand.
TCCCCAAGCAGCAGCAGCAGCAATACAAGGACAAGCCACGTAACCCTCAGTCAGGTCAATTAGTGTATCGGAGGCAGGAGGCAAATGCAGCCTTCATTCCACAAGTACCCGGTGGTGCCATCTCTACCAGTACAGGTACTTCCCAACAGTTCACAAGTCCCCCTCCGACCATGAACTCTCCTCAGACACCTAGTTCCCAGGGCGCCACGTTTGCTGCATCGGTTGTTTCGCAGTCTCATGAATGACTGGCTGCTACCTCCTCAGACCCTTCCACCAGCAACACTGCCTTTCTTGTTCAGCCAGGGTCTGTGGGAGGTGTTTCTGTAAATGTCATGAGGGACAATGGTTCCTCAGGTTGCTCTGTTAAGCAGAGTTTAGTTCGGCCTGATGAGTATACAGGTCGACAGATCCAAGTTAGACTTATTGATGGATCAGTGAGATTGTTCCCTGAGGCACGTATCCAGGTGGCGTCTCCATTTTTCACTGGCCTGACAGCTGCAGTTGTCATGCCCGAACCTTTATTTGACCTCATATTAGGCAACATACCTGGCATCAAAAATAGTTGCGCCGTAGATGTTGCTACTCAGAATTCGGCTGCTGCGATAACACGAGCCATGGCCAAGGCTCCAAATCGCGTCACTCCGTTGACCGTCGCAACGCCGCAAAATCTGATTCGTAGTCAAGATGTTGTCCAAGAGCAACAGACTGACTCGACACTTGCCTCAGTGTGCAAGAAGCTGGAGGGTAAAGTGATCAAGTATTCACGGGGAGGACAAGCCAGGTTCCTTCGTAAGCGAGGACGGCTGTACCGTGAGTCACAGACACCCCAGGGTGAGGTTCGACTGCAGTTTGTTGTTCCTGCAAAGTATCGCCAAGCGGTGTTAGAATGGGGTCATTGTTCAGCCACAGGAGGTCACATGGGCAAAAGGAAGACCCAGGGCCGTATCCGAGCTGACTTTTTCTGGCCAGGGATGGGACGGGACATAGATAGTTTTGTCCGTTCCTGTAGTGTGTGTCAAAGTAACACCACTAATCAGAGACATGTCCTTCCTGTGCCATTCATAACCACACCTGTAATCTCTGAGTCAGTTGAGAGACAGGGTAGTGGCGAAGTGGGTGCAGACCTGATGTCTCGCCCATTGGCCCCACAGGACACAGTATGTCCAGGGCCTGTACATGCATATTATGTATCGTAGGTTAAGGGGGAATTTTGAGAGGGAATTCCACAGAGGCGACTCGAGGCTATGGAAGACCCGAGTTTGCACAAGGATTCTCAGCTCCCCAATACTAATATAAGTACTGTAGGTTAAGGGGGAAGTTCGAGAGAGAACTCCGCAGAGGCGACTCAAGGCTATGGAAGACCCAAGTTTGCACAAGGATTCTCAGCTTCCCGATATTAATATAAGTACTGTAGGTTAAGGCACAGGTTGAGGACCCATGTGCAGTTCGAGGCTATGGAAGACCCGAGTTTGCACAGGGATTCTCAACTTGCCGACCATAATCGTGTGCTATAATTAATGGCGACCTCGAATGTACGTCGTAGCACTGACTGCTAGGCAGAGAGAGTAATTGTAACATAATAAAATTTTGTCTCATTGACACTTTTGATGCTCCACCTCAATTGGTTTTGCAGGTACAGCAATGGGTGTAGAAGTTTTGCTGTGCGGGCCAGCTGATCGTCTGCCGCACGCTGCCGCCTCTTCTCCTCCGCCTTCGTCATCGTCATGTTATTATTTACTATGTCATTTTACACATAGGTACAGTTACACTACAACTGTCACACCTACACCGTGTATTACATACACCACGCTACTCAACAATTAGTTGTCAGTGTAAATGTAGCGAATTTTCGCTCAGTTTGACCTGAGTACAGGATTTTCACCGTCGTCATGGAGTTTTTCCCTCAAGCTTGCTTCTATTAATGTAAATACAAGTTTTTTTTCGCTCACTGGCGACTGCGGCTTTCTCCTGTAGCAGGATAGCACACACACCACAGTGTGAATCTTCTGTGACTGAGTTAGGATGTGTACATATATATATATTCCACAAATTTTTTCCCATAAGGAAAAAATTTAATTTTGTAGGGGCGTAATGTCACGAATCAAATTTGCGACATTTCCCTTTTGTGAGAAGCCACGAACTATTAGTGGACAACTCACTGTTTATCGTTCAGTTAACCGCTCATTCGGACGGAAGCTTTGTCAAATCAATTTTTCAGCGTCATACGTTATCGTCTTTGCGTGAGACATTGGCACTTCCGCTGAGCGATTTGTTTTGGGCGCATCTCGCTCACTCGACCGTTAGAAAAATGCGGCCTACTGCTCCCCCTTTTTTCCCACGACTTACGCAGTCGAGTGTTTGTTGTGACGGAGAAAGGTCCTGTGCTCCAGAAGTGTGAGAGGTCAGCTAGCACCCAAGCTCCACTAGTACAGTTGCCCAGTCCTCCCACCTTGAATTGGGTGATACACAGCATTCATCGACCAGTATTTCATTTTTGTATTTTTCTAGACTTAAGAGTTTAATTAAGGTGTTTTTCCTAGGCGTAAGCATTTAGCTTTTGTGTGAGTGAGTGAGTGCGATCTCTTTATTTGATTTTGAAGTGTAACGTTAAATTTATTTTTGTAATCAATAAATTTAACAGTTCTTTTGCTTGAGCTTAATGTAATGTAAACTCTTGTTTCATTTCTCCATTATTAAGCTTATTTCCCACATAGCTCCTAGCTTGCATAGACGTTTTGCTATTCATAACTGGTACTTAGACCAGTCTTGTTGTATTAACTTAAAATCCGTTGTGCCACCTAGGAGTTAAGCATCAGCAAGAACCTGATGTTAGTATTAGTTATTTATTGTCAGGGGTGAAGTAACTTTCTCCAGAGGCTAACAGTACAGTAACAGCAATTGAGTAATTAGTCTCTGCTGTGTACTGTTGAGAAAGTTTATAAATTCTCGTTCTGAGAGAATCGTGCGAAGCAGGCCAGCGTAAAGTAATCGTTGTTTGATTTAGTAAGACAATCATTGTCCCTGCTCTTCAATATTATTGAATATTATTATCAATTAAATAATATAAGCAGATATTTTAAAAACTACCGTGATAATATAAAAACCCCGTGACAATATACATACATATGTACACCCGTGTATGTGTGTGTGTGTGTGTGTTCTTACCTTACCAAATTGTTCTTACCTAATTGTATCTTTACAGGAATGAGTCAAGCTCGTACTGTCCCGTGTCTTGAACCGTATTTTTCGTACATATCCTTAAATTTGTGAATTGTTTTGGCATACACTATTTCATTCGGTAGCGCATTCCACTATCAATTGCTCTGTTTGGGAAACTAATTTTCCTTACCTCTTTATCACCTCTCTTCTTATGTAGTTTTTTGCAGTGTCTCTTGCTGATGCTTCCCCATACGTTAAGTAATCATTTATGTCTATTTTCTCCTTCCTGGATATGCATGTATATAGCATAATCATGTCACCTCTTTTCCTTCTCTCCTGTAGTGTTGGTCAATTCAGTTTATTTAGTCTTTCTTCGAAGCCTAGAACCCTTAAGCTTGGTATCCATCTTGTAGTGGCCCTTTGAACTTTTTCAATCCTGTCTATGTGTTTTTTGAGATGAGGACTCCAGACTACTGATGCATACTCCAGGGTTGGTCTGATGAATGATATTATCTTTCTTAGTATGTCTTCATTTATGTAAGTGAATGCTATTCTCATATTTGCAAGCAGTGTATACATGTTCCGTACCTTCTCACTGATGTGGTCAGCCGGAGATAGTCTGTTATTGATAATCACACCTAGGTCCTTTTCTCTTTCTGATGTGTAGGGTTTTATTTCCTAACGTATAAACCCAACCAGTTCTTTTTCCACTTTTACCTAACTTGATTACATGACACTTGTCCACATTGAATTCCATTTGCCATGTATTACTCCATTCATGAAGTTTATTTAATTCTTGTAGCTCTTTACAAGAGTCTGTGTTAGTAATTCTCCTTTGTATTTTTGCATCATCTGCAAACATTTTTAGATAGCTTTCATTTTCAGTGTTACTGTCTATATCATTTATATACACTAAAAACATGATTGGTGCCAGCACTGAGCCCTGTGGTACTCCACTAGTCACTTTTTCCATGATGAGTAGTTTCCCCTTAGTACTGTTCTCATTTCTCATTTTATGAGAAAATCTTGCATCCAACAATACAGATTCACTTGAATTCCTCCTTGATGGTACAGTTTCCATAAAAGTCTTTGGTGTGGTATTGTGTCAAATGCTTTCTTGAAATGTAAATAGATACTGTCCAACCATCCTTCTCTTTCCTGTAATGTGTCTGTTACTCTGTCATAGTAGCTCAACAGATGAGTAACACATGATTTTCCTTTTCTGAAACCAAACTGTCTTTCTGTTATCATATTGTGTTCTTCTAGATGATTCACCCAAGCTTTTCTTATAAGCTTTTCTAATACCTTGCTTACAACACTGGTTAGTGGTACTGGTCGGTAGTTGAGTAGATTTTGTCGATTCCCTTTCTTGCATAAGAAAACAATGTTTGCTTTCTTCCATATATCAGGTAGTTTACCTTGACTCAAGGATTTCTTGAAAATTAAAAATAATGGTTTACTTAACTCCTTTCCACATTCACATAGCACCCAGCGTGAAATTTCATCAGGACCATTTGCTTTTCCTTTGTCTAATATACTTAACTCCTCCTGTATTACTTTTTCTGATGTTTGTATATTTGGTAATCACCGGGTCGGTCAGGATCACTTTGATGGTCGTGATCGTCAGCTTTTACCCTCCCGGAAGGGAGCTGAGAGCTCATATAGTCCGATCTAAGGGCAAGGCTGTGACCTTCACACACGCACACACCCGTCCCCTTGCTCAAGGGGGACAGTAACCGCTCACTTCGTCCGTGAGCAACCTGAGTGAGGCGCGAACTCCCGTCCACCAGTTGGCAAGCGAGAGCGTTACCACTGCACCAGTATGTGTGGGCATGCATGTTCCACATAATCCCCCTCAAAATTTTTTTCCTCTGTAAAAACTGATTGGAAATTCTTGTTTAGTGTTTCACAAATATCCTTCTTTTGTGTATAGGTGATTCCCTCGTCCGTAATGGATTGAATTTTATCTTTTACTTTGGTTTTGCTTCTAATATAGCTGTAAAATATCTTCGGTTGATCACTACATTTATTTATGATATCCTCCTCAAACTGTTTATGGGCTTCCCTCCTTCTTCATGTATAATTGTTTCTTGCCTGTTTATGATTATTATATGCCCTTTCACTATTGTGTCTTTTGTATCTATTCCACAAGAAATCTCTTTTTTTCTTTTGATTTTTTACATTCTGTATTGAACCATTTCTTTCTTTTCTTTTCTGCTTCTTTGTGCTGTGGGATGTACTTCTGGACTCCTATTCCATAAAGTTCACAGAATTTTTTACTTGCCTAATTGTCTCTGTATAATTTTGAACTCTTCCATAATACTCTTATGGTTGACTACTGTACTTGCCATTTCACTAATGTTCCTCCTGTGTGTACCCACTTCCACTGTTAACTCATCTATGGTTGTGTCTTTCTTGCTGACTTCCTTTCCTAATTTTTCTATTTCTTCCTTTTGCAAGCGCATCTGTTTCTTAATTTCACCAATCTCATTCTGAAAAGCCGTCTCTAGTCTGTGTACTTGTTCCACCAGTTTATTGTGAGTCACCAGTTCAACCAGTTCTTGGTAGAAATCATCATCCTGCTTTCTACCTTTATCCCTTTTCTTTTCCAGATTTGCTTTACTAAAGTATGTGGTGATGTTGCAGTACTAAAAACACATATGATACTTACATTCCCTGGAGCAGTTGTAGACTAAACAAACGATCAGCTGATCGTGCGCATTCTTGCCCTACTTTGTTTTCTTTTCTGTTTGAACAAGTCTTGCTTAAAACTTCATCTTTTTATTTATATTAGAACACCATTTAGTCTAACCTGATACAGAGCTTGGCTCATATAAAGATACTAATTTGGGTAATGCCACTGGCCAAGTTGGCCGGGTATGGAGCATTGGCGGCGTGCGTCTGCTCTCCTCGGTGCCTTGTGTGTGTGTGTGTGTGTATATGTATGTGCACGCGTGAGCTTCTAAGGATGGTGCGATTTTCGAATGTTTAACTGGCACCTGCGCTCTGAAATGAAATATAAAAGTATTGTATGTTTGAACAGTATTATAAATTGTGCATAGTCAAAATCATGTCAGTAAAATTAATGTAAGTTGTATCTCAGCTCTATCTCTATCTATCTATATCTATCTATCTATCTATCTATCTATATATATATATATATATATATATATATATAGTGTATCTATAAATACATATATATATATATATATATATATATATATATATATATATATATATATATACACAGGTAGCTATCTATCTATCTATCTATCTATATATATATATATATATATATATATATATATATATATATACCTAGGCTGCTTCCCCCAAGGAAAGGGAGGTAGCCGAGACAGGACGACACACTCCCCATTTACTCATCCATTCAAACACATTCTTTCGCATCTCAGCCCCAAAGGGGAGAATGGACAGATCCTCACCGCACCACACCGCACAAGGGTCAACTGCACAATGCAATCAGTGACATCCACAGCAGGTCCCGACAGCAGAACTGGTTTACCCCTGCCACATCATAACAGACCCATCCCCTTACCCGCACCTGACCTGATATATATATATATATATATATATATATATATATATATATATATATATATATATATATATATATATAAGGAAGAAGGAACCAAGGGCTGATCCCACAAAATGTTCCGTCAAAAAAAAAAAAAAAAACAATGAAAAAGAGTGCCAAATTTAAAAACTGTTCACTTTGAGATCCCTGGACACACTGCATTTGAAAGACTAGATATGATAGGAAGTAGGAAATACAGACAGAGGGAGACAGTTTCGGAGTTGACCTGTTGCATAATTGAAGGACTGGGAGTAACGGTTAACTCTTACAATAGAGAGTTGGACAGAAAAAGGATGAGAGTTTGCTGTTAGGCGGGTGCTACTCGCCTGTCGTAGAGGTGGAGGAATGCAACCAGACAGTTCAGAGGAGCGGTGACCATTCAAGTAGTGATAGAAAAGAGATATAGATGCAACAATGGGCGAAGAGACAGAGGCTGAAGGAGCCAATAAGAGGAGGAGAGTCAATGAGACGAATAGCCTTTGACTCCAACCAATTGAGAAGAGCTGTATGTGAGAAGTCTCCTCACACATGAGAGTTGTACTCTAAACAGGGGCAAATAAAACCCGTGCATAAAGTCAACAACTGTGCAGGGGTAAAGAAGGCACCGAGTCGGCTTAGCACACCTAATCTCTTGGAAGCAGATTTTACAAGAGATGCAATATGATCTTTCCAAGATAAGTCCAGTGTGAATGAAACCCCAGGCATGTTCAACGATGATGCAGGATTGAGCTGGATATTATTAAACATTAGTGAGGACTCCTGTGGACCATTCTAACGGGTTGATAGGTGTAAAAACTGAGTTTTTGATGCATTAAAAACAAGATTATTTTTCCCCCAGTCAGAGATACGAGCCAAGTCAGACATTAGGTGTGCCATAGCCTCATCCCTTATTTCTTGAAGTAACTGCTGAGATAGAGGGTACGGAAACCGAATGGAAAGATGATGGGTGGAATCACCAGCATACGAGTAGATAGGATTAGATATACAGCTTAGATGATCACTGATGAATAAAAGGAAGAGAGTTGGTGATAGGACAGAGCTCTAAGAAACACCACTGTTGGTTGATCTTGGAGAAGAACGGTAGCCGTCTACAAGAGCAGCTATAGAACAACCAGAAAGGAAGCTAGAGATGAAAGCAAAGATAGAAGGATAGAAACCGTAAGACAGTAGTTTGGAAATTAAAGAATTATGCCAGCCTCAATCGAAAGCCTTTGAGATGTCAAGTGCAATGGCAAAATTTTCGCCAAAGTCCCGAAAGGAGGATGAACAGGAGTCTGAAAGGTAGGTGAGAAGATCACCAGAAGAGCGTCCCTGACGGAACCCATACTGATGATCAGAAAGATGCTTTCAAATTTTTCTGTTAAGAAAAGACTCAAAAACTTCTGAGACACAGGATGTTAAAGCAATGGGACTATAGTTAGAGGGTTGGGAATAGTCACCCTTCTTTGGGACTGGCTGAATGAGAGCAAACTTCCAGCAAGAAGGAAAATTACAAGTTGAAAGAGGAAGGCGAAAGAGTTTACCTAGGCAAGGTGTAAGCACAGAAGCACAGTTCTTGAGGACAATGGGAGGGACTCCATCAGGCCCATATGCCTTGTTAGAACTGAGACCTGTGATAGCACAAAATACATCAGCTGAAGAAATTTTAATGTCAGCATTGAGGAAGTCAGAGGAGGGAATTGACTGAGGAACAGCACTAGAACTGTCTAAGGTGGAATTGGAGGAGAAAGTCTGAGCGAAGAGCTCTGCTTTATCGGTAGAAGAAATAGTTACAGAGCCATCGGAGTAGAATAGAGGAGGGAAGGATGATGAGGTAAAGTTGTTAGAAACGATTTTTGCATGGTGCCAGAAGGAGAGGGAAGAATTCGAGTTGGAGAGTTGATGGCATTTAGTACGGATGAAATTATTTCTAGCAGAGCGAAGAACAGACTTAGCACGATTCTGGGCAGAAACATAAAAAAGATGTGAGTCAAGGGTGGGTTGGCTCTTTTAACTTTTATAGGCCCTCTCCTTGTTGCGGACAGCATTAAAACAAGCATAATTAAACCAAGGCTTTCTTGCATTAGTCAAAGGATATGAAAAAGGAATGTATGCTTCCATCCCCGAGAGAATAACCTCTGTAATGCGCAAGGCACACTCAGATGGCTCCCGGCCACGGAAGCAATAACCATTCCAGTGAAAATAAAAGAAGTACTGCCTGAGGGCCTCCCAATCCACAGCTCCAAAGTGCCACAGACGACGTTTCTTTGGAGAAACCACAGGCTGCACCGGAGCGATAGGACAGGTTAAGCTAACAAGGTTATGATCGGAGAAGCCCAATGGAGAGAAAAGATTAACAGTGTAAGCAGAAGGATTAGTTGTAAGGAAGAGGTCAAGTATGCTAGGGCTCTCTCCAAGGCTGTCAGGGATACGGGTAGGGTGCAGTACAAGCTGCTCTAGGTCATCAAAGATAGAATAAGATGTAGGCTTGTTCACCAGGTGGATCAGTGAAAGGAGAGGAGAGCCAAAGGTGGTGGTGAACATCGAAATCTCCTTGAATGGAGATATCAGAGAAAGGAGAAATGGATAGAATGTGTTCCATCGAAGAATAAGATAGTCAAAGAATTTTTGATAGTCAGTAGAATTAGGAGATAAGTAAACAGCACAGATATATTTAGTCAGAGAATGACAGGAGAGCCGAAGCCAGAGAGTAGAGAATTCAAAAGAATCAATTTCAGGAACACGAGAGAAGATAGGTCGTTGCATACATATACACAACATCCACCTTTGGCTTTGAAATGAGTATAAAGACAGTAGGAGGATACAGGAAAGGGTTTGCTGTAAGTTGCCTCAGAAAGCTGAGTCTCAGTAAGGATGAGAAAGTGAGGTTTAGAGGAGGAGAGGTGGTCTACGACAGAGAGAAAGTTAGAGGAAAGGCCGTGAATGTTACAGAAATGAAGAAGTGAGTCAAACAGTGGATGCAGGCAGCTCGTTGAGTCGTCACCGGGAGAGAGGCGGATGATGGGGGCATTTATGGTCCCCCCCTGAGAACTCCGAGGCAAGGTTGTAATGCGCCTTTTTTTTTTTTTTTTTTTTTTAAGAAGTATAGTGTGTACTGTGCATGTATAGTTTGGTGTTGGCAGTTAGAGAAACTTGTACTGGAGAGGATGCTGGCCTACTCTCTGTTACTGAAACACTGAAAAGTTCAGCAAAGGAGGATGGTCAGGAACTTGTCCCGAGGGCTGAGAAAAGGGAGCTCCAGCTCTCCCTGTCATCAGCTTTCCATCCACCTTGGGAGTACTGCCCTGCTCGACTAGTGGTACAGTCTACTCCTCACACACACACACACACACACACACACACACACACACACATATATATATATATATATATATATATATATATATATAGATAGATAGATAGATAGATAGATAGATAGATAGATATTATATATATTTATATAAAGTGTATACAGTAGTCAATCGTATCAAGATTCGGCTCTCGCCATCCACTACTCAATGTAGTGCTGCTTTGGGTGTCTGCCCTTCCCTCTCTTCCTTCCTTCTTCGTCTGTCTGTCTTTCCTTTATTCTTTCCTCTTCCTTCTGCCTATGGGTGACTGTTCACTCCCTCTTCTGTCTTTCTTTCCTTCACTCCTTGCTCTTCCCTCTGCCTATGGGTGACTCTACACTGAGTGAAAAAAAAAAAAATGGTTTCCTGTACACCAGGGGACCATTTACCATGCTGGTTGGTAATCATATCACCAAATTATGATGCCTGGTGGTTCAGTGGGTAGTTAAGGCTCCCCAATCGGATTGAGCTGGTGACGGTTTCTATCCAAGGGATGGTTGGGATATATTGCTCACATAATGTTACTCAGGGATGAGTGAGACTGGTCACTCTCATCTTAAATGTCAGGACCAACTTGCTTAGCCCCGAACTCCTATGCTCCTCATGGGTTGGCATATATATATATATATATATATATATATATATATATATATATATATATATATATATATATATATAGAGAGAGAGAGAGAGGGGGTATCAGTGAATGCATGTTTATGTTAGTATGAATGTTTGTATATATACGAGGTGTGTCAGAACTTGGGATGATTTTTAGAAAAAAATATGTTGTACCAACATGTGTCCAGTTGTAAACCGTAACGGAGATACAGTTACTCACAAGCCTGTGGATAAATTATGATAGAAACTTTTCACACATAAAGCACTCAACAATTTTTAATCCATAACTGCCGAAGATGGACTCGTGCTGATATCTTGTTTGTACTGAAATTAGCTCAAGTATTATGTCCTGAAGTTAATGACTCAGCTTATGGGACAAATCATGCATCCATGACTGTTGAGTTGGAGACAAGTAATTATAGTTATCTCTGTAGTGTTGTCATCGCGCGATAAGTGTTACCGTGGACTAGACTTCTTTTTTTTTTTACCTCACCTCTGTGACTACCAGCCATATCAAGTATTTATTGAGTGCCCAGTAAGCATCAGTGCAAGCCACTGGCCTCATCAAAATATTCATAAGAAAATCTAACCAGTAATAGAAATGTTTACCAGAAGTAAAGAAATATATAACTTCCGTAGGCGCTATACAGTTGCCAGTCAGTTATGGAGGAAAAACCTGGGTTGTTCAGTAATAACTACGAATATGTTGCACAGACAGCATTCAGATTTACGCGAGATCAAAAGAGTAGGTAACGTACACCCACCATTAGCTCTGCTGACTTCATCGGGTGTATGGACTCTAACTAGCTGCTGCCTTTGGATGAGGAGTATTGGAAACTAAATACAAGATATTCTTAAGGAATTTAACATCATTACCTCAAGGTAGTAGACCACCTGGAGTGTGAGTGTGTGTGTGTGTGTGTGTGTGTGTGTGTGTGTGTGTGTGTGTGTGTGTGTGTGTAACATAAATATATATATATATATATATATATATATATATATATATATATATATATATATATATATATATAACTAACCACAGGAGAAATGAAAGGAGTGACAGTGAGTACTTTCGTATATTACATCTTCAGACAGATTGAAACAGAAACGTAAAGGGTAGAGGTCTTTTATGCACACCCGCAGCAGGTGAGTGTCCACTGCAGGTGAGTGTCCACTGCAGGACAGGTCTATCCCGATCCCGACAGAAGTGGGGACGATACGGCCTATGTATATCCACAAGTGGCTTAGGCTGTCTGCTGGAGATTGTCTGTGGGGTGAGAAGTGCTTGTAAGTGTAACTGTAATATTGGAGTGACTTTGGATGTACGTGTAGTCTGTGAACCTTATCACCTTAACCTGTCCTATCGCTCAGGTACGGCCTGTGGACCCTTCAAAGAAACATCGTCTGTGGCATTTTGAAGCTGCGGATTGGGAGGCCCTCAGGCAATATTTCTTTGATTTTCCCTAGAATGATTATTGCTTCCATGGCCGGGAGCCATCTGAGTGTGCCTTGCGCATTACGGAGGTTATTCTCTCGGGCATGGAAGCATATATTCCTCTCATATCCTTTGACTAATGCAAGAAAGTCTTGGTTAAATCACGCTTTTTCTAATGCTGTCCACAACAAGGAGAGGGCCTACAAAAGGTACCGGAGCCAACCCACCTGTAACTTGCAATACTTTGGTGATAGAAACTCCGTGTACAAACAGCTAGATAAGGAGTTTATTACAAGCTCACAGTAAAATAGTCTGCCCGACTAGGCTGCCTGATATGAACTGATGCAATAACGCCGTCTTCAGGCGTGGGAAAGCGTGCTGACCTAGCAAGATTAGTGGGGGCATGTATGCATTGGGGCCCCGCTGAGGGGGGTCACCTTGACGTGGTGGCGGGGCTTGAAGCGTGGCTGGCAGTGCCACCTACTTTGGAGGCATGCCTACCTTTGTAGGGTTCGGCATTTGTCAGTGTCGTGGACCAAGCACCCCCTACATCACTGGTGGAGGAGGCCTACTGGTGATGTCAGTCCCTGCCCATTTGCCATCTAGGGCGGGACTGTTGCCTCCCCACGTGTTTGCCGTGCATGGCGTCCCGTAATGCTGGGAGACGGGACTCCTGGAGGTTGAGTGATGCTGCATGGTGCGCCCTGCAGCTAGCAATACACCTCTTTGGTCCCTTATTCTGGCTAGACGGGTGGCCTGGTTGGGCCCGACCAGGTCAATCGGCTGGTCACTGGCTAGCCATCCAGGCTAGTCACCTAGTGGCTTTAGGGTCAAGCGGGCACTGGGGGACCTGGTGGCTCCTATCGTCCTGGAATCACCCTTGTCAGGGTCCCTTGGTGGTTACCTGCGTATACTTTCCCACTACCTCTGGGGTCGCCAGTGGTGCTTTCCCTGGCATATGGCCTCCCCTTGTTGGGCTCCATGGTGGGTGGAGGGGTGGGGGAATGAAGGTAGTTTTTTTCTAATATGGCCTCGAATTCAATTTCATCAGCTGACGACCCTGGTTCTGTCCCTGACCATCCTTTACAATCTCCCTCCTGTGCGCCTCCTGTGCCTCTTGCTGGTGAGGCCCATATTGCCACCCTGGAACCATACCTACCTGGTTCCAGTGGTTTACGGTCAGCGGCCACTACAAAGAAGAGCCGGACACAGACAACAACATATAGTGGACATGCCCGTGAGGTCCTGCCGGGTGTCTTTGAGATGGTTGATTTTGCAAGGTACTACACTATTCGTACTTTGGATGGTCAGCCTATTGGGAATTTGGATATTTTTACTGTTCATCGGTGCATTATGTCAATCTGTGAGAGGGAGCCGAAGATTTCACCTCAGGGGGATGGTAGCCTACTAGTGGAGGTTACATCCCATGAAGAGGGTTCCCGGCTGGCTGCCCAGTGTAAGGACCCGGATGTACTGTTTTCTTGTGTCCCTCATGCTTTTTTCAATCAGTGTCGAGGTGTTGTTTTCTCCAAAGACTTACTTCGCTACAGTGAAGAGAAGCTGCTTGAAGAACTCCAGGTCCACAGGGTTGTCAAAGTGGAGAGGTTTCGGAAGAAGGTTGATAGTGTACTTACCCCAACTCCATCCTTGTTGCTGACGTTCGACTGTACTGTTCTCCCTTCATCCATCAAGGTGGCTTGGTTGTCCCTTAGGGTCAAACCCTTTGTACCAAACCCATGACGCTGCTGCCACTGTCAGATGTACGGGCATGTTGGGTGAGTCTGTCGTCGTTTGCAACAGGGCCTCCCAGTGGTGTGTGTCAGTTGTGGAGAATCCACTCATGCAGGACAGGACTGTCCTGGACCTGTTTGTTGTTTGCACTGTGGCGAGGCACATCCTGCTTCATCTAAAGACTGTGCCCGGTTTTGCTTGGAGAAGGAGATCCTCCTCATCCGTAATCGTGATAAAATAAGCTTTTCTGAGGCCAGGAGTAGAGCCATGTCATCTGTTTTCCGTAACGGAGTGTCTTATGCGTCAGTTTTGTCCGGTCATAGCCGTCGAGCAGACTCGAGTTCCTCCTGTTGTGTCAGCTCCTATGCCTTCATCTGTTGATCCCATGCCAGTGCAACAATCTCCCGCACTTGAGACGGTTGCCGCTACAGTTCAAGACTCGACCTCTACATCTATGGTATCCCCTGGTAGTCATGGTGCACATTCTTCATTTGCTAAACGTCATCGTGGTTCCTCAGAGTCTTTGAGTCTTGAAGATCCTCCAAGCAATGTGTCAGTCGTGGAGTCCACATCCTCTGTAGTTAGTCCATCTGTGCAACAGCCCTCAGACCCTGCTTCTGGGTCTTCGGGGGCTTCTGGGGTGTCAGGTCAGTCTGGCACCTCTTCCTCCGGGGTATTGGATGTTCCTCCTCCGGTTACCTCTGAGGATCCTGTCCTGCCCCCTCCACGTTTGGAGGCCAGGACCCCAATCCCTCCTGCTCGACCTCTTGGTTCACTGGGGGCCCCGGGCAGGGTTCGGAGTAGCTCTTCCTCTCCTGCTGGGCAGCGACGGGTGTCTGTGAAGTCTCCCAACACTTCGCAGACCCCAGGCCCTCGTTCTAGCCATGCTGCCGCCCGTGGCAAGCCCTTTAGTGGGTGCATCCGCATTCCCAAGAAGATTGTCTCCCAGGGTCGCTCAGTGGTTTCCACTAAGTGACCCTTTCTTTTGTGTATATAGTTCCTCCATTTTAAAATTTTTAGTATTTTTTTATTGTTTTCTGTTTGTCCATCTCCCCTGCCCCTTTATATTTCAATAGTTTTAATGGCTAATATTATTCAATGGAACTGCCGTGGTTTACGAGCCAACTGGGAGGAACTCCGTTGGCTTCTGGCTGAGTATTCACCTGTGTGTGTTTGCCTACAAGAGACAATGGTTGGTGATGCTGCGCCTCCCAGTCCACCTGGTTACCAGGTTTTTTATTCAGATCCTCTTCCTGGACAGGGTCATGGTGGGGGTGTGGCTATTCTAGTACACAGTGACATACCTTTCACTGCTGTGAGTCTTAACACTCCACTGCAGGCTGTTGCTCTCCAGATTTTTCTTCCCCATTGTTATACTGTGTGCTCTTTGTACCTCCCTCCTAGTGCCACTATTGAGAGGGTTGATCTTGAAAATCTTATTCGTGCACTTCCCTCACCCTATTTCTTGCTGGCCGACATGAACAGTCATCATCCCCTGTGGGGTGGCCCCACAGCTGATGCTAGAGGTACTATGTTAGCCTCCATTGTGGAGGATGTGGACCTGTATATTTTAAATTCTGGTGAAGTTACTTCCATAGTCAAACGGGTATTTTTGCTTCTATTGATTTGTCTCTGTGCTCTGCAGGGGTAGCCCTGAATTTTACATGGGCTGTGTTACCGGACTTACATGGCAGTGACCACTTCCCTATTTTAGTAAGATCGACACAGAGTGAGCCTCGGCGTCGTCTTCCCCGCTGCCGCTTGGATAGGGCGGTCTGGCCGGTTTTTGAGGAGCTGTGTTCCCCGAACCGATGTGTGGAGGATTTTGTCAGCACTGATGCCGCTGTTGAGTATTTCACAGACTTACTACACTCGGCGGCACTGCAGAGTATTCCGAGAACAGCTGGTCTCTTTCCTTGCCGTCCAGTTCCCTGGTGGACTGATGAGTGTGCTTCTGCTGTTCGGGCTAAACGTGCTGCTTTCTCCCGACTTCGTCGTCACCGAGGTGACCCTGGTTACTTAGCGGCATATAGGAGGGCCCGAGCTCATGCCCGGCGGGTTATGAAGGAGGCTAGGAGGAAGTCTTGGGCATCAATTGTTTCTTCAATTTCTTCACAGACTCCTCTCACAAAAGTGTGGAAACGGGTGAGGAAGATTTCAGGGAAATTTCCCGTTCCCTCTCCTCCTGTTTTATCTCATGCAGGTGTGGTGGTGGCTCATTCTTCATCTGTTGCCGAGATATTTGCAACTCATTTTGCTAATGTCTCTAGGAAGGATACCTCATCCCCATCGGCATGCCGCCGACAGCACCTGGAATCTTTGGGCATTAGTTTTCCATCTACTGCGGAGGAGTCGTATAATGTTGCTTTTTCTACTTCTGAACTTCAGACGGCATTGTCGCAGTGTCGCGACTCATCTCCAGGCTTGGATGATGTCCCATATGCCTTCTTACACCACTTGCCTGATGCAGCCCTTCATTTTCTGTTGTCACTGTATAACAGAATTTGGTGCAATGGTGGGTTTCCGACCTCATGGGGTGTTGCTGTGGTTCTCCCCATCCCTAAGCCGGGTAAGGATCACTTGCAGGCCACTAATTATCGCCCTATCTCGCTGACATCTTGCCTTTGTAAGGTCCTCGAAAAGATGGTGAATAGTCGGCTCGTGTGGTACTTAGAGAAGGGTGGTTACTTGTCTCCAGTCCAGTGTGGGTTTCGGAAGATGCGGTCGACCACAGATGCTCTCCTTTCTTTAGAATCTTCCATCTGCCAGGCTTTTGCAACTAACCAGCATCATATCACAGTGTTCTTTGATTTGGAGAAGGCGTACAACACTTCCTGGCATCATGGTATATTGCAATCTCTTTATGAGTTTGGTCTCCGTGGGCAACTCCCCACTTTTATCCAGGAATTTTTATCTAATCGTTTTATTCGGGTCCGAGCCGGGAGTGAGCTGTCTACTGCACATCCCCTTGAGGATGGTGTGCCACAAGGGAGCATACTAAGCGTTACCTTTTTCGCAGTGGCAATTAACAGCGTTATTTCTGTGCTCCCTGATGGTGTCTGAGGCTCTCTCTATGTTGACGATTTATCAATCTCTGTCACTGCCTCACGGATGTCAATGGCAGAAAGGAAGATGCAGATGGCTCTTAACCGTGTCTCTAGATGGGCTGATGAACGAGGTTTTCGATTTTCCTTCAAGAAGATCGTTGCCATGCATTTTTGCCGCGTTCGTGGAGTCCACCCTGACCCAAACCTTTTTTTAGATGGGCGTCGTATTTCGTGTTTAAAGGAAATCCGGTTTTTAGGGCTGATTTTTGACAGCCGGTTGACTTGGGTCCCTCACTTGAGGTACGTAAAAGCTGAGTGTCTCAGAGCATTGGGTCTCTTGAAAGTTTTAGCGCACACATACTGGGGAGCTGATCGCAAGACCCTCCTCCTCTTGCATCAGTCTCTGATTTTATCCAAACTTCATTATGGATGTGAAGTTTATTCCTCTGCCTCAGAAGCCCGGCTTCGTATTTTAGATTCCATACATCATGCTGGTGTTCGTCTCGCCACTGGGGCATTCCGATCTTCCCCGATTTCGAGTTTGTTGGCTGATGCTGGTGTCCTTCCTTTAGACTTGCTTCGCTCTTCCCTTTTGATGAGATGTTGGTATCGCTTATCTCGTCTCCCAGACTCTGTGCCCTTTGTCAAGGTCTCTCAAGATTCTCGGTCACCTATTTTTGCCACTCGGCCATCCTTTCCAAAGCCCTTTGGTTTCAGGGTGCAGTCAATTATGTCTAACTTCTCTGTTCCTTCTGTGCCGATCACTCCCCATCGTGTCCCGAGGGTGGGCTACTGGCTTCTCCCCAGGGTGACATTTTGTCATTTCTTCTCATCCAGTAAGGCCTCCCTTCCTTCTCAGGTTTTATTTTCTCTGTTTTTAGAGCATGCCTCTTCTCATGGGGACTCCATACCAGTTTATACTGATGGATTTAAGTCTGATCCGGGTGTGGGCTTTGGTGTGGTGTTTCCCACCTTCTGTCGAGGTGGGAGCCTCCCTGTGACTGCTTCTGTTTTTACGGCTGAGCTGACTGCTATTTTATTTGCCCTTCAGATTCTCTTCACTCTCCCCCACACTGCTTTTACTGTTTTTAGTGACTCACGAAGTGCTCTTTCTGCAATGGAGTCTTTTAATCCCTCTCATCCTTTGGTTTTATCCATTTTAGAGTGGCTTTTCCTTTTAGGGCGTCGTGGACGTCGTGTAGATTTCTGTTGGGTTCCAGCTCATGTAGGAGTGGCAGGGAATGAACGAGCTGATCAGCTGGCCAAGGCGGCAGCGGCTCGTCCCCCTCTTGCACAGTCCCCTTTGTATCGTCTGCCTGCTGCAGATATGCGCTCCTTTATTGCCTTCAGGGTTTGGTGCTGTTGGCAGGAGCATTGGGATGCTGTGGGTGCCAATAAGTTGCGCTCGATTTGCCAGAAGGTGGGCTCATTCAGTTACCAGGGCTTCCCTCGTCAATGGGAGACTGCTTTGTGCCGCCTCTGCATTGACCACACCCGTTTCTCTCACGGTTTTTTAATGGAGAGGGCTCCTCCTCCATTCTGTGATGACTGTCTGGTTCCCTTGACTGTTTGGCACCTGTTGGTGGAGTGTCCTAGTCTTGAGGATTTGCGTCGTCGGTTCCTCTCTGACCACCAAACGGATGGTGGTGTGTATCATCTTTCCTCCGTGCTTGGGGAGGATGCCTGTGTCTTGGAAGGGGCAACCCTCTCCTTTGTGAAGGGGGCAGGACTTCTTAAGGATATTTAGAATTTCTCCTTTTTTATTGTGTGGCTTATCCTCTGTTTTTTGTTTACTGCTTTTTACTTCTTTGCTATACGGCGGCATATGACCCTGGCAGTTGCGCCCCCATGATTCTTAGAAAAAAAAAAAAAAAAGTATGCACTGGGGGGGACATATATACATCAGGGGTAGACATATTGTGGGGGGGGTACACTACTCCCCCGGGTAGCTGAGACAGTGTCTCCTGACACCGGGAGTTAAATGGTGTTTGATTATAGTAGTAAGGCAGGACCGGGGAGGTTTGTACAAGGGATAAGTATGATACAGGGGCAGGAGGGGAGACATGGTCATGTTGAGGGGAGGGAATTAGAAGGATATATACATATAAGATATACAAGGATTAATAGGTACAAATCCAGTAAGGGTCGAAGGTTTATATAAACATAATGGGAATTACACAGTAATAGTTTGATACATGATAAACAAGGAGTAGATATGAGAGTTCTATTGTCGTTCTTCCATCATTTTTTTTTTTTCTGTAGAATACGCTGTCACTCAGTAATGCATGAAAGAAATACCATCATTTTCTAGTAGGCAGAGTGCTGTTCACAGTTTGGTTAATTGGCAGATGGCATTGGTAGTCACTGAATGCGAGGGCACTAAGTACGGGGAGTTTCTACGTCGTGTGTAGGGCGTACTATGCCTGTAGCGACTCTGATTTCCTGGAGTCGACGTTCCATTGTTCTGACACAACAATGCACTGCACATATGATGAGTAGAAAACCTATGAAAGCGATAACCACAGGGGGAAACACAACTGTTGGATGAACCCATGAACGGCTGAAGGCCAGAGAGAATTGATCCATAATGAAATCACTGTCATTGAGGAAGGTTAGCATGCGCAAGTTAGGGTAGGTGATGGTAATGTTGGCAGATGGTAGGGTTGAAGGCATGTCGATTGGTTGAAAGATGTCATAGGAGTGTTTACGAACAGCTTGGTGATAGCGAGTGGCGTAAGTGATGACGGACTCTGATTTGACGGTACAATAGTCAGGTGCTTTGTAGAGACCACTAGCGGGAAAGGAGCGAACGGAAGAACCAGGACACATGATTGTGACAGAGATGGGAACAGCAAAGAAGAAATACTGGACATGGTTGAGGTGAGCATGGTGGACCGGGAGGTCAGGAGCTGGGACAAAAGAACAGGCCGAGTAGATGGAATGGTTGCGAACTAAAGCAGACTCACAGGGTGTAGCACTGCTAGGGAAGATAGTGAAAAGGTGGGCAGCACAGAGACGAGAGGTCGGAGTAAGGGAGGAACATTGCTGGAGGTCTGTGGAAGAAAGGAAGGCAACGGAAAGATGATCATGGGAGAGGAGGAAATATTCTGAAGGAACAGATACCTGTAACAAGGAGTTGTTGAGGCGGAAAGGGAAGGGAATGATGTGGAAAAGGTTAAAGGTTATGGCAGAATGGAGAGGAATATGGACGACGACGTATGTGGTGAGAAGAGTGGCTTCGAGAACAGGATAATAATATTCAAGGGAGGAGTAAGGGAGGACTGGGGATAGACCGAAGGTGGAGTGAGCCCATTCCAGGACAGAACGGAGAGCTGAGACAGGTACTAAGTCGGCAGTGACACGTCCATTGATAGCATCGACCAGGATACGAACCAAGGCAGAGACTTGAGACAAGAGAGAGTCAATGGCTAGTTGGAGATTATCCATGTTGAGTTTGAGGTAGAAGAACTGAGAGATAACGTTGAGATCTGAAAGGTGGCATTGTAAGATATCGGTGAAATTGGTTAGAGTGGACGTGACTTCATTGAGTTGGGTTGTGAGCTTCTGTAACATAGTGTGTTGGACTTTAATGACTCGGCGTTGTGATTCTAGGGCTGAAGCTAAATGAGTGAGATCAGATTTAAAGCCAGAAATGTCACAGGCTGTAGCAACGCCAAACAAGCCACTCAGAATCTCACCGCCGAAGTCGAAGAGACCTCGTTTCACACGAGAATGACCCACAGGTGTCTGAATGGAAAATGTGTCAATGAGCTCAGTGAATCTGTTACTTATATATTGCAATTGCCAGGAGAGTGGGAGGAAAAGGTTATAGAGATACTCATTCGGGTTGTGTGTCCCCATGAGGGCCATGAGATGGTTCCTGATTCCGCGGAGCTAGTGCGCGTAGGCAGGTAGGGCAATGGCTACGTCGGCCAGGGACGCAAGATCGTAGCGCAAGGAGACCTCGCCTCCTGAGCCAACCAAGGCCCCGGGACGTACTCCACCATCGTCCTGACCTGACCCAGACCCCAGGAGGGTCAGCACTGCCAGCAGGGAGATCGCTAACATCGTACCTAGAAAATCAGGGTAGAGTTAATGGGGGAGGTCGTGAAGAGGTTGATGGGCAGAGCGCAGTTTGGACCGATAGTGATTGATTGATAAATGAGCAGGTGGAGGTGGAGAGGAAGGAGACTGAGGGATAGGTGGAGACAAGGTAGACTGAGGGATGGGAGGAGGGGAAGAAGGGGCAGGAGGTTTTGTAAATGACTCTTCCAACACGAGGCCACGGGGTGCTCGCTTTAAGTCATCGACGTGGACCCATCTGGTTTCCCTAGTGGACAGATCCTGGAGGTGAAATTTGTTGCCTTGTTGAGTGAGGACGCGGTGGGGCCCTGTAAATTTGTCATCCAACTTAGAGGAACGCGTATGGGAATGAGCAAAGACAAGATCGCCTACATTGATAGTGATAGGAGAGGCGGACTTATGTTGGCGCTGCAGCATGTCCTCCTGAGAGGAAGCCAAAGTGGATTGGACATACTGGTGGATTGTCTGGAAGTTGGCCAATTTTAGTTTAACATAATCATCCATGTTGTAGATGGGTTCTGGCTTTGAGGATAAGAGAGAGTATGGGAGGTCCTTGTCAAAGCCAAAGAGGATGAAGAAGGGAGATTCAGCAATGGATGCATTGATGGAACTATTGATGGAGGATGCCACTTGGGGAAGCCAGTCATCCCAGGACGAACTATGGGAGCCTAGATGTCTGAGGCACTCTAAGATTTTACGGTTGTGGCGTTCTACAAGGCCATTGGAAGCCGGATGGTTAGGCACGACATTGCACTTACTGATATGAAAGTGGAGACAGATCTCATCGAGAAGGCTATTGTTGAACTCTGTACCGTTGTCAGTAAGAATGGTATGAGGGGTACTGAACGGGCAAATTACGTGATCTACAAGGGCACGTGCAACGCTCTTCGCGGTCTTGTCGGAGAGGGGTACGAGGACACAGTAGCGGGAAAGTGGTTGACCGCTACGAACAAGTACTCAGCGCCAGATTCTGTGAGAGGTAGTTTTAAGAGATCGATTGAGACAGTTTCCCATGGTCGTGACGGGACTGGGTATTGTAAGAGAGGTGCTGGTAAGCCAGTTGATCCTTTGTGGCAGTGGCAGGAGAGGCAAGAGTCACAGTGGGCATTGATATCGCGGTGCATGGTTGGCCAATAGTATTTGAGACGTGCTTGGCGCAAGCATCGGTCTTTACCTGGATGGGAAGCTTGAGGAGTATTATGAACAATATGAAGAACCTTTGGTATCAGGGCAGTGGGGACAACAAGTTGGCATACTTCGCGATTGGGCATATCTTTGCCTGTTAGCAGTGTTTTCCTGTACAAGAGATCATCATCTAGCATGAACTCATCTAGTGATACTGGCAGAGTAGGTAAGGTCGAGGCATCGCCAGATTCTAGGAAATAAATGACTTTGGACCACATGGGGTCTTGGCGTTGAAAGTTTCGAACAACTTCTGACGTTAGTGTAGTATTTTCAGTTACTTCAGGCTGCAGTGATGTTATAGCTGCTGCTACGTGACGTGAGAGTGC
Organism: Coenobita brevimanus; assembly: GCF_032717465.1. NCBI lineage: Eukaryota > Metazoa > Arthropoda > Malacostraca > Decapoda > Coenobitidae > Coenobita > Coenobita brevimanus. The sequence goes on from NC_136980.1 coordinate 24,914,596, forward strand.
GTCTGCAACTACATTCAACTTGCCTGGTACATATTGAAAAGTGGGATTAAAGTCCTGGATGATGACAGACCATCTAGCTAGTCTACCTGTTAGGTTGCGATTCTTGAACAAATCACATAGTGGAAGGTGGTCTGTTTGGATATGCACTGGATAACCATAGACTATATCTCTGAAATGTTTCAAGGACCAGATTACTGCTAGCGCTTCGAGATCTGTGACACTGTAGTTACGTTCAGCGGTTGTAAGGGTGCAACTAGCATACACTATTACGCACTTCCTTGATGCTTCATCGAGTTGCATCAAAACGGCACCAAGTCCAGTGCCTGAGGCATCTGTGCAGAGAAGGAAGGGTGTGGTATAATCAGGGAACGCTAGAACAGGGGCATTTACAAGAGCTGTCTTTAGCTTTTGGAAAGCCTGTGACTGGTCGTTAGTCCAAACAAAGGGCACATTCTGCTTGAGTAAGTGGGTCAGAGGAGCGGCGATCTGTGCATAATTCCGGATGAAGCGACGATAATAGCCACTGAGGCCCGGGAAACTTCGTACAGCGTCGGTAGTGGTAGGTTCTGGAAAGTTAATGATCGCCTTAGTTTTATCCTCATTAGTATGAATGCCTTGTGCATCTACAACATGGCCTAGGAATTTGATTTTCTTTTGCAGGAAGTCGCATTTACTGAGATTGATTTTCAGGTCTGCGAGCTGGAGGCGTTCAAAGACTTGCTGGAGTTTGGTAAAATGATCAGGGATGGATTTACTCACAACAATGATATCATCTAGGTAAGCAAAAAGAGAGTGTCCCATCATACCGCTGAAGACTGAATGGATAAGTCGCATGAACACGGAAGGAGCATCTCTCAGACCAAAAGGGAGTCTCTTAAACTGAAAATGTCCAGAAGGGGTGCTAAAGGCTGTAACTGGGCGAGAGGACTCTTCCATTTCGACCTGCCAGTACCCGCTGAGGAGGTCTAAAGATGAGAAGACTACGTTATTTTCACCAAGGGATTCTAGCAAATCAGTGAGGACAGGTAACGGGAAACGGTCTGGAACAGTGACAGGATTCACCTTACGATAGTCGACTACTGGTCTAAAGTTGCCGTCCTTCTTTGGTACTAAGAAAAGTGGGCTATTCCATGGACTGACGGAGGGTTCAATAATGTCTTGGTCTAACATGTTTTGTACCATTTGATCTGTCTGCTTTCTCTGACTGTGAGGAAATCGATACGTTGGTATGTAAATCGGCTGAGTTCCTGGTAGTAGTTCAATCGTATGTTTGACAAGGTCTGTTCTACCCATCGGTTCACCGGGTAAGGCAACCACGTTTCTGTACGAGGTCAGTAGATCGAGGAGTTGAGGCGTATTTTCTGGGAAATCTGTGCAAGTGAGATGTGAGAGCATATCGGGTGAATATATCGGCGCAGATCCCGTAGAGTTAATAGTACATACACCGATTGGCGTATCATCAGTCTGAATAGTAGGAATTGAGGAATCCTGGCACACCTTTACGGCCGCTGGGTATACTAGGAAGTCTCTAATCTTTACACCCCTTTTAAGTTTTAGTGGAGCATTTGTGACATTGAGCAAGTACAGGTAGCATAAACTGTCCTCTAAGACTGTACACCACGCTGACTCATAAGTCAAGCCATTCACACAACACGTCTCAGGTAGGGTTAGTACATCCACTCCTTCTTTCGCACCGGCAACACAAACAGAGACTTTGGTGAACTCATCCGGTAACAAAATTGTGCACGTATTCGTTACTGCACGTTTCGTCTCTGCGTGTTGGAGAAGATCATTCAGACTGTGTGAGGTACGTAACTGAGACATGTCTGAGTCAGCGAATGTTGGTGTCGGGAGAGGATGTAAGAGCCATGTTCAAGGGCTGAGATGATGTATCAGTAGACATTGAGGAATTTATGTCCTTGCTGGCAGTCAGTAAGGGAATGATCTCTGTATTCTCAGATGATGATAGTGGTGGTTTGGGCTGGGTTGGACTCTTTGGTAGTGATAGGGACAGAGGTAATTGAAGGACTGATTTGATCTTAAGAACAGGACGGGGACATTCCATAGTGTAAACCGGGAATCCAGAAATGTCTATACTACCACAAGCAGGTAATAATGCAATGGAGTGTTGTGCCATGGTGGAGAAACCAGTAAGGGCATCTGCGGGATACTGCAAGTCATTAGTGACATGAAATTCAATGGGGATAGGGGGCAAATCTCTGTGGAGTTTGACTTCAAGGGTGACTCTTCCCTTAACCTTAAACTCTGAGCCGTTAACACCACATAGGCGAATGTCTGGTGGTTCTAGGAAACTGACATGGTTGTGATGGCGATGAATAATTTGTAAGGAATTTTCGGAGATGAGATTTACTATAGATCCTGTGTCCAAGAAGAATGACGTTGGTATGTCATGACTGCTGCCGAGAATGACTAAACCCGAGGATGTTATGGGACCTACATGGCAGATGGGGAGTTGGGTTTCTGGTTCTACGTAATATTGGTCCGACATGGGCGCAGCGCTTCCCCCGACTGTGGGCGGTTGAGGTAACGACATTCCTCAGTGGTGTGAGTCGTCTTGATCTGTGGTATTTGCAGTGTGGACGACGTGAGCGGGAAGGCGTACGCTGTCTGGTTTGGGAGTGAGGATGTCTGTATGTACGGTCGCAACTGGATGCTCGATGTCCAGGATGACCACAGTACCAGCAAAGAATCGAAGATTGTCTGTTCCGTCGGGCGCTAGATTGATCACGACCTGCGGTAGGAGAGCGATGTGTGGCAGGTCTGCTCCGTGTGGCGGGACGGGAGCGAGATTGGTCTGGTGTAGTGGAGGTGTGACAGACTGAGGAGGCCAAGGGTTGGGTGGTGCCCTGACGCGTGTAGTTCGAACCTGTTCTTTCATGAATGACTTTAGTGACCTGAATAATTTTATCTCCTGGATTGAAACCGATTTCCAAGGCTAGCTCTCGCTGTTTAGGAGTAAGCCAGTGAAGGAATCTGAGGTAACCAATTAAGTCAGCAAAGTTGGTGAGTGAAAGCATTGGAACGCCATTCTAGTCTTCTAACCATTTCGTGCCTACCAGTAATTGGAGCATCTCGCTACTAGTTGCTTTCATGGCGGCGGCAGCTTCGCGGAGCTTGGCATATTGCACTGGGACGCGCAAGTCCTCATCTAGTTGGTTTAGGAGATTAATGAATCCCATGAGAAACGCGGTATTTGAATGCTGGCAACAAAGGCTGATGAGTTCCGTACAAAAATCAGCAAAGGTATGAATACTATCGAAATGTCCTGCACGGATCGCAGATCCGATGTCCGATTTACCGTGGTGCAAGCAACCGAGGAGGTAAGCTACTTTGAGCGATTCCTCAGTTATTTGTCTATTGTTTATTTCTGTGTCGACTTCTCTGAGGAAATCATAGACAGACCAAGTTGGGTCCTGGCCGGTAAATTTGGGACGATTGGCATCGTCGAGATAGATAGACTGTGGAGGGTTGGCCATGGCTGAAAGTGTAGAAGTGGCAGCAGGAGAGGTGTGGGAGAGAGAGAAGGTAGTAGCAGTTAAGGGCAAGCAAGACGGGGTATGGAGGGAGGCAGGAGAGGGAACGACAGGGGAAGGAGTAGAGGAAGAAGAAGGGAGTGTAGAGGCAGGAGTAGAGGAGGAGGTATCTGGATTTACGAGGGTAGGACGGGTAGTAAGTGATTCTGCAGGAAGTGAAACGGGAGTCTCAGGTACAGGGCGGTGGTATTCTTTGCCACTTCGTAAATGAGTGATTGTGTTAGAGTCAGCAGACGGGGTATGAGCAGGTGATGTTTCCGGGGCGGCGGGGTAGAGACAGCTGGGCGGAGAGGAGAAGAGACGCCGCGATGAATCACCGGCAGGGAGTGGCGGCCTTAGGAGGCTCCGTAATGCAGACCAGATGCGGGCGACGGCGGAGGCCAGTGGTGGGTGGTGAGGGCAGATGTCGGCGCAAGGCAGATGTAGAGCTGGTGAGTTGCAAATGCAGAGAATGGTGGTGGGCAGGCAGCGGGCAGACAGTGATAAGTGGCACCGTGGGGGCAGGAGCTATGATGAGTTTGGAACAGGTGCTGGGAACAGGTGCAACAGGTGCGTAGGTCGGTGACGGCGACACATGCGGTCAGGAACAAGGCATATGGGTGCGGTTGTTTGAGAGGTGAACACTGGTGAGAAAAATTGGACACTCGGAAAGCACAGCCAGGTATTACACCACTAGAGGCACGGAGGAGGGGCGAGGCTGGCAGATGCGAGACGTCGTGTATCTTGTTGTATCACTAAAAATCCAAGGAGGCGGTCAGAATCTGATGGTTCGAAACACCGCTGCTACCAAATGTAACTTGCAATACTTTGGTGATAGAAACTCCGTGTACAAACAGCTAGATAAGGAGTTTATTACAAGCTCACAGTAAAATAGTCTGCCCGACTAGGCTGCCTGATATGAACTGATGCAATAACGCCGTCTTCAGGCGTGGGAAAGCATGCTGACCTAGCAAGATTAGTGGGGGCATGTATGCATTGGGGGGGGACATATATACATCGGGGGTAGACATATTGTGGAGGGGGTACACACCCCTAAATCACATTTGTTATATGTTTCTGCCCGGAATCATGCTAAATCTGTTCTTCGCTCTGCTAAAAATAATTTCATCAGTAGTAAATGCTCTCAACTCTCCAACTCGAATTCTTCCCGTTCACTCTAGCACCTTGCCAAATCCTTTTCAGCAATTTTGCCTCATCATCTTTCCCTCTTTTTTTCTACTCTGATAGCTCTGTAGTTATTTCTTCTACAGTTAAAGCAGATCTCTTCACTCAGACTTTCTCCTCCAATTCCACCTTAGACGATTCCAGTGCTGTTCCTCCATCACTTCCCCCCCCTCTGACTTCACATTAAAATTTCTTCAGCTGATGCATTTTCTGCCATCACAGGCCTCAGTACTAATAAGGCATATGGGCCTGATGGAGTCCCTCCTCTTGTTCTCAAGAACTGTGCTTCTGTGCTTACACCCTGCCTAGGCAAACTCTTTCACCTTTGTCTACCAACTTGAACCTTTCCTTCTTGCTGGAAGTTTGCTCTCATTCAGTCAGTCCCAAAGAAATGTGATCATTCCCAACCCTCTAACTATCGTCCAATTGCTTTAACATCCTGTATCTCAAAAGTTTTCGAGTCAATTTTTAATAGAAAAACTTTAATGGATCTTTCCTATCACAACCTCCTTTCCGATCGTCAGTATGGGTTTCGTCAGGGACGCTCCACTGGCGATCTTCTCACCTACCTTTCGGACTCCTGGTCATCCTTCTTTTGGGACTTTGACGAAAGCTTTGTCATTGCACTTGACATCTCAAAGGCTTTCGATTGAGTCTGGCATAAATGTTTAATTTCCAAACTGCCATCTTATGGTTTCTATCCTTCTATCTGTGCCTTCATCTCTAGCTTCCTTTCTGGCCGTTCTATAGCCGCTGTTGTAGACGGCCATCGTCCTCCTAGATCTACTAACAGTGATGTTCCTCAGGGCTCTGTCCTATCACCAACTCTCTTCCTTTTATTCATCACTGACCTTCTAAGCTGTACATCTAATCCTATCCACTCATACGCTCATGACTCCACCCTTCACCTTTCCATTCGGTTCCCGCAACGTCCATCTCAGCAGTGACTTCAACAAACAAGGGATGAGGTTATGGCACACCTAATGTTTGACTTGGCTTGTATCTCTGACTGGGGTAAAAATAATCTTGTTGTTTTTAATGCGTCAAAAACTCAGTTTTTACACCTATCAACCCAACAAAATACTCCACAGGTATACCCATTAATGTTTAATAATATTCAGCTTAATCCTGCATCATACTTGAACATGCTTGGGGTTTCATTTACTCGGGAATTATCTTGGAAAGATCATATTCCATCTCTTGTAAATTCTGCTTCCAAGAGATTAGGTGTGCTAAGCCAACTCCTTACTTTCTTAACCCCTGCAAAGTTGTTGACTTTATACACTGGTTTTGTTCACCCCGTGTGGTTTTGTTCACCCCTGTGTAGAGTACAACTGTCATGTGTGGGAAGGCTCCCCACATACAGCTCTTCTCAATAGGGTGGAGTCATCGGTTTTTCGTCTCATCAACTCTCCTTCTCTTACTGGCTCCCTTCAACCTCTGTCTCTTCGCCCCACTGTTGCCTCTTTATCTCTTTTCTATTGTTACTTCAATTGTCACTGCTCCTCTGATTTGTCTGCATGCACTCCATCTCTACAACGGGCGCGTAGCACTCGTCTACCAGCAAACTCTCATCCCTTTTCTGTCCAATTCTTTAAAGCAAGAGTTAACCGTTACTTCCAGTCCTTCATTTATGCAACAGGTCAACTCTGGAACCATCTCCCTCTGTCTGTATTTCCTGTTTCCTATGATCCCCAGTCTTTCAATCGCAGTGTGTCCAGGCAACCCCAAATGATCGGATCTTGAATTTGGCTGTCTCTTGTATTTTGTTTTTCTCTTGGAAGGAACAATAATTGCGGGCTCGTGGCCTTTGGTTCCTTCTTCCTCGCATTAAAACAAAAAAATATATATATAGAGAGAGATAGATAGATAGATAGATAGATATAGATATTGATAGATAGATAGATAGATATAGATATAAATAGATAGATAGATAGATATGTGTGTGTGTGTGTGTGTGTGTGTGTGTGTGTGTGTGTGTCAATACCATCATTCTCTGTGTGTGTATACCATCATTCTGCTGTGTGTGTGTGTGTGTGTGTGTGTGTGTGTGTGTGTGTGTGTGTGTGTGTGTCAATACCATCATTCTCTGTGTGTGTATACCATCATTCTGCTGTGTGTGTGTGTGTGTGTGTGTGTGTGTGAATACCATCATTCTCTGTGTGTGTATACCATCATTCTGCTGTGTGTGTGTGTGTGTGTGTGTGTGTGTGTGTGTGTGTGTGTGGGTGTGGGTGGGTGTGTTCGTGCTTGCGCGTGCGCGCGCCCACCATCATTCTACACATCACAAAATTTTGCTAGGGCTAAAATGTCATTGGCGACGATTATGGAGTTGTTGGTCGGCCATCTTGCCTCCTCTATCTCTTGTGAGAAACTCTTAAGTCCTTGTGATACCTTCCCACCCTTCCTAACTGGGCCCCGAGATGTGTGAAGCCACAGCGCTTAAATGTTTTCATAAATAGCTCTTGGGATTTTTCCTGTGATTAGGGGCACTGATAAGGATTTATGAGTCATCCTAAGGACTTAAGAACTTTAATAAATACCGGGCCAGAGGTGTAATAATTGAAGACGGTAATTGCTATGCTACTTTTCACTTGGTTTACTTATTTCTTGAGCTGGTGTTTCCATCATGAAATCATATTAAAAAGTTTTTTACAATAAATAATAACTACAAGAAAACTGAGAAAGCTCTCAGCACACTGTTTGAATATTCTTCACCTTCAATCACCCAAAGTAATATAAAATCGTCTGGCGGTAGCTGGAATAACATTTCAAACGGACATGATCATTAGCCCTGCAATCCGAGTAAGGAATTTGTTATACTGTGGCTATCTCAAAACTGTACTCAGATTGAGAGTTTTCGATTCGGAGGGTGTGCTATAATATTCATTAAGTCCTTCAGTGTTAGGGCGCTGTCCCAGGTGGAATGTAATCGTGGGCAACAACAAGAATACACTACAAACATCTTGTTGTGATGCAGTGGGGGATAAGAGACTTGCTGTGTGTTATCATCTGTACGCGGACAGGCCTTGGCTTGTATTCTTGTCGACTATGTAAGCTTCCTAACACCTCCATTTATTTTTTAATATGGGTGGTTAATATCCATTTGTACATTATTTATGGAGAGTATGATGATACTGGAAGGATTTATATAACACTAAAGAGGACAGCAAGGTGGAAAACATATTAATCGCTTGAGAAAATGTGTTTGGGAGCTTCCTCAACCGACGAGAATACAGGCCCTTGAGTAGTATGCCGTAGGGTAAGACCTCTCAGCGGACTCAGTTGCCAGGCGGCGATAATAAGCCATCATGGTGACTGGCAAGTAGGTTAGAGACCAGAGCTTGTATTATCGTCAGCTGCTGAGGTTCTCTAATAGTGTTGCAGATATAGTGTTTTTATTCTAGATCTGGAGGTATTACCGGAATCCAGCTGTATCATAAACACCTCTGCAAGACAGCAGCGATATTCCAGTGATTATGGTCCTTGTCTAACAATTTTCTGTTTTTTATTTATTATTTAGGGTTATTCTGGCTGTTTGTGAGAACAAGTTAACGGTATTTCTAGCTTTGGATTTGACAACACCACTCTCTGGCCATCTTCCGTACCAAATTACAGTATTTTGCGTGTTGCACCTTAATATTCTTTTTTTTACTAATTTCTCAGTATATTATTTTTCTTTCTAAACGAATTTCTTTGGCGACGTCTTTTAAGCAATATGGATGAAATGAACCTTTATTAATCCCTTCATGTCAAAAGGTTCCTAAATGCATTATATAAATTATCTAGAGTCAACATGAATAAGTGTACTTATACATCATAATGAAGAGATTAATATATTGTATGCAAGCTGCGTCTTTTAAATATTGACACTGCATGCAGAAATACCTGTGTGAATGAACAAATGTTTGTTCACTGCCATTATCCCTTTCGTTATATGACGTTTTCTGTAGACTTCTTGCGGCTGACGGACGATTGTATTCACTTAAGGGAAGACTTCTCGTACTGAAGAGCTTACCATAAGATTTCGCCCTATTTCCAGAGTAAGGTATTTATTAATTTAAAATAACTTATGCCTCTCATAGTTCCAGTCAGAAGAATTAACCCGTCCACACCGATAACGTATTTTTCCCTTTTAGTTTCACTGTTTACAGACTCACCTTATGTAGTTTACGAGACCTTTCAAAGTGGTGGAGTAAGACATACTGTAACCTCCATTATCCAACACTACAAAAACGTTCTCAAATATTAACAATAATCATCCTGAGGTGTTAGCAGCAGCAGTAGTAGTCCTTGTAGCCCCAGGTTCACCTGTAACATGAACCTGGTGGACTGCCGGCTTAAGTTGCCCTTCTCACACAGCCCACATCCTACTTTCGGGGGAGAGGGAAATAGCTGAGGGACTCTTGTATAACCAGGCTGTTTAGCAGACAGATTATATCGGTGACACCACAAGAAAGAATCCCGGTTCAGTACCTTCCAAACATTGCAAACATAAATTAACAAATCCTTCATTGTGTAGAGGAAGTCAAGCTGCTGTATATGATAAAGTGCATGCAATGTTACCTGTGACGAGAGCGATTCTGCCTGTGAGTGTACATGACGGTGTGGTGGTGATGGTGGTGGTGCTGTCTGCTGACGCTGCCATTACGACTGGTCCCACTCACGCTGCCGCACTGACAGCCTTGCACTGGCATAAAGCCAATCTGTGTGTGTGTGTGTGTGAAAGGGGAGTACTTACGAGTGATACTGACGGAATGATGCTTATCGTTATATATCTTTAGGCGATAATGTGAAGAGGTGTGTGTGTGTGTGTGTATGTGTGTGTGTGTGTGTGTGTGTGTGTGTGTGTGTGTGTGTGTGTGTGTAATAGCGATAGTTATAAAACCCGTAGCATTAAAACTGTGTGTGCAAAGGTGTGAACAAACCTGCCATTTATGACACCCACTTACGATTCACCTGTAATTGTCATAGAGGTTGAAATGTGGTTTGTAGGTGATGTCAGGAGCGGAGGGAAAGTGATGTTGGGTTTGATGTTAGGATGTGATGGAATGAGGTAAGATTTTTAGATGAAGTCAGATTAGGGAGAACCACATGAGAGTTTTGAATAATATCAGGATATGGAGGAAAAGAGATTAATTTTGAAGGAAAGTTGTCAGGATTGGAAGGAGGACTGTGTTAGGCGTGAAGAGAAAATGTTGTTCCAGTTTATCTTGAAATGTGGTTGAATAATGTCAGCTAATGGAGAGGAAGTCAGATGTGGAAGACTGATGTCATATTGGCAGATACGTACATACGTAGAAAGACACACACACACACACACACACACACACACACACACACACACACACACACACACACACACACACACACACACACACAGAAGGGACTAAAACGTTGGCTTCTGTGGTAAAACGGTTGCCAGCATTATACATATACTACGACGGAAACATTGTGCGATAATGTGGAGTAATAGACAGTAAAGTACAGTGATGGCCGAACCCCGCTGTTTTCTCCCGGGCCATGGCATCTTACTGGTCCAAGTGATACAGAGAACTCTGCCATGATGTCTTCATATCGAGAACATTGTTTTGTATCCAATGTTGTTGCTTCCAGACGATTTCTCAAGCTTAGGAGTGTCCCGTGGAAATGAATGGAATAACGGACAGTAAATATAGCCACAACGTTTCGAAAACTCTAACTGAATAAAATCATCTGTTGGTAGCAAGGACAGAGTAAAGAAAAGGGCGATATCGTATTGAAGGTGTGAAAGGTATCAGAGGTTCCAATGTCACATGCCTTTTTTTTTTTTTAACTGACGGAAGTGAGGTTTTGCTTAGCCTACTGTTCTTTTGTTATGGCTCCAAGACTGCAGTGCCTTTACAGTATAAAGAATCCCATCTAGACTCGATTCATAAGTCTTCAAAGGTGGAAACAGACGGGTTGACAGTTTTCTGACCTCCCCTTTTGGAGCTCTGATAATACTTTAGTCGGGCTACCAAAATTTAAAAAAAAAGAAAAAGAAAAAGAAGCGTACGTACAGCTAGGACAATTATCAACACGGCGAAGCCAATTAAAAAAAAAAAAAGTTTGCCAGTTACTTTTAATTGTTCATCCCTGCTGGTCAGGGATATATATATATATATATATATATATATATATATATATATATATATATATATATATATATATATATATATATATATATATACTTTCATTTTACTCCAAATGGTAGGTGGTGGAGACCATCATCCACTCACTTGATGTAGTGCTGCCTACTTCTTCCTTTGCCTTATCATTCTTTTTCTGTGCCTGCCCTCCTCTATTCTTATTTCTCCTATCTTTCCTGTTACTTCTTATTGCTTTTCTTTCCTTTACAGGTGGCTTTACATTGAGTGACAAGCCAAATAGTTTCCTTTAAGCCAAAAAACCATTTACAACGCTGGGTGGTAACCATATGACCAAACCATACGTGCTCCCTACGTATCAACGAGTGGGTTGGTGGAGGGTTAGTGCCCCTCCCCGTAAAACAAATAACTCAAAGTCCAATGGCCATCCCTTACGGAATTATGGCGTCCGGCAGTAGATAGATAGATGGATTTTACTCCATACTGGATCCACTCTTGGTCTTCTTCACATCCAGTCCTTTAGATACTATCATGGCTGTTAAGATCAGAGTCCTACAGCATATTTCCTATAAAGTGTCTGCTTTATTGCAACTACTATGATATTGGATTTAATGTCCATCCATCCATCCATCATCTAATCTAGTGTTGCCCCATGAGGAGCGTAGAAGCCTGGGGCTAGGCAAATGGCCCTGATATTTAAGATGAGGGTGACCAGCCTCACTCATCCCTGAGTGGCATTACGTAAGCAATAAACCCCAACCACCCCTTAGATATAAACCTATACAGGCTTAATCCGATTGGCGCGCCTTAATTACCTACTAAACCACTAGGAGCTATAATTTGGTATTATGGTTATCACCCAGCGTAGTAAATGGTTTCCTTGTGTACAGGAAACTACTTTGTTTGTCACTCAATGTAGAGTCACCCATAGGCAAAAGGAAGAGGAAAGGATGAAGGACAGAAATAAAGAAGAGGGAGTGTAAAGTTACCCATAGGCAGAAGGAAGAGGAAAGAGAGAAGTAAAGAAAGAACACGAAGCATGTGTTGATATATAGCTGTAAAATCCAACTGTGCCATATTTCAATCATTCACGTTCAGTTTCAGCAACTCAGGCCGTAGTATTAATTTTTTATGAAGCCTGTAAACTACACACACACACACACACACACACACACACACACACACACACACACACACACAAAAGAAGCATGTTCAGCAATCAATGGTAGCATAATTATTATCCATTAGTGTAAAGTTTCCTATGCATATTGAAAATATTTGATTTGTGTTGTGTTACTCCGTTTCTTGCCCAAGTCAACAGCGAAATAGTTCTCATCTCCAGCATCTTCCTCACTCAGTTTAACTGGCAAGGAAAGCACCTAAAAAGTAATATATGCAAAAAGAGAGTACAGAGAAGGATGGTGACGAGGATATGAATTTCAGAGGGAATGCCATTAAGTGCTGGGATCTAACTCACCATTGTGGCCCAGTATTTTGCCCATAGAATAGTATCATAAATACACACAAGAGTAACTAATAGGTAAACAAGCCAAACATACAGAATGCGGCGAATAAACGTTTGTTGACATTCGGACTCAGCCTTTTTGTTTTGACATACAAAATAGGCTTGAGGTTTTTTCCATAAGCTGTGGTCCACTGAATGGTTTATTTTGTATTTCGACTATATTATTGAACCCCCTGTGTTAATTCAGATTCTTGCCTAAAACTGGGAATGAACTTATAATCATCAGTATGTATTATTTCTTTACATGCACTTTTTCTGTGTTTTGTTCACATTTTTACGACTGAATAACTTCCTATATTGATACAACAAAGTGAAAATCTTTTTACCTAAAACGGTAGTGTCTTAATATTTCCTTCCTCATTGACAGCCATACTGAGTATTTCTATATCACTAAACTGTCCATGTACACCTAACATGCCCATTGCTTATCCCGGTCTGTGATTGGTATGTATCGTCATGCTCCTTCGCCGTTCGTATTTTCATTCCGCTCTCCAGGACACATTCAAAGTACTATCATTCCTACTGCAAGCTCTGTTTCTAATATACGGTAACTGTTGTGAAACTAGCATTCATTTCCTGATGTACCGTATTACATGAATACCATGCATTAGCTGTGTATTCTTAATAAGTATGTTGGAAAACGATCACCAAACGTTTAATTATATGAATGTTTGGTAAAATATCGTGAATAGTCTAGTCTGTGCAGCTTCACGGTGATTTTTTACTTTCTTTCAGCTTATATCCCAGTGCTCAAGTGACACGAAATGGCAATACTTCGGCTCTTGATCCATTTCATCACAGTTTGTGACTGTCTCCATATTCTCGTGCTATGGTCTTGCCAGTGCTGAGCGTTCAGGATGGGGAGATAACGGAGTTAGGCATGCTAATCGCTTGCTACAGCAGAGCGTTTAAGATGGAGGGACAGTACATTTGGTCGTGCTAATCTCGTTACGGACGGGCGTCCAGAATGGAGAGATTACATCATTAATCATGCTAATATCTTCTTACAGCTAAGGTTCACGATGGGTAGATAACAGTTTTAGTTGAGGTAATCCCTTGCTATAGCTGGGAGTTTGAGACGGGGGGACAGTATGTTTTGTCATGCTAATCCCTTGCTAAAACTGAGCGTCCAGGATGGAGAGATGGCAATTTAGTCGTGCTACAGCTGAATAATGGTAATATTAATACCCCTCCCGTCCGGCAGATGTTGTTGCGAGCACTCCCCCCAGCCGGGCATTCCCCACGAAAATCAGCAAAATCGTCTATCTTTAAACCCTCATATCTCTGTTAAATATAAACCAAATGCAACAAATGAGGTTTCATATTATTCAACAATCCTTCAGCTTCAAGATGATGGCATCAGATGATCCGTGAAGTGCAAACAGGGAGAGTGAGTGGGGAAGGAGGGCAATTTTTGGTGTGTGTGTGTGTGTGTGTGTGTGTGTGTGTGTGTGTGTGTGTGTTTGCCGGTGTTCGTACGCGTGGCAGAGGTTCGGTGACACAACAATGGCTTACACTAGCCCACCACACTTACATCACTTCGATGACACTTCCAGGACATCAAAATACACAACAAACACTGTTTCCGTGAATATTTTTCCATAATCGGTCGTACTAGGTGAATGAAGGCCGGTTACAGTAGCAATGACCTTGAACTCACGCTGCTCGTCTCTTTCCGTGTTACAGACAGACACTCTCTCTCTCTCTCTCTCTCTCTCTCTCTCTCTCTCTCTCTCTCTCTCTCTCTCTCACGGAAATGTGTTTGGCTAGGATTCTTGCTCGATTCTGACATTGGTGAGTGAGTAGAAGTCTGGGTATTGCAACTCCTAGAAATAATACTATTACTACTAGAAGTACAAGTACAATACCACTAGAACAGCCACTACTAATACTACAACTACCCCAAGTACTACTACCAGTACCACAACTAGTACTATTACTACTACCAGTACCACAACTAGTACTATTACTACCACACCTACAACACATACTACCACTACCATTACCACTACAAGTACTATTACAAAAAAAAAAAAAAATGTGAACCAAGTACCGGTAGTCCTTTATATACTGCCCACAATCGGAAATACCACACTGACTTTCTCTTTGCTGTGGGTTATACTTTTCTTCATAAGAAATATGGATAAGCAAATATTTTCAGTATTAAATAAGGCAGCGACTTGATCATCAAACAAATTTTCTGCTTTCATTATTTACATAAATATATGCACAGCAGTGAAATCATTTTTTTCTAATTACACAAAAAACAGCATTACGATATGTACAAAACTAACACTAATTTATGCATAACATCCAGACGCCTTACATACAAACAGACTCGCTCTCTCTCTCTCTCTCTCTCTCTCTCTCTCTCACACACACACACACACACACACACACACACACACACACACAAATGGTCCTGATGAAATTTCATGTTGGGTGCTACGAGAATGTGCAAAGGAGTTAAGTAAACCATTATTTTTAATTTTCAAGAAATCCTTGAGTCAAGGTAAACTACCTGATATTTGGAAGAAAGCAAATATTGTCCCCTTATTCAAGAAAGGGAATAGACAAAATCCACTCAACTACCGACCAGTATCACTGACCAGTGTTGTAAGCAAGGTATTAGAAAAGCTTATAAGAAAAGCTTGGGAAAATCATCTAGAAGAACACAATATGATAACAGAAAGACAGTTTGGTTTCAGAAAAGGAAAATCATGTGTTACTAATCTGTTGAGCTACTATGACAGAGTAACAGACACAATACAGGAAAGAGAAGGATGGGTGGACAGTATCTATTTAGATTTCTTGCACGAGATCCAGGTGCTTTTGATCCCAACAGCTTTCTTGGCTAATTATATCTAGAGTATTCCAATTTATATTTGTATTAAAATCTACAGTTAGTATAATTCTTTCCGATTTCTCTTCCATTATATGCAGTAATGATCTTAAACTCTGAATTGTACTCTCTGCCAGGTCCTCATATTCGTCTCTTTCCCATGTGTTTGATCTGGGTGGCATGTACAAACTGGCTACAATTACTTTCCCTTCAGATGTGTTGATCTCTACTGCAATCAGTTCTACTTGTGAGGGTATATCTAGTTTTATTTCATTGGCTTTTTTACTTTTCTTAGTTAATATTATGATTCCTCCTCCTTTTTTTAAGTTTCTATCTCTTCTCCATATATTGTATTCCTCTAAGTTTAGTATGTCATTGGATATCCTTGGTGTTAATTTTGTTTCAGTAAGGCATATTATATGTGGTTCATTTTCTCTGACATAATCATTCATCTCTAGTAATTTAGATACCATTCCATCTACATTTGAGTACATCAACTTTATCATCTTGTTTATATACTTGTCATGACAAGGTTCTACTACCTTCCTCCCTTTTTATTCCCTCCTGTTTGTGTACCATTTTCGTACCTGCAATCCTATTTCTTTGTAAAAAAAAAAAAAAAATTTTTTCTTCTCCTCTTCTGATCTTCCCTCATTTTTTGTTTTTGCTTCATTCCTCTTTTCTTTCAGTAATTCCAATTCCTCTTGTGTTAGGCATCTTTTTATCCATACATTTTTGAACTCCTCTTTTTCCATAAGATTCTTTGCATTTTTTAGTATCTCCTCCACAGTGTTTACACTCTGGAAAGTTACCTTTAGAGGTCTTGTCTTGTTTTTCTCGTATTTCCCTAACGTTTTGTGTTCCTCTATGTCTTTACTACAGATTTCCTCTGATACTTCTTTCAGTAAGCTCATTACATTTGCCATCTCCTTTTTGTCTCTTGTGATCTTGTTTTTTACTTCTTCCTCTTCTGTACCAGTGATTACTATAGATTTGTTGATATCTACTGAATCTCTGACTAACTTTGGATTGTTTTGGATTATTCTTTTCACTTCCTTTTTAATGCTTTTATCCTCCACCCTTGTTTCTAAGTCTTTCTTTACTTTCATTATTTCAGCATATGTGGTTTCCATATCATTTTTGTAGCTTTGCACAACTTCATTCACCTGTGTTATCATCTCCTCAATATCACTGCTCTGGTCTATCAGACTGCTTACTTGCCTAATTGTCTCCGTATCATTTTTGAACTCTTCCATAATACCCTCGTGATTGACTACTGTACTTGCCATTTCACTCATTTTCCTCTTAAGTGTACTCAGTTCCACTGTTAATTCACTGATGGTTGTGTCTTTCTTGTTGACCTCCCTTCCTAGTTTTTCTATTTCTTCCTTTTGCAAGTGCATCTGCTTCTTTATTTCATCAATTTCATTCTGGAAAGCCATTTCCAGTTTGTGTACACGTTCAACCAATGTATTGTGAGTCTCCATTTCAACCAGTTCTTGGTAGAAATCATCATCTTGCTTTCTACCTTTATCCCTTTTCTTTTCCAAATTTGCTTTACTAAAGTATGTAGCCATTTTGCAATACTAAAAGCACAGAGTACTTACATTCCCTGGGGCAGTTGTAGTCTAAACAAACATCAGCTGACTGAGCGCATTCTTTCGGTACTCGGTTCTCTTTTCTGTTTAAACAAGTCTTGTTGAAACTTCTTCTTCTTAATTTTTTTTAATAATAAAAAATCAATTAGTCTAACCTGGTACAGAGCTTGACTCATATAAAGATATTAATTTAGGTAATGCCACTGGCCATTCTGCCTCGGTATGGAGCGCTGTCGGCGCTCGTCTGTTCTTCTTGGCTGCTGCTGTGTTTGTGTGTGTGTGTGTGTGTGTGTGTGCATACAAGTGTTGTACAGGTGGATAAGAACCTGGGTGAAGAGATGGAGAAAGGATGGATAGGAAGGAAAAGAGGGGTGATGTTTGAGTTTCCTCAATTAATAAAATATGTTAACACCACTGGTGATAATAATAACTAGAGAGTGAGAGAGAACACCTATGGGAGATGGGAGAGACAAAGATGGAGATCTTATGAAGGCCATTTCCACAGGACAGGTGAGGGTAAGGGATAACTGGACGAAGGCGGGGCTGCCAGAAATCAAGTGTGCAGAGTGAATTGCACCATTTCCTGGCTCTAATAAAACTATTTCCATACTAATGAGATGCGATTATAGAAGATGACTAACAATCCGTTGTCGGATGATGTCAAGGAAGCCTAATGTTCAAATATTGTGGGTGATTTGTTGGGGTTGTCACTTTAGCATGGTTAAGTTTCAGATTTTCTGCATTCGTCGCATTCTTTTGACATTGTATAGTACGGAATTATTATAATAGACATGGATATGGCTGAAAGAGTTATGTTCAAGTCATACAGGCACAAATGCATATGGATGGGATAACAGCTAGCTAAAATGCCATCTTTGTTATACTGTGGTGGCTTATGTAAGGGTGGTTTCACTAAAGCGGGGTCAAGGTTCAGAGAAAGTATCCTGCCTTCCTCACATTCATTTGAAACTGTACAGTACTGAATGTAATACGCATGATATGGATTACAGGGTTATGGTCAAGTCATATAGACACATAATTGTACATGGGATAATAGCTAGCTGTAAATCGCAAAATGGTTGAAGTCTCATTATCCTTTTTTTTTTCTTTTCCACTGAAAAGCATATGGGAAACTATGGTTTGAATGTCTGACTTTCATTTCCAAGGGCCGCAGTAGCTCAGTGGTAAACGATTGAGTGGTTACAATGAGGGGCGGTTGGCTATGGAAGAGCATCAAGTTTTTTTATAATTTTTTTATATGATTGATATTTTTTACAAACTCTTGTTATTTGCCTGAGGAAAATGACACGAGTTAATTTTCCTCAGGAAAATTAGACGAGTTTGAAGAACCTGAAATGAGCTTTTTTTTTTTTTATATAATTTCTCAGTTATTGTTTTATATATTTATTTATTTTTTATACACTCAGAGTCTCCTAGCCATAAAAGTATAACAGAACATAACATGTACTGGTACAGTATGGTTGGAGGTAGAATACTCCCAAGACTGCTCGCTGCTTCCACCCTCCGTCTTGACTGGCAGGTGACTGACCTGGGAGCCGGGAGACGGTGAGAAGTGGTTGACAGGTGTCGCTGTGACCTACGATGTGTCCCACTTTGGGAAGTAGGTCCGGGCTAGATGTGGGTGTATCACACGCACTCAGGAATATCCAGATATGGGTGTTTCGAAGCTTACAGGTTAATAGCACAGTAATTGAGTGTTCTCTATAAGCCATCAGCAAGAGATGAACGAACAGCAGCACCAGGACAAATGACACTGGCAGAGACTGCGACACCGATAAAGAAGTTTTAGACATGACCAAGACGAGCATGGTGCTCTGGAAATTTTGGGGCTGGAACGAAGGAACAGACAAACTGTACGGAAAAATGAAGACCAGAGCAGATTCGCAAGGAGCGGCATTACTAGGAAATGGGCAAGGAAGAGATAAGAAGTAGGCAGGAGAGAACATTGATTGAGATCATCAGAAGATGCAAACCAACAGAAACGTGATCGTGAAGTAAATGTAAGTATTAAGATGAGAAAGAAATAAGTTGTTCAATAAGAAGGAAAATAGAACGTAACATGACATGGATAACCCTGCTAGTCACAAATCATGATATAAAGAGTTATGAGGGATGTGCACGTTACTAGTTGCGACCAGTTTGAGCATTTTGAAGCAATGGCAGTGGTGATCTTGGTGTTAATAATAAAAGTATACTGGTTGGCAAGGAAATGTCAACCTAATCTAATGTACTGTTGGTCATAAGTATCCTTACACACCTCAGATTTGCCTTTCCCAAATTTCATCTGGTAACACCGACTCTACGTCCAGATGTACGATATCACATGTTCCCCTCCTAATCTTCCCATCACATACCTCTACTTATTGACTTACCTTGGGGCGATATTCTGTGAATATTATTATTATTCCCTCCATTCAGCCCAAGTGTGTTTACTCTGATACTACTTCTATGTGTGAAGAAAAACTTGTCTCTCCTCCTCTTCCCTCTCCGTCCCTCCCTCTCTCTTTCGCTCTCATACTTCCTCCCACCCACTCCCTATTCCCTCTGTCCATATCCCCCCTCCTCTCTCTCTCTCTCTCTCTCTCTCTCTCTCTCTCTCATCTACTTACCTCGCTTGAGATATTTCTCACGTCCATCATGCAATTACCGATGAGTAATTTTTGTTAATCCCTCCATCCATCCAATAATTTATCTAAGTTATTTATTCTTATTCTGATATTACTTAGTTGGATTCGTGTCCGAAGGGTCAAGAAATCAAGGCTCTTGCCGGTCACCACGATATGTGGAATGGACTCCGGATTTACTCCTAGTCCATGTCCTTTCCCTTACCCCAGGCTGACAACTCTCGCTAGCATTAGCCCAGCCAGGTTAGGGTATGGCTTTCCGAGGAACTAGTTAAGCCTTGGTCAGTCGTGAAATAACGATATTTAAAGAATAAACAACTGGTCTCTCCTCCCCCTGTCCCTTTCACTTCCCATCCCTTTCTTTCTTTGCCGCCCTCCCTATCTATTCTTTTACAAGTATTTTTGAAGAACGATGCTACTCGGACGAACACCTGGCTACATAGGTAACCCGTGGTTCGTGGCCCCCATGCAACCCTACCTTCCAGGTAGTTTGGCTCACATAACTGTGTTAACATTAAATTTACAAACCTGATTCAGCTAGAGAATGATTAATGGGGATAATAATCCCCTTCATAATAAGAGTTATACATAATAGACTGGGTGTATCGAAACTCTGACATGATTTATCCTTATAGGCGACCTGGTAGTAATTATTACAGTGTTAGTGAACCGTAATGAATATAGCGTTAGGCACTGCCATGATCTGTTTGGTATGCGTGTCTTTATTTATTAAGTATATGATCGTTATGTTACCATGTTTTAGGTGGCCTAACGTATGATTCCACCGCCGCCGAGTGATGTGTTGTTAGTTAAAAAGAATTTTATTTCTCTTTAGTAACGAAGTCAGGAGCCGTACTCAGCCTTTCATTACATTAAACGTAGGCTATTTAGAAAGCAAACGTGTAAGTGATGATTTCAATGATCCTTAATGAATGTTAGATTGAACGTTTCACTTGATGGTATGCATTATGTATCGCTGCCTCATATACTCTGGCTTTCTTGTAAAAAGTTTTATATGAGAGTTGTGGTTACCTTGTTTTTAATTTTTTTATTTTATTTATTATTTATTTATTTTTTTGTCCACACTGATATACAAAAGTATAATCCCGTTCGCAGTATTTGAATGTTTATTCTTATAACCTTTAACTACAATGTTCAGTTATTCAGTAGCATAATGGAATTGCTGTAACTGTCATCCTTACTCTTGTAGTGTTTTTTTTTTTCTTCCTGCATTTAAGAGACGTTTCATAATGAACCCTCCAAATTCCTACTTTATATATATATATATATATATATATATATATATATATATATATATATATATATATATATATATATATTTGTCATATTTCACATAAATCTGGATCAGAGTCAATATTGGATACACATCTATAAATAGGATATAAATAGCCTCAAAATAATTATATGGTATGAGAGTTATCGATATCCTTTTAAAATATACCAGTTTTGCAATGCACCATTAACACACACACACACACACACACACACACACACACACACACACACACACACACACACACACACACACACACATGCATGTCCACACATACTACCAGATATACAAATATCAGAAAAAGTAATACAGGAGGAGTTAAGTAAATTAGACAAAGGAAAAGCAAATGGTCCTGATGAAATTTCATGTTGGGTGCTATGTGAATGTGCAAAGGAGTTAAGTAAACCATTATTTTTAATTTTCAAGAAATCCTTGAGTCAAGGTAAACTACCTGATATTTGGAAGAAAGTAAATATTGTTCCCTTATTCAAGAAAGGAAATAGACAAAATCCACTCAACTACCGACCAGTATCACTGACCAGTGTTGTAAGTAAGGTATTAGAAAAGCTTATAAGAAAAGCTTGGGTAAATCATCTAAAAGAACACAATATGATAACAGAAAGACAGTTTGGTTTCAGAAAAAGAATATCATGTGTTACTAATCTGTTGAGCTACTATGACAGAGTAACAAACACAATACAGGAAAGAGAAGGATGGGTGGACAGTATTTAGATTTCAAGAAAGCATTTGACATAGTACCACACCAAAGACTTTTATGGAAACTATGCCATCAAGGAGGAATTCGAGGCAAACTGTATTGTTGGATGCAAGATTTTCTCATGAAAAGGAAAATGAGAACAGTACTAAGGGGAAATTACTCATCATGGAAAGAAGTGACTAGTGGAGTACCACAGAGCTCAGTGCTGGCACCAATCATGTTTTTAGTGTATATAAATGATATAGACAGTAACACTGGAAATGAAACCTATTTAAATATGTTTGCAGATGATGCAAAAATACAAAGGAGAATTACTAACACAGACTCTTGTAAAGAACTAGAAGAAGAATTAAATAAACTTCATGAATGGAGTAATACATGGCAAATGGAATTCAATGTGGACAAGTGTCATGTAATCAAGTTTGGTAAAAGTGGAAAAAGACCTGATTGGGATTATATGTTAGGAAATAAAACCCTACACACATCAGAAACAGAGAAAGACCTTGGTGTGATTGTCAATAACAGACTATCTCCGGCTGACCACATCAGCGAGAAGGAACGGAACATGTATACACTGCTTGCTAATATGAGAATAGCGTTTACATACATAAATGAAGACATGCTGAGAAATATAATAACATCATTCATCAGACCAACCCTGGAGTATGCATCAGTAGTCTGGAGTCCTCATCTCAAAAAACACAGAGATAAGATTGAAAAAGTTCAAAGGGCCGCTACAAGATGGGTACCAAGCTTAAGGGATCTAAGCTATGAAGAAAGACTAAATAAACTGAATCTACCAACACTACAAGAGAGAAGGAAAAGAGGTGACATGATTATGCTATATAAGTGCATATCAGGGAAGGAGGAAATAGACATAAATGATTACTTAACGTATGGGGAAGCATCAGCAAGAGTACACTGGAAAAAATTTCATAAAAAGAGAGGTGATAAAGATGTAAGGAAGTTTAGTTTCCCAAATAGAGCAATTGATCAGTGGAATGCACTACCGAATGAAATAGTGTGTGCCAAAACAATTCACAAATTTAAGGATATGTACGATAAATATGGTTTAAGACACGGGACAGTACGAGCATGACTCATTCCTGTAAAGATACAGTTAGGTAAGAACAATTAGGTAAGAACACACATACACACAATAAACATAAGAAGTGAACTCTTATACATATGTTTATTACAACAATTTGTGCAAAGAAACTAATAATGAGTCCATCTTCCATTGTTCATGATGACCACCTGCAACCTATCACGGACAGTGGTGACAAGTCTGTAAATGGTATCTTGGTTTCTTCTGAATCGTTCCCATTCTGTTATGGTGTGTTGTAGGAGTTGCTGGGGTGTTCGCTCCTGGCCCTGCTCTCACGAATTCACGATACCACCCCAACAGTTCTCGATGGGGTTAAGATCTGGCCTGTGCGCTGGCCGGTTAAGCACTATCTGTGGGTGCTCTGCAGACAGCTGCCTCACCATTCTTGCCATGCAAACTGGGCAGTTGACCTGAAAGATAGTGACACTTACCAACCATTTTTATAGTATTTGTCCATGATTTTATGCTTTACAGCATAAAGTATTAATATTTTTATAAACTTAGTATTCTATGCAAAACACCAACTTTTCCATAAATTATTGTTTGTATAATTCATGTTATTGCTGACGGCATGCCTGTTAAGTATAATTAACACTGTTTTGGTATTAATTCAAAGTAGTGCATACATAAGTGCACTATTTACCTTTAAGGATACTCGTATAAATACCATCATTTTGTTCTTCAGATAGACCTATGGCACGAACTGTGGTCAGCATAACTTCATCTAAAATTTCCACATTTTTCTGCAGCGAATCGACCGTCAGTATGTGCTAGTTCTCCTATCCCGTACAAGTGAATCCACCCTCAGGAGTTGCAAGTCCCATGACAGCTTCTGGTTTCTTCAAAGATGTTTTACCTCATATATCTCGTGTTGTTTCGTCATAAGCAGGGCCCACTCAGTATAGGGTCTGCCAGCCAGGTTCTAGCGCTCTGCCCACAACGTCACCCTGACGTCACCTTAGCCCCTCTCACCAACCGCGCCCCATTACTCACCACTCATCTCAGCTGCATTTCACTTCTTACATGTTACCCTGGACAAGCATCCCTTCCCAAAATTCTCTTATTATAATAGAGCTCAATAGTAGAGACAGAGGTGGATATTTGTATAGTAAACAATGGTATAATTTATTATTTATATACAGTAATTGATACACAGTGTTGTAGTTTGCCATAGCGTATGGAGTGTAACTTACATCTGTTTATAGATAGATGGAGGGAGATTACATTCGTTGTATTATTTTGTTATTTTCATCATTTTTCATGTCAAATTTCGGCATGGTTTCCCTTTCTTCTTTTCTATGTCCAGGATTTTGTTTAGGTATCTCATTCTGAAGTACACCCGCGAACCAAAGTTTCGGTACCCCCCCTCGATGGAAGGAAGTGGAAGTCAGGGTTAGGGAGAGGGCAGGTGAACGGACAACCGTGAGTGGTACTTTGGAACTGAGCTACGAGGCGAATAGTGAGAAACCTAATGACACTGGATTCGAAACATTTCCATGCTATTCACCTGCAAAACATTATGCGTTCGTAACATACATACTGTAGCATATAACATAGACTACTGTGTTATCATGGTGTCCTGTGATACTGACCCATCTGTTTCGGATCCTCATCACACAAATAAAGTACCGAGCCAGTTGTATATAAGTTGCAACTTGTCATTATAACTGCAGTCAAAATTTTTGTGAATGTTATCCCTGGATTGCCTATAGCTATAATAAAGAATGATTGTGAATTTAATGTTGATTTTCACAGTAGTTGTGCGGATGGTTATATATGTGGCAATTATTTTATGTGGACGACTAAACCACATTGTGATGGACAGCGGAGAGCATTCGCCAATGATTTACTATAACCAGATGAAATTAGATGCAAACAACACAAAATATTATGAGACAACGAAGACACAGCTGTGGTATCCTGCTCCGCCTTGTTATCAAGGCCTTAACTGTTGCTTCACCTCATACGTGCATTATTTTCCTTCAGTCTCTGCCTCTTTTATTACTCATACTTCCTGGTATCCTCTTACTGCGAGTCGTCATATTCCTTGGAGGGTTTCTTGTCGTCCAGTCCTATAACCCCTGCTGTATTACATTATTCCTCGCATCATCACTCTCAAACAAACAACGTTAGCACAAGACTGCTGAATCTGTTAATACCATTATTGCCACTGCCACTACTACTGTAATCCCCCTTTTCCTATTGTGTCTAATTCCCCTCACAGTACTACTACTGCTGCTCCTATTACTACTACACTATAAATCTGTATAATAATAAATATGATTGTCCTTATGTCTGTGTACCTGTTAATCATAATTATTGTCCCTGTCCCACCGTTGACAACTCGTCACTGACCCGGCACCGCTACTCCAGTTCCCACCCACCATGGATTCTACTCCTTCCCCACTCCGACACCACATTACCCTTCACCTCATCCTTGGGCCAGAGGGCCTGTTGTTCACCCTTTACCGGTGAATATACGTGGCATGCATTAATAAGGCATTTAAGAGCTAAACGGTAATCGCCCTCCAAAATATTCTGTTTGCCAAGTTCAAACTTTACGCCATATTTTGATACCATGAAGGTTTTATGTTGATAGCTCAAGCCATTCATGAGATTTAATGGTGCTAAAGGCAGGCAATAAAAACTAGTTGACCTTTAGCAGTTAGTTTGGTGACCTTGACTCTGACCCCAAGTTGCCATTTTCGAACTCCTCCAAGATTTTGGCCATATCTTGATACGCTGAAGGCTTCATGTTGATAGCTCAAGCCGTTCATGAGATATAATAGGAACACACACACACACACACACACACACACACACACACACACACACACACACACAGACAGATGCAGTTAAAAACAAGATCGCCCGCCTTCTAAAGGTAGGCGATAATAATATAATAATAACAACAACATCGTAGATGTGTACTGTAGTGTTCCTAACATTACACTTAATAAATGCAGACCCAAACGTGCTTATATTACGGAGCACTGATATATTAACCACAAAACCGACCACAGACCGTTCTTATCATTACCACTGCACCTTCCCTATAGCACTTCACCATGGTAATACAACCCACTGTAGTCCTCTGTGAGATCGCTACACGTGTTTGGGAAAAATAACAGTGCACAACATGCCTACAAACCACTAAAATAAGCATATGATGTTTCACTGACATCCATCAAATACCCTAGGAGAAGTTAGTGGACAATCAAACAAACGACTGGACACAGACAGACAGAAGCAGAATGTCTCTCATCGATATGTAACGACCTGACAAAACTCTTGTGATCCTGCATTGCAGGTGTCATCACAGTAATAATAATAATAATAATAATAATAATAATAATAATTAATCATGTTATTAGGCACGGTACTGAGAAGGACACACACTGGAATAGCATGTGTCGACGCAATGCAGAATCTGTTTGCCATGACAGAAGGTTGGGTTGCGGTCAAACATTAATTTAGTATTACTATAACCCTACCATTACAGCATATTATGGCACTGTTTGGTTTTAAATGTCACAGCTGTTTTCATTTGTTTTATCAGGGAGATTATGGTGTTTGTCCTCCTCTGTATCATGGATATTAACGTGATTACTACTACTACTACTACTACTACTACGATTACTATTATTATTATTATTATTATTATTATTATTATTATTATTATAACTATGATGACACCTACAAAGCAGGATCGTAATAGTTTTGTCAGGTTGTCATATACCGATGCGAGACATTCGGCCTCAGTCTATGTCCAGCCGTGTGTTTGTTTGTCCGCTAACTTCTAGGCAATTTAATTGATGTCAGTGAAACGTCACAGGTGTATTTTAATGGGTTGTAGGCATGTTGTGCGCTGTTATTTTTCCCAAACGTGTGTAGTGATCCCACAACGGACTTCAGTGGGTTGTATTACTATGGTGAAGTGCTACAGGTAAGGTCCAGTGGCAATGATAGGAACGGTCTGTGGTCGGTTCTGTGGTTAATATATCAGAGCTCCGTAATATAGGCACGTTTGGGTCTGCGACTTTTATAATTATGTAATGTTCGGAATACTGCAGATGTATGTTGTTGCTGTCAATTTTATGATTATTCTTATTAATGCATGCCACGTATATTCACCGGTAAAAGGTGAACAACAGGCCTGGTGGCCCAAGAAGGAGGTGAGGGGTAAAATGGTTCGGAGTGGGGGAGGAATAGAGCTCATGGCGGGTGGGAGAGAGAGGGGTGGGGTGCAACTGGGGTAGCGGTGCGGGGCAAGTGACGAGTTGTCGACGGTGGGACAGGGACAATATGATTAACAGATACACAGACATAAGGACAATCATATGTATTATTATAAAGATTTATAGTGGAGTAGTAATAGGAGTAGCAGTAGTTGTACTGTGAGGGGAATTGCAGTAGACACAATGGGGAAAGGGGAATAGTAGTGGCAGTGGCAATAATGGTATTAACAGATTCAGCAGTCTTGGGCTAACGTTGTTTGTTTGAGAGTGATGATGCGAGGAATAATGTAATACAGCAGGGGTTATAGGACTGGACGACAAGAAACCCTCCAAGGAATATGACGACTCGCAGTAAGAGGATACCAGGAAGTAAGAGTAATAAAAGAGGCAGAGACTGAAGGAAAATAATGCACGTATGAGGTGAAGCAACAGTTAAGGCCTTGATAACAAGGCGGAGCAGGATACCACAGCTGTGTCTTCGTTGTCTCATAATATTTTGTGTTGTTTGCATCTAATTTCATCTGGTTATAGTAAATCATTGGCGAATGCTCTCCGCTGTCCATCACAATGTGGTTTAGTCGTCCACATAAAATAATTGCCACATATATAACCATCCGCACAATTACTGTGAAAATCAACATTAAATTCACAATCATTCTTTATTATAGCTATAGGCAATCCAGGGATAACATTCATAAAAATTATGACTGCAGTTATAATGACAAGTTGCAACTTATATACAACTGGCTCGGTACTTTATTTGTGTGATAAGGATCCGAAACAGATGGGTCAGTATCACAGGACACCATGATAACACAGTAGTCTATGTTATATGTTACAGTATGTATGTTACGAACGCATAATGTTTTGCAGGTGAATAGCATGGAAATGTTTCGAATCCAGTGTCATTAGGTTTCTCACTATTCGCCTCGTAGCTCAGTTCCAAAGTACCACTCACGGTTGTCCGTTCACCTGCCCTCTCCCTAACCCTGACTTCCACTTCCTTCCATCGAGGGGGGTACCGAAACTTTGGTTCCCGGGTGTACACAGAGATTTTGGAACACTACATCTTTAGGTACATCAATTCCCATACGTTCAATAGCAGAAGTAAGTGAGCTGAAGCAATATTTGCCTTCACGAAGGCTTTCACCATGGATTGCTTTGAACATATCTCTCATTTTCACCAGCTGAGGAAAAAAGTTATCTGAAGGAAGATATAGCTGACCTCTGTCTACCATGTCTGTCCAAGATTTCTTTACAGGTAGGCCTACTGTGTCCCAGTTGCTAGCTTTATACCCCAAATTTGGATATTTGCCTATAAATTTCTTTACAATGTAGTCGCCTATGTATCGAAGAGCTTCTTCTTCTATCACTGCATCTATTGACTCAGTGAAAGAATGTTGAGCTTCATCAGTCTCATATGGCATACAGTTATCTTCATCTTCCAAATCAAAATCCAGGTCCTTAAACATGACACTAGTTAAGCACATCTCCATGGCAAGAGCACTTTCATCATATTCCTGTCGCTTTCCTACAGATTTTGCCACAATATGACTTGACATGCAATCATAGTTTTCTTCTTTCCTCTCTGTGGCAGTTCTATCACTAATAAGTGAAACCTCTTTTCCTAGCAAGAATTTCTAAATCCTGAATTTTGAAGGTCACTGCATTTGGGTGATCATATGGCCCACTCTTCTGCCTGATGCATCCAAAAAAGTGCTCTAGACAATCCTGATTCAAACGTCTTGTTAATATGAATTTTATATCATATAAATTATGCAGCATTTCATAGAGTCCTAAAAGAGAGTAACTTGACAACAAAATTCCTTTTTGAAACTTGTAGACTCTTTGTCTGAACATTCTTTTCTCTCATGCTAGTTATTGTCTCAACCATCTTATTTATTACACCAAGCTGATGATCGATATTTATCCCAAAAGCATTCCTTGAGGGAGTATCACCTTACATGCTTGAAGAATTCATTATATCATACCATTCATCTACAAGATATATGAAGTCTGCAGTTTCCCTGCAGTTGTCACAGACAAGTAATCCTCTTTCTCCTAAATACTGTATACCTGTTACACACGATTTTGACAGCAATTGCACAGCATATTTAACTCGTTGTCTTTGCTGCCCAGAAACATGAAGATGACTTTCATTAAGCTTATATGCAAGCCCATATTCCGTTTTATTCTTACTCACCATATCGTGAACAGCAGTAGCAGAATCATGCTTTCCATCCTTCATATAAAAACCTGAATCAATAAAGTTATTTCGTATAAGTTTTATCATATGAGGAGTGTCTGCAAACAGAAAAACCTCCCTATCTGCACATGGGTTTTTGAAAGATGTTTTTTTTTTCTCAATATCAATCCCAAATTCCTTCCATATACGAAGATTACTAGATCCTAAGTCATGCACAAGTGCAACAAGTGGGTAGCCAGCTTTTTCAACACTTTCTATTACTTGGAGCAATATATTCTGCATATTTGATTCATCAAATTTTTTAATAGATTGGTTGCTTCCATTTACCTGTTAGGCCTCTTAACATTACTACCTGTACTCTTTCAGGTGGTTTATAGAGAATGTCCGTCCCCTTATCATAACACCATTCCTTTGCAGTGCTCATTTCGTCAATAGACATAACAGTTAGCTTCTCTAGGTTACTTAAGGTTTCTGATTTTGATTTCATTAACGATATAGCTGAATGCAGGAGTCCTGGTTCGCATTCAGATTTTTTTGCTCTTGCATTTATTGTACTCACAGATGGAAGTGGAATTCCTTTAACCAGTACCAAGCAGTAGTGATTTTATGTCCTCCTTTAAATCATTTTCAGTAAAATGAATGGAGCAAACAACTGCATTGTCAGGGTTTATCTTATCAGCACGGCGACAGGCGTTTATCCATAACTTCCTTTGTTTATCATTTTTGGGGAAGCAGAAGCAGCAAATGTTTGATTCACTTGATTTTGTTTTTCTTTTTGTATTAAAATACCCAAACACTGCACAGTTGTTGGGCATTGTGATGAATCAGTCAAGTCTCTACCTAGTGTCGCCTACTTAGTGACTGAAAGTAGAGGGAACAATGAACATTCCACTCAGGATCTAAATGCTAAAAATAGATATCGATTCCACTGAGCACAAGTGTGTGCAAGGCCAATAGACTCTATATAGTGAGTGGGCCCTGGGTGTGTGGAGGGGCTCGGGTGACGTTTGGTCACGTGACCTCGGGGTGGGTGTCGGCAGACCTGTAGAGTCTCTTGGCCTTGGTCATAAGCAACGCAGGCGGCCGTGGGTGATTGATATTAAAGTCTTTTCATCTGCAACAATTACTCTGCCCCCCATATCTTCGCCTTCTTGTGCATACCGTTGAACAAACTGTAGCCAGTCGAAACAGTGTCGCTCCTCTAATCTTCCTTTCATTGCTGGGTTCTGTGATGCACACCTGCCTCATGGAGACGCCGTTGCACATTTTCACTTGAAACGTCTAGTTGCAAAGCATCATAAACTGCTACAGCATTAGTGATTGGATTACACACTACATCGCTCACAATTCTCTGATAATCCACAGCAGCAGCCTTTATCGGTCCTCCACTTCTTGGATGATCACGTAGATCATCTTCCCATCTCTTCCACCACCTACATGCAGTATTTCTGGTCATTTCGCTGCACTCGATGCACCTCTTTTTCTCATACCAACTATTCTTCCTCTTAATGTTATTTTGGCAGAAGAGGCATCCAAGTTTGTTAGTAGACCTTCCTCTGAAAGAGACAGCCAAGGAGTGATTACGACTAGGTAAATCATATTTGTCTCTGCGTTCGGCTGCTCGAATGTTTCAAAACACTACAATTGACCTAAAAGGTTCGTATTCTATAACAGGATCATACTGTTCTCTGGCCTTGACCACCGTCAATACCCGTGTTACATTAAGTGGATCGGGATAAATAACAGAGGAACTATACATTCTTAAGATGATAAATTCGATAAAATGAAGATAGTAGGTTACAGTATGACGGTCGAGTAAGATAACCTTATCTGAAACCGTTCCAGATGTATAAAAACCTCCTCTCCGAGAATGAACGGTTCTGTGTACTGTATAAGCATGTGGAAACCTTTACCAAAGTTCAAAGGAACAAGTACATACCATTGGCAAAAAGAATCTCTCTCTCTCTCTCTCTCTCTCTCTCTCTCTCTCTCTAGATATATATGCATACAATCAGCAATCGCATTTGTTATAAAAAGGGTCACGGACTGTTAGCTCAGCTTCTGTATGTCTGTATGGGGAAAATGAAATTAGTATTTGTTGTAAGATTTTGTACTGCGTTGATTATAATTTATAATAATGAATGTGGCTAATACTATAGTTATTGCTAGGAATGGCAGTTATGTTTAAATAGTACAAACAGCTCTTACTAACAGGGTATTTACAGTGTATATATATATATATATATATATATATATATATATATATATATATATATATATATATATATATATATATATATATATATATATATACACCAGTATACAACCAGCCAAGGAGAATCAGGAGGAATTTCCAATTCATATTTATTTATCCAGGTGACTAGTTTCGGGATGCACATCCCATCTTCAGACCTAAAAGTATTTAAAACACATATTGCAAATTAAATCAAATGTTAAAATACATCCATGTGTTCTAGCTGTACAGATAGATATATTGGGAGTTCAATTCGGAACCTCAAAATTCGTGTGTGTGAGCACAGAGGCTTGTCTCATAGAACATCTTTGGCACTGTCTAACCCAACTTTGTCAGAGATTAGGAACCACTGTTTCGATATGGGCCATACTTGTAATATGGATAATTTCAGTATTTTACAT
This sequence comes from Coenobita brevimanus, assembly GCF_032717465.1. NCBI lineage: Eukaryota > Metazoa > Arthropoda > Malacostraca > Decapoda > Coenobitidae > Coenobita > Coenobita brevimanus. The sequence goes on from NC_136980.1 coordinate 24,946,271, forward strand.
AGTAGTAATGACAGAATGGAACTGCGAATTTTGGAGTCTTTGTACATTCACAAACTTAA